>NC_137685.1:23495393-23605393 GCF_963989245.1 Nansenia antarctica | reverse complement strand
GCACATTGACTCTGATATTCTCAGATCCCATTCAGGCCTCAATCTCATGCCGGCCTCTATCAGATATGAATCTGATATGTGTCATGTCTACTGCGGTCTCAGCAGGCAGGTCGCATATACAGTGCTGTGAAAAAGTATTTGCCCCCTTCCCAATTCCGTGTGTTTTTGCATGTTTGTCACACTTAAATGTTTCAGATCATCAAACCAATTTTACTATTACACAAAGATAACCTGAGTAAATAGAAAATGCAGTTTTTAAATGATCATTCCATTTATTGAAGTCAAAGAGTTAGGGTTATACAGGTGAATAGTAGCAGGGTTATACAGGTGAATAGTAGCAGGATTATACAGGTGAATAGTAGCAGGGTTATACACAGGGGTGCACACAACTGGTGCGCCAGTGCGCATGCGTCGCCAAAATGCATGCTGCGCGGCAGATCAGCCGCACGATGGCGCTCTTGCGCACCAACAGCTGGAACCGCTGGGAGAGGAATTTACTTCCTCAAAATCCAACTGCTGACTGCTGCATCACTGAGGCACCCGACAAGCCGTCAAAATGTCCAAGAAGCCAGCCCCACTAAGTAACTATTTGCCGTCACCTCAGCCGAAGGCCTGACGAGTAATCCATCACAACAGTCGACCGACGACGACCACGGCGACTCCCCTCACGAAAACATTCGGAAAGTATCGTAACTCGTACTTTCATTCCGCGTATCGCACGGTTATCACGCCGCCACGTGAAAATTCAGTCCCGAACGACTCGTCGCTAAAAGGAAAAACAACACCAAGGGACTTCACGTTTCTTTTCTCTGAAGCTTTCAAACGTTCAGACGTTTGTTTTACAGCTTCATTATCGCACCTCGACCCCTGACCCAGGGAATATGGTTGGGAATTCTATTAGAAAAATGGAAAAAAAAGACTTTGTTGCACAATCAAAATAATGAGCTATTTAAAGTGATAGCCTATAACATCCTCTACCATGGTTGAAATTGAGGACAGTGATAACAGCAGTCAAGAGAGCAGTGATGATGATGATTAAGCTTGTAGCATAAATAAATGCTTAGGCTGTAACTTTTTGTTGAAAAGTTGATTTCAGTGTTTACAGAGCAGTGCTTTAAGAGATGTCCGTTTATTTCAGTGTGTTTAAAGAACAGACATTCAGTTAGTGCTTAAAGTGATGTCAGTTGATTTCATTGTATTTAAAGAAGTCTGACAGACTTTCATGCTTAAAGAGCAGTCATTTGAATTTGCATTTGTTTCTTTTGTTTTGCACACAATCATTTGTTTGTTCATCTTTATTTATGACTACATGTCGTTTTGCTAATATAAGTTATCCATGTATCCCTTTTTTATCCATCCTGTGGGACGGGTCGTGACTCGCGAGCTCGGGGAGCACCAAGCAGCATCACTAGGTGCTCCTCTGAGCACTGGCCCCAAAAAGTTATGTGCACCCCTGGTTATACAGGTGATAATAGATGATTCTCTGATGATGGGCGGAGGCCGAGATTTGTTGATTCCCCAAAGTAATTAATTAAAGCTTGCTCAAAGTAGACAATTAAGATACAAGTTTATTCACGGCGCCGGGTGTGTTCAGTCGCAGGCACAGACAGAGAACGCACACAGAATGACATTCACAGTGCCTCCTTATAATCTAGATTCCTGCTGACACAGGAATCAGCTGTACCTTGCAAATCATTATTCTCCTGTCAAACATGTTGTTTACACTAAAGTTAGATGTACGTTCGGCTCGTCTCCATCCCATAACGGGTTGGTCGTCATGGCAATTCAGTTACCTGACTCTGGTCAGCTGACTGGCCGGTCCTAAATATACTGACCTATTGACCCAGTCTCTCCCCTGGCCCCTTAGTCAGGTTTCCCTGCTGCAAGGTATACTGGCCCCACTAGCCGTGGTCTAAATCTGGCTCCGGTCCAGTTACAGAGAAAAGCATGGTCCGTTTGTGCATGACAGAGACAGAGAGAGGTTTGCTCAATCTCAACAGTTTATATATTACAACTTGATTATAATTACCAATGATACAGTATTTAGAATTTACCTATGCACAATGGAAAAACACATCCTATCAGCTCACTCTTTTTTTTCTCCTCTAATGGACAGTAACTTTAATTATATCTCTTTCTTTCCACATGGCTGAGATCTTACATTCCTCCTCCGGAATTGTCATTAAATGATTTTCCCCACAGACAAATATAAGTCTTTAGTCATGTGGCCTGACAAAACGAACAAACATCTCATTCCACAATTGACTTGGCATGAGTAAAAGGTCACTTTGTGGTTAAACTACTCTGATTAATAATCACCTTCTTTGGATAAAAAACCTTTTGTTGTTTAAAGGAGAAAATATCCAAATAGGTTTCTCATTACTATGTCTAAATACTCATTACAAATGAAGTAGGTATCATTTCCATCATTAAGTCAAATCAAATGTTTTTCCATAGTTTGTTTCACAATTATACATTTTTAACAAATAGGGATATAGTCAATTAGTTTCTTTAGGTGGTGTCTTGTCTTGGTTCTTTGATATCCTAGGTCGATCTTCAACAGAGGGACCTTATGCGTTTCCGGTAGCAATAAGATTGAGATTGAGATTGAGATAACGTTTATTGCCACTATGCGTTACACATATAGGAATTTGCTTCGTCACCACAGCAAGTGCGTTTATACTTTTTTCACATATCAAAAAACAGGACAACACAACAACAACACAGGACAGACAACAGTGCATTGGATAGTGCGGTATAAAGTAAAGTGCAGTGCAGAGTTTTTTTTACAGAGTCCAGTTCAGTCCTGGGCAGACTTGGGGGCGGGGGGGGGGGGAAGCCAGAGTCATTTAACAGCCTGGCGGCTGAGGGGTAGAAGCTGAGCCTGTGGCGGGCCTTAAGTGCCTTAGGCAGCCGCAACCTTCTTCCAGAGGGAAGCAGGGTGAGGAGGCCGTGGCCGGGGTGGAAGGGGTCAGCCATGATCTTCCTTGCCCTCCTCAGAGCCCTGGTGTCATGCAGGGAGTTGAGGGAGGGCAAGGGACAGCCGATCACCCTCTCTGCTGAACGTCGCACCCGCTGCAACTTGGCCTTGTCCTTGGTCGTTGCAGCAGGGAACCAGGTGATGATGGAGTGGGTGAGGATGGATTCTATGATGGCCGTGTAGGCACTATCTGATACAATAAGGCACTATCTGATGATGATGGAGCATTCTTCCATTATTGTCTGCTTTAGCCTTGTTGTCCTTTTGTCTTGTTGCTGTGTTATTGAGAGACTCACAGTAGAAATTATTTCATTCACCATCATGATGCTTACTCAAATGTTTTAACAGTGTTATTGAAACTCTAAATCCTCACCCCCTACTTTTCTCTCCCCTATTGTTCGTTGTGCTATGTCCCCATTGTCTGATCTTAAAGGTTTAATCCTGTTGTGGTGAATATGTACAACAATCTTTAACAACCTGACAAACTCCTGCAACTGAGTCTAGTGCGCTATTTGGTTTAAATCCCTGGATGTCACGACGCATGCGAACAAGATTAGTATCAGAGTCTTCAGTTAAAGTAATGTCTGTTTCGTTAGTTATCACCCAGATCGTATACATAACCGATATTGTGGCTAGTATCCCCCTGATCCATAATGAGGTCTGGATCACACGGTTTCTCTCGGCACGCATCGTCTGTCCGGTATCTCTTGTCCTAGTTTCAATCTTTTTTTTTGTGATCAATTTTTTATTATTATTTCAGGGAGTAAAACAAGGGGAGTGGTAACATACAAATAAACAAAGGAGAAAATAGAATAACACAAATACGGTTTACCAGTACAAATACAAAATGCGCATAAACCTTTCAACCCCCCCCCCCTCCCCTTCCCTTCCCAATCTCCCTTTACCCCAATAATTCCCCACCTACCCCTCCTCCCACAAATGTCCCTCCCGCCAGATACCTCCCACCCACCCGCCCAATCACAACCCCCCCGCCACCCACCCCCCCCTATCACAGCCCCCCGCCCACCACCCCCCACCCAATCACAGCCCCCCCCCCCCCCCCCCTAGTTTCAATCTTAATACACAACAACATCAAGAATAGCTGTTAATAGCAGAGATAGTCATCATTATGGTACTGGAATCAGTAATCGTTTGTCATAATACGTGTCCGTTTTCCCCTTTGCTTGGGTCCTATCGTCAGAGTTGAGAGTGGGTTGGGCTTCCCGTGGTCCCCCCAGTCTAGTGAGTTATGCACTTGCCTGCTGAGACCGTTTTAGATGCAAAGGTTGCACAATCGTTAAGTACAGTTAGACAGACACTTTAGTTTCTCGTAAATGGGTTAACTCGTCCTTCATCAATGCTCCTAGAGGAAACAAAAGGATTTGTCATTTGAGGTTCATGGGTATCAAACTAGGACGTGGGTTGTGAAAAACCGTGAACCGTCCCTTTAATTTCCAAATCAGTCTTCAATACTTAGTTTAGTCACTGTCAATGTGCAATCTGAGTCAATTCCCATAAGCATATTTTTTAAATGAGGTAGATAGGTTCTATTCTACCCGTATGTTAAAAAATTCTGATCACAATTATTACTGATAGCGTGGATACTTCCCCGTTGGTCTATGTACAGTATAAGCGTATTTTGCATTAAGGTTTAAGTTTGTTGTGAACATTTAAATGTTCTCTCCCTCTCTTATAATCAATATTTCTCAGTCAATCACCCGTTGGTTTTAGTATATTTATCAGAGACATTCTTGAGTCAGTGTGAATGGTTTATCATAAATGTTGCATCAACGTGTAATGCTCGTGCATTCAGCTGTTGGCCGATTAACACTGTTGATTGTGTGAAGTACTGTCATATTCGTATGTGTAATTGCTTTATCAAAGTCTGTAGTCTGTCATGTCATTATCATGTTTCCGCTTTCAAACAGAAAAACAACATCTACATTTACAGTTTACACAGAGAATTATCATTTGTGATTTCCACTTTCTCTCATCTGGTTCAATCGTTCAATATCTTTTTCGCCCCCACTTCTGTTTAGAGTGACCCTTCAGCAGCGACCCCGTTTTAGTCCGTCGCCCAGTTTCTCTGCATTTTCTTGGTTCTGTCAGGAGATAGAATTGGCAAGAGTTGTCATAATGTTCCAGGTGTTGTCCGTTTGGGATTATCCTCCCATCAAAATGTCACATATTCCTCTTTGCTTGTGTGAACATTAACAGTCATTAATGCGTGGTCTATGTCTCTGTTTACTAAGTAAATTCAAATGTTACGTTTGCTGAGTCAATGCAGAATTGTATGATAATTACAATAAGGGACAACTACATTTACATGTATGTGTGTAACACTTTTATGTGTTATCTGCAAGAATGCGTGTCTGTGTCTCTGTGTCACAGAAGCTGCGTCTTGTTTGCAAGAGCAGTTCTATTAATAGTGTAGGTTCACAGTGTCTGTCTGCCTCTGGTGCAGCTTTGTGGAGCACAAATGCACTCGTCTCTTACCACTTTTTGAATGTTAGTACTAAGCTATTTCGCTTGTCCTGAAAAATGAAATGGTTATTCATTTCACTCTTTAGTATTTGTTTAAAATATGTTAATCAAAACAAGGATTATTATTACTTTACTCAATGATTTCGCTATAACTATAACTATATAACTATATCACACGACATGCATGTAAGACTTCATTACCCATAATGCTTAGTATTCATTCCATCCGTCTAGTTCTGTGTATTGTGCAAGCTCCAAAGCTTGTGCTTGGGGTTGCTTAAACAATCCCAGAGCGTCCAGTTCCCTTATCCGTTTTTCTATCAATGCTGGGGTCAATGAGAAAATGTCTGGTGTCGATAATTTGAAGTTTTTCGCATCGTCTCCAATACCATCTAGAATCATGTTTGTAAAAAATACGTTTTGTTTGTCCTCTAATTCCAAATTTGCCTTTTCTTTCCAGGTCTTTTGGAATCTGATTACAAAGTCAGACATTGTTTCATTAAGCTTACGTTTACAGTTAAGAATTTGTGAGATATCACGGTTTTGGCTGGCATGGTCGTTTAGAAATTTGGTTAATTGTTCAATGTGAGTATTCTTGTGTTCCTTATCAAGCCATGGGAATCGTTCTTTTATTGTTTTTCCTTTACATGGTCCATCATTTTGTTCATTTAAAGTTTCGCAAGCATTTATCAAAGTATCAATTCCGACATCTGGCATTAAAGTGATCAGAATGTATCTTAAATCCGTGCCATTCAAATTACCATGTAACAACATTGTTTTATACCAATTTATGAATCCTTTAGGCCCAATCCCGATTCTCTTTTCTACCCCTATGGCTCGTTTTCGAGTGTCACTCGATTCGAAGGCAAGGCCTTCGAATACGTCACAAGCCCTACCCCTTGAAATCAAAGCCCTATGAATTGGGACAACCCTTCACGGCGCCTACGTCATCACGCGGTACGGTTGATGCGTTGTGTTGCCGGCGAATTCTCACATCTCGCAATGCCTTCTTCAGCTGTGTTTATTTCTGTTGCGTGTGCTATAAGCATCTATTTTCGTTTGTTATCAACACACTGTAGTGTTTAGACGTTCCTTTTTTAGTCTCTTCCGTCAGCGATGTCTTTTTTGTGGACATCGCAATAATGACAATGAATTTAATGACAATGAATGACTCCAACCAAAACAACCAGTCCATCAATAGTCATAAAGCGTTGTCCAAAAATCACGTTACCAAGCGCCTTTCTCAGAACAATTCGTCGTCTAGAATCCAAAAATCAATCCATCATAGTGGTGGTCAAAAACGTAGAAAGAGGATCTCTTGGGGACGCGGCCACATTTGCCTGTGAAGGAGAGATGACAAATAAGCGGAAACATTTCTCAGTAGAGTCGAACGGTGATATATCATCATCCTTTACGCGTATCCTTAACTGTAGTTACATTTCGCGTGTCATATGCCATTAGACATGGAAATATGTCAATGCGCGGCTGTCATGCACAAATCAGCTTGTAACGTTAGACACACAGCACACAGCACATCGGCATAATAACGTTTTGTTGTTGTTGTGCTTGTTATAAAGAAAAGGTCTATAATGCATTGAAATGACATTAGTACAACAGACATTAGACATCAGACATGGAAATATGTCAATGCGCGGCTGTCATGCACAAATCAGCTTGTAACGTTAGACTCATGTACAAGTCAGCCGAACGTTTGATAGATAACTTTACATATGTGTACCATCATCCGCTGTCAAACGCCACAGGTAATAATTGATTTATGACTGTACATCTCTGAAATGCTCGACTGTCATGCAGCGTTGCGTTACTGTAACGTTAGACACAGCACCGACATAAAAGCGATTTTTGGGTTATGCGTGTTATAAATAAAAGGTCTATAATGCATTGTAATGACATTAAACTAAGACAATAAGATGGTTATCATAATTTTTCAAATCTTTATTAATAAGTAATTACAGAGAATTAAAATGACATTTCCGCATTGAATAGAGCGACATAAGATTTCTGTAGATGATTCGCAATGCATCCTGGTATCAAGGGGTAGCGTACCGTTAGCCCTTCGAAGCTAGTCTGGTCCTGAAATCCCTCGAAACGAAGTAATAGTTAGCCCTCCCCCTTACCCCTAGCCCTCGACGAAATATGAATTGAGACAGCCCTCGCCCTAAACGTGAACGCGCAAATCGAGCCATAGGGGTGAAAACGAAGGGCTAGGGGTGAATTGGGATTGGGCCTTAGGGTTAATCAAGGGTTTGGGTGCGTCTTCTATAATCTTAGATACGTCAGATAACGTTAATGGTTTGTACAGAACTTTCTCTTCTATATTTAGCAACGGTGCCTGCACCTGGACCACGCTGCATGTCACAGCCTGCTCAGCCCGTAATTTTATGGGAGAGACACTCTCTACCTCCCGTTTCTTGCTAGGCCTATCATGTTCCTGCTTTCTGACAATATTACCAGGCCATTGTTTAGACATTATTAACCATGCTTGATAGACTTCTTTCATGTAATCGGTATCCCATGTTGGATCTCTAATTGTTTTGTTTGATATCAAATATTCGTCAATAATCTTCAGTTTATTCTTTTCGAAACTCCCGATACTTGGGAAATTATCGTCACTCCATTCCGCAATCTTTGTTAGAAATGGTTCTGCATAGAATGGTCCTAATTTAAGTAAAATCCATCCTTTTGGTGTCACTGTATTAGTGTATTTTATCGGAATATCAATTATATGTGGATCAATTTTCAATAGTTTCTTAATGGCTTTCCTTTCTGCCCGTGGTAGATCTCTCTCAGATTTATATTTCAAGGTTCGTTTATCACAATTTACCGTCTCTGGTCAGCTGACTGGCCGGTCCTAAATATACTGACCTATTGACCCAGTCTCTCCCCTGGCCCCTTAGTCAGGTTTCCCTGCTGCAAGGTATACTGGCCCCACTAGCCGTGGTCTAAATCTGGCTCCGGTCCAGTTACAGAGAAAAGCATGGTCAGTTTGTGCATGACAGAGACAGAGAGAGGTTTGCTCAATCTCAACAGTTTAGATATTACAACTTGATTATAATTACCAATGATACAGTATTTAGAATTTACCTATGCACAATGGAAAAACACATCCTATCAACAGGTGAATAGTAGCAGGGTTTCAGGGTTTTTCCTGCATAGAGAATTATGAGGCGGCCGCCTCCGTCATATTTCTTGCCGCCTCCAGCTCTCGTCAAAACTCTGACGGTCGTATTTTCGACAAGCGTTGCACTCGGTGGATTTCTGTCATTTCTAACTGCAATTGCGGCACTGCGCCCATGTGGTGGCAGGGGCGCTATTTAACCTTAACCCTGGTGGCGCTGTGCTGCAAATAAGCTTAGCTTTGGTGTTTGCTAGCGAAGACAAAACAAGGAACCAGCCAGCAACATGTGGAGCCCTGGGCTTGCACACTCGTCACTTTGTCAACTGTCAGAATAGTCTTAGGGCGAAACGTTATTTCATATCAAAAATCCTGAAAGTCACATTAGTTGGCTTGCTGTTCCATTATCCAGAATGACAAGTTGAGCCTATACTAGCGTTAGTCAGTGCTCCTTTTAATGTATTATTTGCAAAATGATCAGTTTTTAAGTCTGTCAGGGGTTTCAATTGCTGAAAAGTTGTATTAATCAGACAGTCAACAATATTTATTTATTTTTTTTATTAAAAGATTTAACCTTTATTTAACCAGGCAAACATGTAAGAACAAATTCTTATTTGCAATTTGCAATTATTTTTGATGACGCGATCAAACAGTGCAATGCTGTTCTTATTTATTTATTTATTTCCAGTTATTGTGCTTATTGTGCTGTTGGTATAGCCTAATGTCTGCTGGAGTGTTCAATAAAAGTGATCAATAGTGAAATGAAAAACTGCCGGTACGCATTCCGTATTCGGACAAATGTTTCCTTAAATTCAGCTTCGGCCAAGAAATTTCTATTGGGTGCATCCCTAATTTAAATGACACAGTTCTATCAAGGATGGAATATTACAGTTTTCCATTACAGGTATCCTAACACTCTGAACACTTCATGTTCCCACAGCGTGTGCAGACTCCAGAGATGTGGTGTTACTTCTGGCACTGCTGAGTCTATGGAAGCAGCACTTGTTCTCATGTTGTTTCTAATCCTGTATATGTTCCTATTCTTACAGGAGAGAGCTCCAACCCAGACTCAGACATGGAGCCCAGCTCCTCCGCATCAGGAAGCCATAAACAACACAGACGGAGGAGGAGGAGCTCAAGACAGAAGAATCACCACTGTTTAGATTGCAGTGAGAGTTTCATTTGTCCAACTCACCTTAAATCACAACCACAGACTCAAGGAGGACAGAAGACTCACTCTTGTCTTCAGTGTGGAAAGAGATTTGGTTATATGAGCAACCTAAAGAGTCACCAGAGAATACACACAGGAGAGAAGCCGTTCTGCTGCTCCCAGTGTGGGAAGGGTTTCAGTTGGGCAGGTGACCTAAAGAAACACCAGAGAATACACACAGGAGAGAAGCCATTCTGCTGCTCCCAGTGTGGGCAGAGTTTCAGTGAGGCAGGATCCCTTAAGAAACACCAGAGAATACACACAGGAGAGAAGCCGTTCTACTGCTCCCAGTGTGGGCAGAGTTTCAGTGAGGCAGGATCCCTAAAGAAACACCAGAGAACACACACAGGAGAGAAGCCATTCTGCTGCTCCCAGTGTGGGAAGAGTTTCAGTCAGGTAGGATCCCTTAAGAGTCACCAGAGAATACACACAGGAGAGAAGCCATTCTGCTGCTCCCAGTGTGGGCAGAGTTTCAGTCAGGTAGGATCCCTTAAGAGTCACCAGAGAATACACACAGGAGAGAAGCCATTCTGCTGCTCCCAGTGTGGGCAGAGTTTCAGTCAGGCAGGAAACCTAAAGAAACACCAGAGAATACACACAGGAGAGAAGCCATTCTGCTGCTCCCAGTGTGGGAAGGGTTTCAGTGAGGCAGGAAACCTAAAGAGTCACCAGAGAATACACACAGGAGAGAAGCCATTCTGCTGCTCCCAGTGTGGGAAGAGTTTCAGTCGGGCAGATGAACTAAAGAGCCATCAGAGAATACACACAGGAGAGAAGCCGTTCTGCTGCTCCCAGTGTGGGCAGAGTTTCAGTCAGGCAGGAGACCTAAAGAAACACCAGAGAATACACACAGGAGAGAAGCCATTCTGCTGCTCCCAGTGTGGGAAGAGTTTCAGTGAGGCAGGATCCCTTAAGAGTCACCAGAGAATACACACAGGAGAGAAGCCATTCTGCTGCTCCCAGTGTGGGAAGAGTTTCAGTCGGGCAGGAGACCTAAAGACACACCAGAGAATACACACAGGAGAGAAGCCATTCTGCTGCTCCCAGTGTGGGAAGAGTTTCAGTGAGGCAGGATCCCTTAGGAGTCACCAGAGAATACACACAGGAGAGAAGCCGTTCTGCTGCTCCCAGTGTGGGCAGGGTTTCAGTCAGGCAGGATCCCTTAAGAGTCACCAGAGAATACACACAGGAGAGAAGCCGTTCTGCTGCTCCCAGTGTGGGAAGGGTTTCAGTGAGGCAGGAAACCTAAAGAGTCACCAGAGAATACACACAGGAGAGAAGCCGTTCTGCTGCTCCCAGTGTGGGCAGGGTTTCAGTCAGGCAGGATCCCTAAAGAAACACCAGAGAACACACACACTAGTTAACACGACTGCTCCCAGTGTGGGAGGAGTTTAAAGGAGGCAGGAGCCCTAAAGAAGAAGGGGGGGGTCTGCTGGCTGCACCATTTTTTTTTTTTGATTGAGAATGTTTATTTTGGTCCCCTATACAATTCACAATACAGATATAAGAAAATGTACATAGTCACAATTTATAACATCAGGGCCAAAAAGGTGTAGGCTGAAGCCGTGGCTTATTGCACCTACCCTTGTTACATGTATGCATGTCCCCCCATGAATGCATAATCAAAACATTGAAACTTTTATAAACAAAATGTCACTTACGCATGTCAACAAAAAGTTCAAAAAAATAAAATAAAAATACCAAACAAAAACTATATTTAAACCTCTGTTTTATACTTGTTAATCATCTTATTTTTAAATAATTTTTTAAATCCTTTTAATGTACTACACATTTTCATTTCCTTTTCAAAAGTATTCCATAAATTAACTCCTTTAACTGTTATACATCTTTGTTTTGCATTTGTTCTAATCTTTGTTTTCATAAACATACATATTCCTCTGAGTTCATAATTACTCTGTCTAACTTGAAATAGTCTCTGGATACAGTCTGGAAGCATCTTATTTTTTACTTTATACATGACTTGTGCCATTTTGAAGTCCACCAATTCTTTAAATTTGAGATCATAGGTGTTTATGAATAATTTGTTAGTTGGTTCTTGATAGGCAGCTCTGTTTATAATTCGTATAGCTCTTTTCTGTAGTAAATAAATTGGATTTGTGATTGTTTTGTATGTGTTTCCCCACACTTCCACACAGTAGGTTATGTATGGAACTATTAGAGAGCGGTACAATATGTGTAATGAATTTGGATTAAGTATGTCTTTTGTTTTATGCAATATTGCAATAGACTTTGATATTTTAGTCTTTAAGTAGTTTATGTGTGTTTTCCAACATAGTTTGTGGTCTATAACAACTCCCAAAAATTTGTTTTCATAAACTCTTTCAATTTCAACATTATCTATCTTGATTTGTACTTGATTATTTATTTTTCGATTTCCAAATATCATAAGTTTAGTTTTTTCTAAGTTCAATGACAACTTGTTTGTGTCAAACCATCATATACTGTATGGATATGTACTTGTTGATCGGATCAGGGAGAAGGTTGTGTCATGACATGAGCCTTTTCTAGATTATTTTCTCTCAATGTCTCCCGTCCTCTCCTCCTACCCTCCCTTCCTCTCCCTCCTTCCTCCCCCCTCCTCTCTATTTTACAATGTTCATACATTATAATATTATAACAGTTCTATCTGTTTGTACTCTTTTTCTTAATTATTAGTCATTTAATTTCACTGAATTACTTTTTAATACTTGAATATTTCTTTCTTTTTGCTTTGAAAACTGATATCCTGTGTTAGACTACCTGTCGTACCACCCCACACCAGTAGGGTACCACCATAAGTGTTGGGCTTGAGTTACCTGGCGAAGCTTCAGTTTTTCTTTCTAGAAATTAGTTTGTCTTGGTAACAGTGGAGTCTGGTACTTTGCACAATAAAATGCTGAGAATTATACAGTTAACTGTGTCTGCTTGTTATTTCATGTCCCTCTCTGACATCGATTAAAGTTCGTTGCTGTAGAGCGCCATCTACTGGTGACAGTGTTGAACCTGTCTGCATGTGGCTCCTGTGATTAAATAAATGGCTGTGTTCGGAATAGCATACTAGCATACTACTCATACTAGATATGACGTAGATTTTGAGTATGTAGTACGTTCCGAACGTACAGTATGCGAGATTTGAGTATGCGAGAAATTTAGTAGGCGAGCAGTTATTTCCGGGAAATTTGAAGTCGGTTTTGATGGACACTATCTCGTCTCCTATTTCCCTAAATGCATTTCGCGTCCAGAATTGCAGAGTTGCGTCCAGGGTTGCCAGATGGGGCGGGTCACCGCCGAATGGGCTACTTGATTTTGAGGTTATAGAAAGTTTAGGCTGTAAATTGTCAATCCCATCTGGCAACCCTGTGCGCTTTCAGCCTCGTCAAACTGCGTCATACAAACTTGTCATACAGCTATTGTTTACATCGTCCGATAGCCTGGGGACCGAAAGCTTGCAATAAACATTGTTTTTTGCACATATTTGAGTGTGCAGATGCTGCTTTTTTGCACTCTATTTGATACTCTTCAGCTGCAGCACCCCAGCTAAGTCTGATCACGGATGAGCGGTGGTATTTTCACTATACTTGGAATTAACATGATGAAATGCATTCTTAGACATGACTACATCGTCATGATTACAAATATGCCACTTGAAATGCATGAAATCCAAGTTTATTTGTGTCTTACACACATGTTCGCCTAGTATTTGACTGTTTGTAGCCCAATCACGAATGATCCCAGTATTGTAGCTTCAGACGGACAAGTTGGTTGTAGTGCTTGTGTGACGGGGTGTATCTTTGCATGAATCACTCTCAGCTGGATGGCTCACGTTCATTTATTCTGTAGAAAACATACAGTGCATCAATTTGTGGACACGGTTGCAGGGTCATCAGGCTAGATTCCAGTCAGTGTTTTCAGATGAACTGAGCATACAGTAGTCACTCATACTACACAAATTATAACAATAATATGAAACAAAAATACAAAATGTGTAGACTACATAAATCCTCACTTGTGTGATCGTATAGTGGTATTTGAACAGTCAAACAATCAATTATATATATATTAACAATAACAATACAATGCATAGAAAAACAGCGCAACTGGAATACACGCATGCACACCACGTGCAACACATGGCTGCAACCTGACTGCTAGGTTAGCTGCGAGCGTGGTGCAAACTAGCGAGATGGAAAACCCAACCTCCTACAATACGGTCTACTAACTTTGGCAGAACAACAGACATACAATAGCACAACAATAATAATATTACCTGTAGATAACATACAGTGCATCAATTTGTGGACACGGTTGCAGGGTCATCAGGCTAGATTCTAAAATGATGTTACACACGGACATTCACGTTAGCGCCATCATTGTTAACAACAGAAAACTCACATTAACAAACTTGTGATATGTTCCAAACTAAAATACTATAAATGGGGAAACTCAAAAGAGTTATCTTACTTATCAAACATTCAAATAAAACATAGGTACATTGATAATCTCTCAAACGATATTCGATCTCAGACCCTGTAGAAAACGTGACCTACCCAGTCAATGTTTTCAGATGAACTGAGCAGGATCATGTTGCGTCCCGCGCTATGCACTGTACAGCTGTATTTACATTAAACCCCTAGAGGGCGCAGTTTAGCTCTATTTTAGCTATAATTGAACTGTACTTTCTACTCCGTTACACTTGCCCACGATATGTTATTGCTCATATATATTTATTTGAATCATGTTATTTTACCAACTGTTAAGACAACAATATAGTAAGCTAGTAGCAGTATGCCGAGCAGTGTCGACATCGATGGGGGTCTCCAATCGACTCCATTCAAAGTGATTTACGATCCCGCCCCTCTCTCCTGTCCGGACACATTTGAATTTTCACCGTAAGCCCCGGTAAAGTGACGTTATTAACCCGCAAAGAGTGTGCCCCGGGCACCGTATTTGTCCATGAATAACACCGGCTAGGAAGGTGGTAAAAACACAATACTACTTTGCTAACTTCACCATACGGTCATTTTGAGCCATCAACCACCCCGCTGGCACCCCGGGAAGTTATGTTTCGAACCCCGAGAGCATGCATAAATGTCTATCCGGAAAGAGTACACTCTCCTCGGCCGCTGCACGCGCCTCTCCTCGGTAACGCGGAGGAACGAAAAGCTTACAGCACCGTGTATTCCCAGGCGGTCTCCCATCCAGGTACTTACACGGCCCAACCCTGCTTAGCTTCCGAGGTCGGACGAGATCGGGCGTATTTATTTATTTATCAAAAATACATTTCACAGATAATTTTTTCAGTTGGTTATTTACATTATTCACAAAACACATACAGATACGATACGTAAATAACACAGTGAGACATGACAGACAGCACAACACAAAATGTGGGACAGACATAGAATAGACAAAAGACGACAACAAAAAAGACCACGTAGCATACCAGGTCTTATCTATGCCTGGCAGCCCTTGGTAAAATCATAAAAATCATAAAATCAACATAACAAATAAACCATACGCAAAATAATCCAAACAAAGAAACAATAAAGAATGCTGCAACAAATAAAGAAATGATAAAACAATAAAGAATGATAAAGCAAAAGATACGACACATAAAAAACACGGTGATTCATGACAGACAGCGCGAAAAGTGGGACAGACACAACCCTAACCCTAACCCTAAACCCTAAACCTAAACCAGAATAGACAAAACCAACATGAGACCAAGTAGCATACCAGGTCTTATCTATGCCTGGCAGCCCTTGGTCAACTCAGAAAAATCATAAAACAAACATAAACACTGACTCAAAACCAAACACAGATACTAATCCTCTATATTAAAACCTAACATCCCTGATCCCGTAATAGTCACCAAAGTGCTATTATTGACAAAGTGTTTACAAAAATCTGCTTTCCCCAGTATGTGCACTAACCTAACATCCTTTTTAAATAGTGACACAAACAAATCCCACACCCTGGTAACTTTCCCCTCATAATGTGCTACATTCCTCCTACATACAATTGCATACCTTACGTGACTCAACAAAAAATTAACCAAATCTACGTTCACTTCTTTCTTTTTTCCCACCACCCCAAACAATAACAATTCCTTCCATTCAATCTCATTCATGACGGTAACCCCACAGTGTACACTTAACAACCCCTTTACTTTCACAAATAAGACAGACAAACCTGGACATTCAACAAAAAAGTGGTCAAAATGTTCATCCCTCCCTTTACATACATCACATACCCTACCTACATTCCTATCCATTTGGAAGGTCGTAGAGACACCATTCAAATGGTTTTAGATTCCCTGTCCTCTGGTCTATCCGGGGGTGTTGGAATTGTTCTCCTAACCCGCGGGGAACCATACGTTATTAACCCCGGGAGGGGTCACACTACGGGACGTATAACGCTGGCTATGAATGTGATAGAAACACGCGGTTTTCATATTTAAGTTCATTAGGTCTACACGGTCATTTTAAGCCTAACCCCGGGTCTCTACGACCCCGGGAAGTCATGTTAAACTGAAGTTACAGACGACAGATCTGTCAAAAAAACAAAAAAATGCTAATGCTAAATAAACATGCTAATTAGCTGTATGTTAATGAGATGTATGTTAATTAGCTGTGTGTATGTTAATGAGCTGTATGCTAATGAGATTCATGCTAATGAGATTCATGCTAATGAGCTGTATGTTAATGAGCTGTATGTTAATGAGCTGTGTGTATGTTAATGAGCTGTATGTTAATGAGCTTCATGCTAATGAGCTGTATGTTAATGAGCTGTATGTTAATTAGCTGTGTGTGTATGTTAATGAGCTGTATGTTAATGAGCTTCATGCTAATGAGCTGTATGTTAATGAGATGTATGTTAATGAGCTGTGTGTGTATGTTAATGAGCTGTATGTTAATGACCTTCATGCTAATGAGCTGTATGTTAATGAGCTGTATGTTAATGAGCTGTGTGTGTATGTTAATGAGCTGTATGTTAATGAGCTTCATGCTAATGAGCTGTATGTTAATGAGATTCATGCTAATGAGATTCATGCTAATGAGCTGTATGCTAATGAGCTGTATGTTAATTAGCTGTATGTTAATGAGCTGTATGTTAATGAGCTTCATGCTAATGAGCTTCATGCTAATGAGATTCATGCTAATGAGATTCATGCTAATGAGCTGTATGTTAATGAGCTGTATGTTAATGAGCTGTGTGTGTATGGTAATGAGCTTCATGCTAATGAGATTCATGCTAATGAGATTCATGCTAATGAGCTGTATGTTAATGAGATGTATGTTAATGAGCTGTGTGTGTATGTTAATGAGCTGTATGTTAATGAGATTCATGCTAATGAGCTGTATGTTAATGAGCTGTATGTTAATGAGCTGTGTGTGTATGTTAATGAGCTGTATGTTAATGAGCTGTGTGTGTATGTTAATGAGCTGTATGTCAATGAGCTGTATGTTAATGAGCTGTATGTTAATGAGCTGTGTGTGTATGTTAATGAGCTGTATGTTAATGAGCTTCATGCTAATGAGCTGTATGTTAATGAGATGTATGTTAATGAGCTGTGTGTGTATGTTAATGAGCTGTATGTTAATGAGCTTCATGCTAATGAGCTGTATGTTAATGAGATGTATGTTAATGAGCTGTGTGTGTATGTTAATGAGCTGTATGTTAATGAGCTTCATGCTAATGAGCTGTATGTTAATGAGATGTATGTTAATGAGCTGTGTGTGTATGTTAATGAGCTGTATGTTAATGAGCTTCATGCTAATGAGCTGTATGTTAATGAGATGTATGTTAATGAGCTGTGTGTGTATGTTAATGAGCTGTATGTTAATGAGATTCATGCTAATGAGCTTTATGTTAATGAGATGTATGTTAATTAGCTGTGTGTGTATGTTAATGAGCTGTATGTTAATGAGCTTCATGCTAATGAGATTCATGCTAATGAGCTGTATGTTAATGAGCTGTGTAAAAGTGGGCGGAGCTTGTGTAAAAGTGGGCGGAGCTTAAATCAAAGTGGGAGGAGCTTAAATCAAAGTGGGAGGAGCTTAAGTCAAAGTGGGAGGAGCTTAAGTCAAAGTGGGAGGAGCTTAAATCAAAGTGGGAGGAGCTTAAATCAAAGTGGGAGGAGCTTAAATCAAAGTGGGAGGAGCTTAAGTCAAAGTGGGCGGAGCTTAAATCAAAGTGGGAGGAGCTTAAGTCAAAGTGGGAGGAGCTTAAGTCAAAGTGGGAGGAGCTTAAATCAAAGTGGGCGGAGCTTAAGTCAAAGTGGGCGGAGCTTAAGTCAAAGTGGGAGGAGCTTAAATCAAAGTGGGCGGAGCTTAAGTCAAAGCATCCGGGTCACGGACACAGCCCGGATATACCACGTCATTAAACCCCTAGAGGGCGCAGTTTAAATAACCATAAAAATCATAAAATCAACATACCAAATAAACCATACGCAAAATAATCCAAACAAAGAAACAATAAAGAATGCTGCAACAAATAAAGAAATGATAAAACAATAAAGAATGATAAAGCAAAAGATACGACACATAAAAAACATGGTGATTCATGACAGACAGCGCAAAAAGTGGGACAGACACAACCCTAACCCTAACCCTAAACCCTAAACCTAAACCAGAATAGACAAAACCAACATGAGACCAAGTAGCATACCAGGTCTTATCTATGCCTGGCAGCCCTTGGTCAACTCAGAAAAATCATAAAACAAACATAAACACTGACTCAAAACCAAACACAGATACTAATCCTCTATATTAAAACCTAACATCCCTGATCCCGTAATAGTCACCAAAGTGCTATTATTGACAAAGTGTTTAGAAAAATCTGCTTTCCCCAGTGTGTGCACTAACCTAACATCCTTTTTAAATAGTGACACAAACAAATCCCACACCCTGGTAACTTTCCCCTCATAATGTGCTACATTCCTCCTACATACAATTGCATACCTTACGTGACTCAACAAAAAATTAACCAAATCTACGTTCACTTCTTTCTTTTTTCCCACCACCCCAAACAATAACAATTCCTTCCATTCAATCTCATTCATGACGGTAACCCCACAGTGTACACTTAACAACCCCTTTACTTTCACAAATAAGACAGACAAACTTGGACATTCAACAAAAAAGTGGTCAAAATGTTCATCCCTCCCTTTACATACATCACATACCCTACCTACATTCCTATCCATTTGGTGCAATACGACATTTGTGTAAACCCTATTGTGCCTAATTTCTCCTTCTCCATGAATTCAGTGTTTGTTTCACCCTGTTCAAAATCCCTGTCCATGTTACATCCCTTGCTTCTTTTTCATTCACACCCACATTCACTCCTAGCACTTTTATCATTCCTTTTGCCACTTTCAAAGGTAAATCGCATTCACTCATGTCTACACTCCCTACACACAGTATTTCTGACTTCTCTACATTCATTTTGGCCCCTGATGCTTTCCCATATACTTCTAATAACTTGACTACTCTCTTCACACTATCTACGTCCCTAACTGTTATGTTTGTGTCGTCTGCATACTGATGTATTAAACTCCTCCCACCCCCTGGAATATGTATACCCTGAATGTGTCTGTCTGATTTTAACATCGTCGCCAGTGGCTCTGCTGTAATGCTATACAGCAGACTGGACAACGGACAACCCTGCCTAACTGATCTTTCTAAACTAAAACTATCTGTCAAAACTCCACTACACTTTACCCTACTCTTTGCACAACTATACAGTAACCTAATCCACTGAACTATCCTCTCCCCAAAACCAAACTTCTCTAACGTCCTAAACATAAACTCATGCTCTACTCTATCAAAAGCTTTATTGAAATCTACACTCAACACTATCCCTCCCTCTTCCTTCATGTGTTTCACTGTATCCCTGACTGACCCTATTGTATCCGCTATATCTCTCCCTGGTATGCTATACGCCTGAGTCGATGACACTATGGACCCTACTACTGACTTAATCCTATTGGCTAAAATCTTCGCTAACACTTTGTAATCTGTATTCAATAAACTAATCCCTCTGTAATTCCCTAACTGTAACTTACTACCCTTCTTGTATAATAAAGTAATTAACCCTGTTGCCATCGACTCACTAACCTTCTCTACCCTTTCCATTTCCTTATAAACCCTCAACAAAATCTTACTAAGCACTGCACTAAAACACTTGTAGAATTCACCTGGTAAGCCATCAGAGCCCGGGCTTTTGCCATTATTTGAGCTCTGAATGGCTAAGGTGACCTCCCCCTCTGATAAATCCCTATCACACCCTTCCCTGTCACTATCCGCTAACCTATGCTCAACTGTCCCCAAAACTTCTCCTACACTGTCATTGTCTACACTACCTTTTTTGAATAAATTCTCATAATACTCCTGCACTGTCTCCAAAACCCAAGATCGCTGTACCCCGTGAATTTGTGTTGTATATCCCCTATTTCCTTTTCTATCCCCTGTGACACTAAACATAAATCAATTCTACTCTGCTTCAAAACCCCACTAACTACCTGTCTTCTCGAAAACTCTCTCTTACTTGTGTTCCTAACTCTCCACACATCTATTACATTTCTCTGCTCTATCATTTCTAATAACCCCCTCCTAGCTGAATCTGTCTTAAAACTATCTACTCTATAAACATCCATCTTAGTGCAAAATACATTAAAGTCACCCACCAAAATACAATTCCCTGTGCAGTGCAAACCCAGTTCTACAAAAAAAATCCCTCTTTTCAACCTCTCTATTTGGTGCATACACATTGATTAATCTAAACATAACATTATTTATATTAAATTCTATCCCTATTACTCTACCCTTCCCGTCATTCAAAACCTCTCTTACATTCTCTACCCTATTCTCTTTAATTAATATTGCTACCCCACATGATTTGTTTGTCCCATTATTTGCAAACAGCATACCCCTCCATTTCCCCTTGATTTCTGTCATTTTGGTGTCTGTCCACTTTGTCTCCTGCAGCACCAGAACATCAGACGTGAAAGTCACCAGCACCTCCTCTAGCTTCTCCATATTGTTGAGCCCATTGATGTTTATGGAGGAAAGCGTGACCATTGAAAACAAGTGTAGGAGGATAAACATGTTTACTACCATTTTAATTTTATTTCTTGTTTCCCTCCGCTTTCTGCTGCTTTGACTTGCGCTTTAGTTTCCCCTCTAACAGCGCCCTCTTCCTCCCTCCCACTATCGTCAACAGCTCAGACTCGTCTTGCTCCCCGCACCCATCGTCACTGACACTTGTTCTTTTCAGATGTTTTCGGGGGGGGGGCTTACGGATACGGCCCCTCGCCATTCCGACTTGTTGTTCATGGGGGTTCCCTCCTTTGATTTGTTGCCTGCCTCTTGTGCTTCTGTCGGGCGCACGACTCTCGGGGGCAAAGGCTCTTGTTGGGAACCTCTCCCCCCGGTCGTCTGTGCGCTCCCTTGCAACTCCGATGCCTGGGTTACCCCCATAAAGCTGTCGAGGCTCGACCCCATGCCCCCCCCCCACTCTCTCCTGTCAGTCCCGACCACCTCGTACTCTGAGTTTCTGACACAGTCTGAGCTGTCAACGATACTCCCTCCTCCATCCCCTCTTCCTCCTCTCCCTCGCTCTTCTCTTCCTCTTCTCCCTCTCCCTTCTCTCCCTCTCCCTTCTCTTCTTCTTCCCCCTTTCCCCCCTTCCCTTCTTCCTCCCTCTGTCTAAAAACAGTGGATGGACTCATCACTACTTCCTCTTCCTCCCTACACTTACATTGGGATTCCAGGTCCCCACACCCCCTGCACTTGTTTTCAAAAGTCGCGCATTCCCTCGCATAATGCCCGCTGAGCCCACACCTTCTGCACCTGAACTCGGGACATTCCCGTAGGATGTGCCCTGGCTGCAGACACATCCTACACACCTTCACCTGTCTGTCATGAATCACCCGAAAGAAATCAGACCCATTGTCCGTCTCGAACTTGGTAGAGTACGGCAGTGACTTAACAACATCATTGAATTTTACCTTAACAAAACGTGTACCTTCGCAAATGCTGGTCCCCGGCCACATCCTCCTCTTTATCGGGGAGACCGCTTGCACCCCCCAGTCCGATAGTTTCCGTAAAATGTCCCCGTCTTTGGTGTAGACCGGCAGCCCGATGAAGGAAACCACCATCTCGTCCCCGCACAGCTCCCTCGCCATGACCCTCGTCTCCTTGATCTTGAAGCCGTCGAGCAGCCTCTCTTTCCCCTTTGGATGGCTCATCGTGACTTCGTATTTGTTTAATCTGATGTAGCGACAGCCCACGACGAGCCCGCACACCTCCTTCGTCGCCCGGAGCAGCGCCATCATCGTCACCTTCTCCTCGCCGACCAGCTCCACCGCCACCGTCAACTCCTTGCTGTAGGCCGGCTCCTCACTCTCCTCTCTCCTCTCTCCCTCTCTCTCCTCTCTCTCCGCATTCGCCCTCGCTTCCGCCGCCTGCTTCTTCCTCGCTATTCTCTCTCTCTCCTCTCTCTCTCCATCTCTCCCTCTCTGTCTCTCCATCTCCTCTCTCTCTCTCTCCTTCTTTCGCCATGCCGGTGTCCGTTTTCTTAGTCGTGTCGTCTGTCGTTCCGAGTTCTTTTACCATGTTTGAGCCGTCCGTGTACAAACAAAACGAAAAAACAAAAATACCCCCCCTAACAGCAAGCTGCTGGGGGAATAAACTCTTACACACTGACTCTCCTTTCACTCACACAAACTACGCAAATATTCAAACACCAAACTCTCATGCACACAATAATTTTCAAAACGCTCCCGCTGCTATTCCGCTCTACGACAGGTCGTATTCAGGCTAGTATGGCCGTGAGCAACAGGACCATGACCCTTAGCATCCATATGCCTGTGCCTGGAGCACTCTTGTTCATGGAACTTTATTATATAAGCACTCTATTTGTGGGTAGACTATGCACAAGGTGTCCTGGATGAAGGGAGAAGTTAAAATCGCTCTGAGAGCGCCGGAGCGCACACTGGGTGCAACGTCATAAAGGGACCAGGTAATTTGATTGGACAAGAGGCATTCCATGAGTGCTGATCATATTTCCAGGGCGAATTTACGAACGCAGCTAGCGAACAGAAGGCGCAAAAAAATCGTCAGATCAGATATATAAACGTGTTATTTTGGTAAACTGGACACATTTTGGGAATATATGTGGTTACTTTCTCGCCTGAAAACATATTAAAACTTCATAAAATGACATGTTAACACTTGTAAAGCCAAAATTACATATTTTAGCTAATGGAGGTTTAAAATGGAGGTTTGAATTCGCCGCTCCCGGCGGATGCATAATGGTCGGCTGGTTTTCGGATACTACTATACTACAGTATTTGTTACGGCTGGGCCGTCACACACGCCCTCCCCCGCCCCCACAACCCGAGCACAGCGTGCTCTCCGCCGCAGGTGAAGCTCGTTCCCGGTGATTGGAGGGTTATCCAGCCACAGTCAAACCCACACACCTGTCTCCACTCCCCAATCAACCCTCTGGCTACATCTACCCTGGACTCCCTTCAATCATCGTCAGTTCTTCCCTAAGAATGACCTGGCAAGTATCCGCTGTGATTAGTTATGAACTTTGCTCTTGTGCCTATTCTTGTGATTCGTTGATATCTTGTGTACTGGCCTACCGTGGAGACTTACCCTGCTTTCCTGTTCCTCCACAGCCTATGCCAACCACTACCGCCATCCCGCCAGGTTGAAACCCCCAGCCCGCCAGGCTGAAACCTCCGGACTCATCATCTGTGTTTCCACCCACCTGCACTGTAAATAAATACCCTACGGGGCTAACACTATATTCTGCCTCCGGTGTCGTGTCCTTGAGCTCCCTCGCCCCCGTGTCATAACAGAAGAACTGACCATGCAATTGGGCTCAGACGACACGAAGGACCGGACACCATCTCCCACCCCTGGATCCGGCCCGACGGCTATCCAGATCCTCGCGGAACACACTCACCTCCTCCAGGCGGCCGCTACAGCGTGCCAGGCCCTGAACACTCGCCTGACAACCCAGGAGGCTAACCAGGAGCACCGCGCCACCCAGATGCAGCACCTCATCTCTACGACCCAAGCGCTTACAGCACAGGTGGCCGCGCTCGCAGCCTTTGCCCCCCCCCCTGCTCTCCCTGACCCTGCCCAGCTACCGGCACCACCTACTGGACAGCCACGGGAGCCCCACCTAGCCAGCCCCCGCCCCTTCGACGGAGCCTTCGCCCAGTTCCGAGGCTTCATCCTCCAGTGCGAGTTGATGTTCTCGCATCAGCCCAGCCAGTTCTGGTCGCCGGCAGCCCGGGTGGCGTTCATCACCAACCTCACCACCGGCGACGCCCTGAATTGGGTCCAGGCCACCCTCTGCGCCCGCCCTGACCTGTTCGGTGACTACGCTACCTTCCTCACGGAGTTCAAGAGGGTTTTCGACCACCCCACTGCCGGACAGGAGGTCGGGGCGCGACTGATGTCACTCCACCAGGGGAACCGGACCGCGGCGGCCTACTCTACCGAGTTTCGCACCCTGGCAGCCGGAAGCGGATGGAATGACAGGGCACTGCGATCTGCTTTCCGCCAGGGGCTGAGTGAGGCCATCAAGGACGAGCTCGTCCGGGACAGACCCGCCGCCCTGGACGAACTAGTGGCCCTAGCCATCGACGTTGACGAGCGCTCCCGGGAGCGTCGGAGAGAGAGAGGGCGCTACCAGACCAGCTCGCCACGCCCCCAGGACCCTATCGTCACAGCCAACCCCTCCTCCGCACGGGAGTCGACCTACACCCCATGCACTGGCGAGGAGCCGATGCAGCTTGGTCGAGCCCGCCTCACCACGGCGGAGAGGGAGAGGAGAAGGGCCCAGGGACTGTGCCTCTACTGTGGAGAGAAGGGACACCTCCGTGACACCTGCCCGTCCCTATCAAAAGGGCAGGCTCACCCGAAGGGGGAATCCGGGTGAGCCGTGCCTCTCAATCCCCACCTACCACCAGCCCAGCCAGGTTCTCTGTCACCCTCTCCTGGCAGGGGCAGAACCTCACGGTCGAGGCCATTATTGACTCGGGAGCAGACGAGAACTTTATGGACGCCCAGCTGGCCCGCTCAGCTGCCGTTCCCCTCGTTGCCCTCGAGACCCCCCTCTCCGTCTCAGCCCTAGACGGACACAACCTGGGGCCTCTCACCCACCGCTCTACACCCCTCTCCTTGACCGTCTCGGGGAACCATGTGGAGGAGATCCGGTTTTACATCCTCAAGACCCCCCAGTCCCCGCTCATCCTGGGACGACCGTGGCTCGAGCTCCACATTCCCCATGTCAGCTATGGTGAGGGACGTATCCTGAGCTGGAGTACCGCATGCTACGCCCGGTGCCTCCGTGCCGCCCATACCCCCACATCGCCTCTGCGACCGCCTCCGGCTCCCCCTGACCTCTCCTCCATCCCAGAGGTCTACCACGACCTCGGAGAGGCCTTCAGCAAGGAGCGTGCTCGCACCCTGCCGCCTCACCGGCCCTACGACTGTGCCGTCGAGCTCCGCCCTGGCAACAAACTTCCGGTCAGTCGCCTCTACAACCTTGCCCCCCCGGAGAAGGCAGCCATGGACACCTACATCTCCGACTGTCTGGCTGAGGGGCTCATCCGTCCATCACACTCCCCGGTGGCAGCGGGGTTTTTCTTCGTGAAGAAGAAGGATGGAACCCTCAGGCCATGCATTGACTACCGTGAGCTCAATGCCATCACCGTCCGGAACACCTATCCTCTCCCCCTCATGAGCTCCAACTTTGAGCCCCTCCTTGGGGCCACCATCTTCACTAAGCTGGACCTCCGGAACGCCTACCATCTGGTCCGGATTCGTGAGGGTGACGAGTGGAAGACGGCGTTCAAGACCCCCCGTGGCCACTATGAGTACCTTGTCATGCCCTTTGGTCTCACTAACGCCCCCTCCGTCTTTCAGGCCCTCATGAACGACGTCCTCAGGGACATGCTGGACATCTTTGTCGTCCTCTACCTGGATGACATCCTAGTATTCTCCAGGAACCCTGAGGAGCATGTCCAACATGTCCGCCTAGTCCTCCAGCGCCTACTGGAGAATCGCCTTTTTATTAAGGCTGAGAAGTGCTCGTTCCACACTCACTCTGTGGAATTCCTGGGGCTCATCGTGGAGGGTGGGTTGACTCGCCCTGACCCCAAGAAGACTCGGGCCGTCGTCGAGTGGGGCCAACCTACCACCCGGAAACAGCTGCAGTCATTTCTCGGCTTTGCCAACTTCTACCGGCGATTCATCCGGGACTTCAGCCGGGTAGCCGCCCCCCTCACTGCCCTCACCTCCCCCCTGCGCCAGTTCACGTGGACACCAGCAGCCAGCGCTGCCTTCAGTGACCTGAAGAGGCTCTTCACCTCGGCGCCGGTCCTAATCAACCCAGACCCCTCTAGGCCCTTCATTGTGGAAGTGGACGCCTCAGACACGGGCGTCGGTGGCGTGCTCTCTCAACGATCGGAGGACCAGACCGTGCACCCCTGCGCCTTCTACTCCCGCCGTTATACCTCCGCCGAGGCCAACTACGACATCGGGAACCGCGAGCTGCTGGCGGTGGTGGAGGCGTTCCACGAGTGGCGGCACTGGCTGGAGGGCGCAGAGCACCCCTTCACCGTCTGGTCGGACCACAAGAACCTAACCTACATCAAGTCGGCCAGGCGGTTGAACTCCCGTCAGGCACGCTGGGCCCTGTTCCTCGGGCGGTTTAACTTCCACCTCACGTTCCGTCCGGGCTCCCTGAACGCCAAGGCTGACTCCCTTTCTCGGCTCCATGCCGCAGAGGAGGAACCCACCACTCCTGACACCATCGTTCCATCCTCCCGGGTCGTTGGAGTGGTCACCCTGGAGATCGAGGCGGTGGTCAGAGCTGCACAGCGCACCCAGCCAGATCCCCGACCGGGGTCCCCCGGCCGTCTCTTCGTCCCGGACGCCGTCAGAACCAAGGTGATGCAGTGGGGCCACGCCAGCCGCTTCGCCTGCCATCCTGGGGCCCTACGCACACTGTCCTTCCTGCGCCGGCGGTTCTGGTGGTCCACCATGGCCGCGAACGTCAGGGAGTTCGTCTCGGCCTGCCCTACCTGCGCTCGCAGCAAGGCATCCCACCGGCCGCCTTCAGGACTGCTGCGGCCTCTACCCGTGCCCGGTCGACCGTGGTCCCACCTCGCCATGGACTTCGTGACCGGCCTTCCCCCGTCCCTAGGCAACACGGTCATCCTCACCATCGTGGACCGCTTCTCCAAGTCCGTGCGGTTGGTAGCTCTGGCAAA
This sequence comes from Nansenia antarctica, assembly GCF_963989245.1. Classification (NCBI taxonomy): domain Eukaryota; kingdom Metazoa; phylum Chordata; class Actinopteri; order Argentiniformes; family Microstomatidae; genus Nansenia; species Nansenia antarctica. The sequence goes on along the minus strand of NC_137685.1, from coordinate 23,578,281 downwards.
GCTACCGACCTCGGCGGAGACGGCGGAGCTACTCACCACCCACGTCTTCCGGCTTTACGGGCTTCCCCAGGATGTGGTTTCCGACCGTGGCCCCCAGTTCACATCCAAGGTGTGGCAGGCCTTCTGTTCAGGGATTGGGGCCACGACCAGCCTCTCCTCCGGCTACCATCCCCAGACCAATGGGCAGGCGGAGAGAGCCAACCAGAGCCTGGAGTCGGCACTCCGCTGCATGTCCTCCCTCCATCCATCCTCCTGGAGCAAGGACCTACCCTGGGTGGAGTACTCCCTGAACGCCATGGTGAATGAAGCCACCGGCCGGTCCCCCTTCGAGTGCTCCTTGGGGTACCAGCCACCCCTGCTTTCTACCCAGGAGGGCGAAGCGTCGGTACCATCAGTCCAGGCACACCTCCTTCGCTGTCGTCGGGTCTGGACCTCCGTACGCTCGGCCTTGCTTCGGGCCACCGCCCGAACTACCCGAAGCGCCAACCGTCGTCGCACTCCAGCTCCGGTGTACCAGGTGGGCCAGAGGGTCTGGCTCTCCACGGCGGATCTCCCCCTCAATGTCCCCTCCCGGAAGTTGGCGTCGAGGTACATCGGCCCCTACGTCATCGACCGGGTCATCAACCCCGCTGCCATCCGGCTGGTCCTCCCTCACTCCCTCCGTCGGATCCACCCGGTGTTCCACGTCTCCCGGGTTAAGCCCCATGTCGCCAGCGACCTGATGCCACCAGCCCCTGCACCGCCCCCTCCTCAGTTGGTGGATGGCCACCCCCAGTGGGCGGTAAGGAGGCTCCTCAGGGCTCGTCGCTGTGGCCGGGGTTTCCAGTACCTGGTGGACTGGGAAGGATATGGCCCAGAGGAACGGAGCTGGATTCCCCGGTCCCAGATCATGTCCCCAGTCCTCCTCAGGGACTTCTATCGGGCCCACCCGGAGGCTCCGGGCCGGTCGCCAGGAGGCTCCCCCTCGGGGGGGGGTCCTGTTACGGCTGGGCCGTCACACACGCCCTCCCCCGCCCCCACAACCCGAGCACAGCGTGCTCTCCGCCGCAGGTGAAGCTCGTTCCCGGTGATTGGAGGGTTATCCAGCCACAGTCAAACCCACACACCTGTCTCCACTCCCCAATCAACCCTCTGGCTACATCTACCCTGGACTCCCTTCAATCATCGTCAGTTCTTCCCTAAGAATGACCTGGCAAGTATCCGCTGTGATTAGTTATGAACTTTGCTCTTGTGCCTATTCTTGTGATTCGTTGATATCTTGTGTACTGGCCTACCGTGGAGACTTACCCTGCTTTCCTGTTCCTCCACAGCCTATGCCAACCACTACCGCCATCCCGCCAGGTTGAAACCCCCAGCCCGCCAGGCTGAAACCTCCGGACTCATCATCTGTGTTTCCACCCACCTGCACTGTAAATAAATACCCTACGGGGCTAACACTATATTCTGCCTCCGGTGTCGTGTCCTTGAGCTCCCTCGCCCCCGTGTCATAACAGTATTATTATGAATTTAGTAGGTAGTATGCAGTATATACTCATTGAGTATGCTAGTACGCTATTCCGAACACAGCCAATGTTTATCGGAGGAGAGAGGATGTGATGTCACCATGCCCTGAGCACTTCCTGTGCCCCCCTGAGACCACGCCCACCACTTCCTTATCATCTGTTGATGTTACCTCGATGGCGTTACCATGGAGATGTAATCTGTCAGAATATATCGACATTTATCCTCAAACTGACTCTAATCAAAGTATGGTTGCTTGCCTCTACCATGGAGAGGCTTCTATCACGCATGTCTGTGTTTTGATGTTTTCTGTTTCTAAATTTGGGCTGGGGTAGGTCGGAAGGACTTAGAGAGGTTGAAGATGCTTTTGACACTCGTTTCTAGGTGATGGGGATTAGTACCGCTCTCCCGCTGGTCTGCGCTAGAGAGGGTCACTAGTTTAAAGACTTCTGCCAGAGAGTCCAAATGTTAGTTCCTGTAAGGGGTGTCCAATGAATCAGATCTTGGTAGGTGTGAAAGTCCTGTGGGGGGATTTGGGGGATGTGGCTAAGTTTCTCAATGGAGTTGTTTAGGTTGTTGAGTCTGGTTTTATGGTTATGAGGTAAATGGACAGAGTAGTTAATTTTAGGGACTAGGATTGTTTCCATTACTTAATTAGCAAATAAAGTAAATTAAACTATTAGAAAGTAAGCTTTACTTACCTATTATTGTGAATATATTTTTTTCAAAGTTGAAAAAGGCCAGGAAAATATGTTTTTAATCGATTTTTGTGGACAGAAATGTCTAAGCTAATTCTTGTGGGAAGGTCTGGAAGAAAGGGATGCTGCATGGCCTCCAGAGAGACATGTGACAAATTCAAACACTGCTATTGGTTCCTTATGGCCCTGCCTCTTTTTCTAAGTATTGCATCATAACTGGGGATGCATTGTGTGAATGTAAAAGGCCAATAATGGCTAGAGGCAACAAGGTGCCATAGATGGTTAAAGACAGTCACGAGCACATGTCTATGTGACCACAGCGCTTTGAGTTGCATTTCATGTACGAAAGGCGCTATATAAATAAAGCTTTACTTACTTTACTTACTTACACAGTCGTGACCACATACTGGCGCAAAGTGCTGCACGAGGCAAGAGACCAGCCTTAGCTAGCTAACTAACAACCACTTTGTACTTCATACATTAGCTAATAGAGTCATCGTTGCTTCTGTAGTCTACAGTTAAAATGCATTGCTTTAGATGTATTAATTACTAACTGGCTAATATTATTGAACATTTAAACATCGCGTTAGAACAGGCGGCCTGTCTAAACTAGCTCGCTAAAATCACAACTGGTGGCAACTGGACTTGAAACCATCTCATGTGGCTCAATTAAAAGCTTATATTCTTTAATTACTTTGACAGTGATTATCTGGCAGCATGTAAGGTCATAAACATCGTGTAGCTAGCTCTATTTCCTCACAGAACGCCTTAGATGTACTTACATAGAAGTGACTTCTTTCAAATCTGATCAACTGTCTGCGATACGAATTGGGTCAGGTGATTTATAGGGCTTCTCACCCCTGAGTATCGCTCCGCACGTCATACAATTCTCCTGTCATTCATTGGTTCACAGAATACTGAATTCTATAAATATGTTATTTATTGAATACACGGGCAGCATTTTCGACTCAAAGGAAGTAAAACAAATGTCTTACTATACACTGTACACATACTCATTGTATAGTTATATAGTAGGCTATACAGTTGGGTAGGAGAGAGAACTACTTTTTGGTAGTATAACGGCGCAGTAATCACTACGACCACGGACATTTCGGGGAGAGCTCTACCTCCCCTTTTCGTAATCAAGTCACATGCGATTTGCTCCAATCTAAAATATGTCCACTAGTTGGTATAGTCCGGTTAATATGTGAAAAAATAGTTCACTTTTTCATAAAAGCACAAAACTTGGTACACTTGTACAGTTTGGGGTGCTGAACATTTTCAGACGTGGAGCCCTCGCAAAAACTCCTCCTAGTGGCCATGGCGGGCATTTTTCTTTCCGCCATAGCCCAATTGTGTATTTTGCTTCATATCTCCTGAACCAAACATGATAACACAGAACAAATGATGTCTACCCCTATGTTTTGAAGGTCAATGATTAAAATGATACCATACACAACATCATGAAGTGTTCAGGTGGCCATGGCGGGCATTTTCCTTTCCGCCATAGCCGAATAATGTATTTTGCTTCATATCTCCTGAACCAAACATGATAACTTAACACTGAACAAATGATGTCTACCCCCATGTTTTGAAGGTCAAGGATTACAATGATACCATACACAACATCATAGTTGATAAGATGAATTACATACTGTATTCATTACAGTAATTGTCACTCAATATTTAATTTAATGTTTTCTTGTGCTACCCGAATTAAGAAATGAAAGTAATAATCAAATTATGTGGAATGTATTTTTTTTTAAATCTTGTTATATGTATTAAGATGTACATTAAACTAGAAGACATGTTTTGATGCTGCTTATGATTGCATTCCGTAGTCCCTCTCTGGTCCGTCTCATCAACATCATTTGTTTTGATGTAGCCAAGATCAATGGGAAATGCCTGTTTTTGTGGAAAAGCACATAACAGAGCTGAACATGGATTCTGGATGGACATACTGCATCTAATTTCCTCTGGATGTTCAAAGGGGAAAGTGAAATGTGTGGTTACTTTGCCCCAGAAATTGATGTTCTGAAGTCAATGTTGTGCTTGTATGAAAGATATGATTTGAATTCACTATGTTGGCTGATAAGGATAATGGAAGGAAGTTTAGACAGTAAAACTACATATACAGTATACTCCCCCTCTCCTTTTCCAAAACCCCCCCCTAAATTATAACTTTTATTCCTAAAACAGACACTCCGTTCTTTGTATCAGACCCAAGCAGCGACTACCGGTTACCACTACGCAGAACATCTGTTACCACTTCGCAGAACATCCGTTACCACTTCACTGAACATCCCTTATCACAGGTAAAGAACCCCTTATCATAGGTAAAGAACTTTTTATCTCAGGCCCTGGCCGGGGTGTACCAGCTGGCCCCAGAGAGGGAGAGAGAGGGAGAGAGAGAGAGAGAGAGAGAGAGAGAGAGAGAGAGGGAGAGAGAGAGAGGGAGAGAGAGAGAGAGAGAGGGAGAGAGGGAGAGAGGGAGAGGGAGAGAGAGAGAAAACAGAGAGAGGAGGATGGGGAGAGAGGGCTCAGGGACGGAGGAGGAGAGACAGGAGTGACAGACAGAGGAGAGACAGGAGTGACAGGAGTTTTGAAATGTTGATTTTCGGCCAACTTTGTAAAAATAAAGATCAGGTAAAGATTGGGTAATACGTAAACGCGTATCAAAACAAATGAAGAAGGATGACACAGAGGAAGGCAATCAAAGGAAACAAGGAGTGAAAGACAGATGGTGCTTCAGCTCAAAGAAAGGAGAAGACTTTGATTGTTTTCCATGTTATGGGCGACAAGAGAAGTTGGGAACGTCAGGAATATGTCTCCTATCGACTCCTATCGCCTTGTGGGAATTCTGATGTGTTTTCTCCCTCTCCAAGGTACAGTAAACAGCAGCTATACATAGATTTGTTTTATTATGTCCTATGACCCTCTTTCTTGCACATAAAGGCAATAGTAATAGATAGTGATTGCAGTGGGGGAAACTCAGTATTTTTTTATCTTCACCTTGACTTTACAAATTAATTCTATTCCTTTACACAACATAACATTGTTATGTGTTTAACATGATCATACTTTACCTCAGTATCTACTGACGATCCGGGTTCCAAAGCTCAATTCTCTCATTGATATGAACATGTGTTAAAGTGAGGCTTACATTAAACAAAGCGACTTACAATCAATACATTTGAATACTAAGCAAGTGAATCATCAATCCACCAGTCGTAGCAGGAAGAGTAATCCAGCTCAGGCCCGGGGCCACTGATAGAAGGAAAAACCTTCTTCTAAACCTAGATTTTTTTTTTTTGGGGACACTGGAGAAACAGAGAAACAGTACAAGGGGGCAATAGAAGTTTTTAGGGACACAGTAGAGGGGAAAAGCGGGTGTCTTCAGGAGACGCAGTGCTGAGGGGCAGAAGATGTCTCAGGAGGAGCAGTTAATAAGGTGTAACCTGAAGAGATGGGTCTTCAGTCTACGACGGAAGATGGGTAGTGACTCTGCAGTTCTGACAGCCGTGGGAAGCTCATTCCACCAGCGGGGAGCCAGTGTTGTGAAGTTGGTGTAGAGGTGGTGAGGCTTATCATCTTACCATCCGAGAGGAGGAACGGGAGTCTCCGTTCCCACACTAGCAGGCTCAGGAACAGCTTCTTCTTCCCTGCAACTGTTCCTCTGCTGAACCCCCCACCACCCTCCCTCCACCCCCCAACAAGAGGAACATGATCTCCCAGTATCAGTGTACCCCCTCCCCCCCCCCATACCTCTACTGGCTGCACACTCAGGACTTCAATTGAACTTTTTTGCACTATACTGCTTGTTTACACATACTGTATTTATTATGGTCATAATTATTCAGTCTCCAATTATACAACTTACATTACATGTAACATACCTCAATACCTATTGCCCTTGTTCAGCTGTACATATCATATTGATATTCTCATCTCATGTATATATTGTACTAATTTATTTATACTCACTGTAATACCTTACACTGTAATATCATGCACTGTCTATGATATCATTGCACTATGCCACTATTTGCATCTGGTTAGATGCCAAACTACACTTCGTTGTCTCAGTACTCTGTACAATGCGATGACAATAAAGTTGAATCTGATCTAATCTTACGTTGTAGAACGCACACATAAGGTTAGTAGAAACTGTTGGACTCTATGTTGTAACACGTGACGTTAGAATTATAAGGTTATTTTTGTCAAAATTTAGTTTCTGATCCATTAGGTGTTTAATAATGCCGTGTGTGGTGTTATTTTTTTAAATGTTGACATTTTTTAGTTAGTAATTAATAAAATACGAAGGTTCCATCTCATAAAGGTTCCATCTCATAAAACACGCTCAATATCTCTCAACTGCCCTAAACAGAGATAGAACCTTATAATTCTAAGCTCACGAACAGCGCCCTCTAGTGGGAAGAGGTAGTCTCAGTTGTGAATGAACCCAAATTATACCATCAATTATATTCTTTTGAGATCTTTTCAAACAACCAAGTCAGGATACACACATGATCAAATGTATAAGCCACATGATGTAGCCAAAAGAACACACATCTTGCGTCACGCAATTGAATGTATGGCTCAGGGAGGCTGGCGGAGGTAGACATCGGAGGACGGAGCTCATTGTAATGTATGGGATGGAATAAGGAACCATTCCCTAATTCCGTTCCATGCATTTCAATGAGCCCCATCCTCCGATGTCTACCTCCACCGGCCTCCACTGCTATGGTTATATGACTTCGTTTTGTAGGTCATTCAAGTTCATGTACAGATATTACTGACGGGAAAGGCATCTTGGTATTACCATGATGGGATTACTCTAGAGAACACAGGGATTACATTGAAGGCCAAGAGAAGGATAGATGAGAAGGTAGTGTATGCTCCCTGCATGCAAACTCCAAAGATGAAGAGCTCCATTGTGCTGGTATTGATCCATTATATTTTAGGGGAGGAATATGAAGCAGATGGAGATTGGATGGTTGGAGGTTGATCAATGGGGATTGAACCATGAAGCGTGTACTGTGTCGTTAGTAAAACAATCCAAGCAGGTCGCATATACACTTTACGATGAATACTGTATGTTTACGTGTAATGTGTAATTGTATGTAAAATAATGTTTGTTTTTCTTCCTTCTCTCCCTCTTCCCCCCTCCCGCTAAAATCACTCCTTTTTCCTTCCCCTCTTCACATCCCTCCATCTTCCATCTTCCTCTCATTTCTGACTGTCTCTCTGTCTCTCTGTCTCCCCTTTGTTTCTCCCCCTAATTCTCATCCTTATCCTACTCATCCCAAACAACATCCTTCTACCCTCCTCCCCTCTCCCACCTCTCCCCCCTCCCCTCTCCCCCTTCTACCCTCCTCCCCCCCTCCCCACCTCTGCCCCCTCCCCCTTCTACCCTCCTCCCCTCTCCCAACTCCCCTACTCCCCCTTCTACCCTCCTCCCCTCTCCCCCTCCCCTACTCCCCCTTCTACCCTCCTCCCCTCTCCCCCCTCCCCTACTCCCCCTCCTCCCCTCCTCCAGAGTGTTCCCACCCCGGGGCCAGGGCTCAGGCGGAGGACAGGCTGTTGAACACTCTCTTCAGCCGCTACAACAAGCTAGCACGGCCCGTGGCTAACACCACTGACGTGGTCAGCGTACGCTTCGGCCTGTCCATCGCTCAGCTCATCGACGTGGTGAGGGACAATGAACCATTGATTTCACTCCTGTGATATTTACATTGTAAATCCTACGTTCCCTTATTATAATAATGATACGTAATTATTATAATAATTACGTTCCCTTATCATAATGAATTAGAATCTGTGGTGCTAATAGTACAGTATGACACTTGAAACATGTGACCTTTCTTTTCAAGGGGTACCATGAATTTGCACTTTATTAGTCATTTAAGACCGTGATCATACAGTACGTATCCCCTTCCAACAGCCAACTCTGTCTCATTGTTCTTTTCCTCCAAGGACGAGAAAAATCAAATGATGACCACAAATGTCTGGGTGAAACAAGTGAGTATCTCTCCATTGAATCATATGGATACTGTCGACAACAGCCGTTTTTGGACAGCGATTTGGTGTCGAGGTTGTCTGTTTGTGTTGCCATACTGTTACTGTTGGTTCTGCTCTTTCAGGAGTGGTACGACTACAAACTGAGGTGGAACCCTAGAGAATATGAAAACATCACGTCCATGAGGATCCCCTCACAGCTCATCTGGAGACCAGACATCGTTCTGTACAACAAGTACGTTTAGGTTTTCACCCCAAAGTGTCATTATTGATCCACTATAGCCCCCAACATCCAGGCTACCCACCACCCTCAAATACATGATAGTATATACATATCAGGGAAGGCTGGTGGAGGTAGCTGATGCCTCAACCGGCCTCCCCTAATAGACAAAAAACATCCAAATACCCTAAATACCGAATGCTGTACATATACATTCCATCCACATACTAACCATGGAGTTAAGATACTCTACCTCTCCATCGGCATACAATCTCACTCCAATCGAATCGTGCTTGTAGCTTGAATGTACAGTACATGTGTGATTCGTTTGGCTCCTGTAGTGGTTTTATATCATGTTATACTGAGAACTGTAAGTCGGGGCGGAATCTAGCACTCAAGGAAGGCCCATTTCCTTCCTGTAAGGTATGAGCCAAGATTTGTGGCGCAGTGAATCATTCTGACTATGGACAGGGCCCATAACTTATGTAATCACAGATTTGTATAATATGATTGGTTCCCAAGAATGGTGACCTCATGACCAAGGACAGTTCTATAAATATGAGTCCCGCCCATCGTTGGGGGCTTTTTGCTTCCTGCTTGCTTCTTGCTGCTGCGCTCATGTAAACATTGGCTTAATAAAAGGCCTCTTTGGAGACAATTGATCTAAGCTCTTTGTGCTTTGTAAGTTCTACTAAATCTATTAAGAATCAATTATATCCACAACACTCCCCTCTCTCTCCTCTCCAGTGCCGACGGTGACTTCACCATCACCCACCTGACCAAGGCCCACCTCTTCCACGACGGCTGGATAAAGTGGGTCCCCCCGGCCATCTACAAGTCCTCCTGCAGCATCGACGTCACCTTCTTCCCCTTCGACCAGCAGAACTGCACCATGAAGTTTGGCTCGTGGACCTACGACAGGGCCAAGATCGACCTGGTCAGCATGGCCAGCAACGTGGACCAGGTGAGTGGGCCAGCCAATGTGTACCAGGGGAGTGGGCCTGCACCGTGGACCAGGTGAATGGGCCAGCCAATGTGTACCAGGGGAGTGGGCCTGCACCGTGGACCAGGTGAGTGACCAGCACCGTGGACCAGGTGAGAATTCTGCTCTTTTCCCCTGTCATTACATTCCAGGCTGTGACGTTGAGGACACTTTGTCTGTTATGGGTCAATATGAACGGAATGCCTTTATCATTTCTCATCTCTCTCTATCTCTCTGTCTCTTGCTTTCTTTCTCTTTTGTCCTCTCTCTCTTTCCCTCCCTCCCTTCCTCTCTCTTTCTCCATCTCTCCCTGCCCCTCTTTCTGGACCGCCAGATGAACTACTGGGAGAGCGGCGAGTGGGTGCTCGTCAGCGCCGTGGCCAACTACAACATCAAGAAGTACGAATGTTGCCACGAGGTCTACTCCGACATCACCTACTCCTTCCTCATCCGGAGGCTCCCTCTCTTCTACACCATCAACCTCATCGTCCCCTGCCTCCTCATCTCCTGCCTGACCGTCCTGGTCTTCTACCTGCCCTCCGACTGCGGCGAGAAGATCACCCTGTGCATTTCCGTCCTCCTCTCCCTGACCGTCTTCCTCCTCCTCATCACCGAGATCATCCCCTCCACCTCGCTGGTGATCCCGCTGATCGGCGAGTACCTCCTCTTCACCATGATCTTCGTCACCCTCTCCATCATCATCACCATCTTCGTGCTCAACGTGCACCACCGCTCGCCGCGCACGCACACCATGCCGCGCTGGGTGCGCGCCGTCTTCCTGGAGGTCGTGCCCGGCGTCCTGTGCATACGGCGTCCTCCGGCCGTGGTCAAAGAGGTCAACGGCGGGAAGCTCGTGGAGATGATGCGCACCAGGGTCGGCCGCGGCGGCGGCGCGGGGGGGGGTGGCGTCTGGGGTAGCGGTGTGTGTTCTGGGCCCGGGGCCGGGGACGAGCCCTACTTCTCCCCCTCCACCTCCTCCTCCGCCACCTCCCCCCAGGGTGCCCCCCAGGACAGCTTGGCCCGTTCGTCCTCTCTCTCCCTGGGTCGGCGCACGGAGACGGGTCTGGGCGGGTCACTCTCCTCCAGCCACAGCCAGTACACCATCCTCCTGGAGGAACCCCCACCACCACCCCACTCCTCCTCCTCCTCCTCCTTCTCTTCCACCCGGCCAGGCTGCTCCACACCGCCTCCTCCTCCTCCCCTCCACCCCCACCTCCATCGCCCCAGGGAGAAGCACCACCACCACCCCCACCCCCACCACCACCACTGCCAGGGCAGGCCTAAGCTCCGTTCCCTCAGTGTGCAGTATGGCCTGGGAGAGAGAGAGAGGCCCCAGAGCTCTGTCTGCGGTCGCTCTCGCAGCATCCAGTACTGCAGCCTGCACGAGGTGGCCTCCAAGGTAATGCATGGATGCTGGTTCAGGACCCCCAGTTTAGAGGTGTGCGTGTGTGTGTGTGTGTGTGGGTGTGGGTGTGTGTGTGTATGAGTATGTGTGCGTATGTGTTGGAGGGTCAGCAAAGGCAGAAGACAAATATCAGCTTGTCCCCCAAAAAATCATACAATACATTTTCATTGTATTTCATCGCAGAGCTTGAACGGTCAAAGCCTCAGTAAGCCACAGCTTCTCTCCCAGAACCAGCCCCACCCCCTGGGGGAGGAGAGGAGGCAGAGCTGTCCTGTCCTGTGTAGGCGTCACACAGGTGGAGGCGGGGGTCCATACCGGGCAGACGTCACCAAGGCTGGAGGCTCCAGCAACTCCGGGGACGCCCAGGGTCTCCTCTCCCTGTCCCCCTCCCTGTGGAAGGCTGTGGAGGGGGTGCAGTACATCGCTGACCACCTCCGAGCCGAGGACATGGACTTCTCTGTAGGTTTTGATTGATTGATTGATTGATTGAGAATGTTTATTTTGGTCAATTCATAATACAGATATTAAACATTAAAAACATTAAAAACATAACAAATGTACACAGTCACAATGCGTAACACCAGGACCAAAAAGGTGTAGGCTGAAGCCATGCCTTATTGCGCCTACCCTTTTTACATGTATGGTTTTTCCCCATGAGTACATAATCAAAACATTGCAACTTTTATAAACAAAATTTCACTTACGCATCTTAACAGAAAACTCAAAAGTACCAAACAAAAAACTATATTAATGCGCCTACCCTTTTTACATTAGGTGGATGAGTGACTGAATAAGAATACAGTATGGTGTAATGTTTTGGAAGCACTACATGCTTTGGAAGAGAAATCAATTATTTCACAACCTTATGGGTTCTGTGCTGTTCTACGTAAAAAAAACAAGTTCTAGTGCGAACGTGGGAGCTGGTGTTAGGGGGGGGCGTGTCTGTAATATTAGTGCTTTTAATTTTAAGGCCAGAATTGTTCAGTGCACCTGACCGCTATTCAGCCCACCTGAGTGCATGCGAGACAGTGCCCCCTAGCCTAGCACTGTGGTAATTTCACCTGTTACTTGCCGACGCAAACTAAACAATACACCTGCGTCCTGCTTCCGTTATATGCCGGCTGAAAATAATATAGAGCCCAATCATTTTTACTGTCTGTATGAAATGTGTATTTAATGATTGACCATCTATGTCACACACACACACACACACTCACACACTCACACACACACACACACACACACACACACACACACACACACACACACAAATACCATAAATGATGCCAGTGAGTTCATGATGTGGCTACCTTTTTCAAGGTCACATGACCACTACACAACAACACACTACAACAGAGTTAAAACCGGTTCACATAATAAGGAAACATTATGATCATAATAACAGAACTAATAATAATCAACATTGTCTTGCTAATTCTCTGACTGGATTGAGACACTGATGTATTGTTGTGTCCGTTGCCTTCCAGGTCAAGCAGGAGTGGAAGTATGTCGCCATGGTGATCGACCGCATCTTCCTCTGTGTGTTCATCTTGGTGTGCATCCTGGGAACCGTCGGCCTCTTCCTGCCTCCCTGGCTGGCTGGAATGATCTAGAAACTCCATTCCTTTACTCAGGACTCAAGTTGTAAAAGACAATCAGGGGGGATGGTGGATTTTATCATATGGGGACAATTTTAGCATCCCCACAGCGTCAGTGACTTGGTAAAAATGTCATTGCATGTGTGCGTGCCCCCTCCCTCGCCCACAGTGTTTTACTCAATATGCGCAAAACTAAATGTTGAAATAGCAGTAATACCACGTTCATTGATAAAATGACATAAGGGATAGAAAGGGGGGATGGCAGTTTTAGAAGGGGGATGATTTTGACTGTTTTTATTTAGGGGGGCCATGCCACCCCCCCTCAACTTGAGTGCTGCCTTTCCTTATCTCTTTGTCTCCTACTGTTCTTCTGCACTGACCTTATAGACCTGAACAGATTAAAACCATCAGCTGAAAGTCGTCCTCCCTCTTGTCTTCTTCTGTCCTGTGTTTCCAGGTCAGTATCGTGAGCTTAGAATTATAAGGTTCTATCTCCGTTTAGGGTCGTTCAGAGATATTGAGCGTCAACGTTGTTACATTCCATTATGTTTTGTGAGATGGAACCTTTGTATTTAGGATATGTAGATAGAGAGAGGAGGACGCTGCTGCTTTAGATCATTGGGACGCACCTGGACTGGCTGTTGATACACAGGATATATTGAGGTCCATGAGCTATAAATAACAAATAAATGGCCAAAAGGACATTCTGAAAGTAAGTGAAATGTGTTCAAAAAAAAATGAAAACTAACTTGCCCTCATAGCTGGTATTGCACTTTTGGGCTGAAATAACCTCAATTAAATCTCTGACACAGTTTTTCCCATTCCTCCGTGCAGAATTATTCCAGATGTGTGGTGTTTGAGGGGTGTCTTGTCTTGCATGCACAGCCCGTTTCAAATCACCCCACAGCATCTCAATAGGATTCAGATCCGGGCTTTCACTTCAGCCGTTCCAGAACTCTCCATTTCTTTCTTTTGAGCCGTTCGTCGGTGGATTTACTGGCATGTTTTGGGTCATTGTCATGTTGCATGGTCCACATCTGCTTTAGCTTCAGTTTTGCATGGTCTCACATTTTCCTCAAGCACCCTGTGATACAATATAGGATTCATGTTTGGATACTGGATTCTGATTGGCTAGCAACAGTGGTAAACACCCCCAACTCCCTTCAGTTCAGCTCCGACCGCATTTCCAGTATCAATGCGCCTCCCAATCAATCTGATTAAGAACACCTGTGCTGACTCCGCCCACTGTTTAGCCAATAGCGGTCGACAAATCTGGAGTGTCATTCCAAGGCACCAATCACGAACAAGTTGGCTCAAAGCCAAGTGAATGTGGCCAAGCCTACAATGCAATCGTTAATGTTGTTTTATGGGACTATATTCTGTGGCGGAAGGATATATGTATTCTGAAATGATAGAAGTTGTGGAACAGCAGTCAGTCTTCGTCAAACGAAGAAGTGAGAGAACGTGCTGGTATAGAGATGGTAAGTAAGCACGCAGGTCAGAAAGAGAAGATGGAAGTACATCGGCCACGTGTTGAGGAAAAGCCCGGATGACCATCAACGCACAGCCCTCAGATGGACCCCTGATGGACGAAGAACAAGGGGGACGCCCCAAAGAAACCTGGAGGAGAACCGTCGAGAGGCAGCGGGACATGCCGGGTCTGAGACCCCGGGAGGCGGCGGCCGCTGTGGCGAGGGACAGAGACCGGCGGCGTCAACTCGTTGGAGGCCCTACTCTTCACACCCGAAGAAAAGGGACCTAAGTCAAGTAAGTCAAGAAATGATTAATGATTGTAAATAAATGAATTTAATGTTACAACTTACAACTGTGTATTTTTAAATAATGTTACATCTGTGTATTTTTTACAATATGTGGTAGCTTTTGTAGAAAAGCAATTTAACCATTCGAGGGCAGGGGGTTGTGGAGACATTTACCACTAGGGTACTCCACAACTAGGGCTGGGCAAACAATCAACATTTCTTTTTCGATAATCGCAAGAATTAACGATCAATTATCGATTAATTGATACGCTTTTTTGAGCTTTTTTTTCATTTTTATTTATTTTTTATTTTTAAAAAAAATAAAATCCCTTCCCAGACTCATCCACATCTACAACCCTCTTTCTGCAGGCCTCAGAGAGCTCGATTGATCTCTCCATGGTGACACCACTCACTTCAACAATCAAGAGCAAACCAAACTAAATGTCTGAGGTTTAAATAAGACAGGCTCCTCCAAAATCCTCTCTAACAATGTTCTAATCATTTACACACAGAGTAGCAATACACAAAGTAGCAATACATGTGGGGGGTGTCTTGTTTTTGCTCACAAGAAAATTGCATTTCCATTAATTCCATTTTACAAATAGATAAAATATTTAAGAAAATAATCATTTCTGTTTCATTTGATTAGTTATATTACCTCCATCCATCAATATTGTTCAAATGAAAATCAAATGTCCATATGTTTAAATATGTTGAAAAAGACAATGGTTTTCATGTAGTATCCTATCTTTTTCACATGACGGCTGCCACTAGAACTGGGATACTTGTCTTAATTAGTGTTCCTACTACTACTACTACTACGTAGGAACAGTATTGTTATTGGTGGTATACTCCTTATTATTCTTTTTCCCCGCTTTGGTCAAATAGCTCAAAAAGTCCCTGACCGAAAATGCTATAAATTTGCATGCCACAACTAGAGAGCATCAGTAACTATGGCAGAAAGAATGACCATGATTAAACCATAGGTGGCGCTATAATAACCAAAAGTAAATAATTAACTTCAGAATGCTGGCATTTCCACCCCGGATGTATGAAACTTGGTACGTATGTGTCTTTCCTCATGGGGAACATATTTGCCTCAAGAACCGATAAGGTCCGCCATGATGGATTTTTCTGAAGGTGGAAAATCTGGCCAAACTTATAAAAATTAACTTAAAATCACCTGTAAGTCTGATTGGTCCAAAATTGCATATGGACATGCATGGTGCATGTCTCTTCTTATGGTTTTAAAGGATAAGAGATCCATTCCAAGTTGGCGGAGAAAAAATATGACGGTCACAGTACAATTATAATGTCATAAAATCAGGATTTATACTGTGTAGACCTGTTCACAACAATACTACCAGACTATAACTGTGGTCCTATTAACAACAATACTACCAGACTATAACGGTGGTCCTATTAACAACAATACTGCCAGACTATAACTGTGGTCCTATTAACAACAATACTGCCAGACTAAATTGTGTAAACACTTGGGCGTTGGGCCCCCTGTGGGGAGCATGCAGCGTCTGGCCAGTAGAGGGAGCTACAGGACTGGTGGAGAGTAGATGAAGACATGATTGAAGACTGGTTGGTGTCAATCATGTCATTGTCATTTGGCATTTAACTTGTGTGTTTTTTTTCTCTTCCGACAATCGGTAGGAAGTGATGGTGAGACCAAGACATAGGCCTACACTATGGACCAGTGATTCAGTAGGAGACATAGGCCTACACTATGGACCAGTGAAGACATAGGCCTACACTATGGACCAGGACAGCTTGGCCCGTGCGTCCTCTCTCCCTGGGTCGGCGCACGGAGACGGAGGCCCCCCTGGTGGGGCTACCGCAGCAGCAGCAGAAGCCTCCGGGTCTGGGCGGGACACTCTCCTCCAGCCACAGCCAGTACACCATCCTCCTGGAGGAACCCCCACCACCACCACACTCCTCCTCCTTCTCTTCCACCCGGCCAGGCTGCTCCACACCGCCTCCTCCTCCTCCTCCTCCCCTCCACCCCCACCTCCCCCATCGCCCCAGGGAAAAGCACCACCACCACCACTGCCAGGGCAGGCAAGTTCACTCCAAAGTGCTCTTCAGGTAGCTGCTCCCCTCTCACAGGTAGTAGAGGAAGTCATCCAGGTTCATGTTGGTCTCTCTGTGGATGCTCTGTCCCACCAGGAAAGCAAGCTTGTAGGCATACTGGCAGGGTGCAGGCACTCGGATGATCCCCTGAAATAATTGGGGCAGACAATCAACGACAATTTATGCATCAAAAAACAACTTGCATGCCTGAAATGGGAAAACCATATGTAAATACAGTATGTTTGATTTCATAACCACTATGGCGGTGGGGGGGGGACGGCGTCTGGGGTAGCGGGGGGCCCGGGGCCGGGGACGAGCCCTACTTCTCCCCCTCCACCTCCTCCTCCGCCACCTCCCCTCAGGGTGCCCCCCAGGACAGCTTGGCCCGTTCGCCCTCTCTCTCCCTGGGTCGGCGCACGGAGACGGAGGCCCCCCTGGTGGGGCTACCGCAGCAGCAGCAGAAGCCTCCGGGTCTGTGGCTGCTTCACACCGCCTCCTCCTCCTCCTCCTCCTCCCCTCCACCCCCACCTCCCCACCCCACTCCTCCTCCTTCTCTTCCACCCGGCCAGGCTGCTCCACACCGCCTCCTCCTCCTCCTCCTCCTCCCCTCCACCCCCACCTCCCCCATCGCCCCAGGGAAAAGCACCACCAGGCCCTTCTCTGGGGTCACCGCCTGCATGGACTTCTGTGCCCACGCTCACAAGGACCAGAACAACCCCTGGCTCTCCTCCAGCCACAGCCAGTACACCATCCTCCTGGAGGAACCCCCACCACCACCCCACTCCTCCTCCTTCTCTTCCACCCGGCCAGGCTGCTCCACACCGCCTCCTCCTCCTCCTCCTCCCCTCCACCCCCACCTCCCCCATCGCCCCAGGGAAAAGCACCTTTGAAAAGAGATATGCAAGACACGTAATGAAGTGCTTTTGGGCAAACAATGATGCAACAATCAACAATACATTTTGTTGTCCTGGTGACGCCATGACGTATAATAACATAACGTCATCATACATTGATATATAGCCCATAACAATCATCAACAACATTCAGACACGCTGTATCTATCAGAGAGTACACGTATTGCGACAGACTGCGCTTACTTATCTATAGCCATGGCGATGTTACCGGACCGTTAACATGTCAGCCACTTCAACCAAATTCGTGCGCTTCCGCGTGCCCTTGCAGTCGTCTGCAAGCTTGGATCCAAGCTCGGTTCCAAGGTTGGTTCCCAGCTCGGAGCTTCAAGGTTTCGATGCGGTCATTGGATTGCAGCTCATGGTGTGTATCCTCTCCTTGCTCTGGCTCCTGAGCTGGATGATTAACCGGAGGAAAGGTGGCACCGGCGCGCTCCCGGCAAGCGAGGTAAACTGCGCGTCAATATTAATATTAATGAGCGTAAAGCACCGTTGGGCTAGTGCTATGTGTTATGATTAGGGTTGTGTGTCAGGGCTGTGTGTTTTAATGCTGTGTGTCAGGGCTGTGTCTTAAGGCTGTGTGCTAGGGCTTGCGTGTATTTAAAAGGCTAATACTTACATTACATTCCCATTTTGTATTTGAACAGGAGGAAATCTCGACACCAACAATTGACCAAAAAATGTAAGTGTCATTAATTATGATTTGTCATAATTCTTTGTTAAACTAAAGTGGTTTGATGATAACATGAACAGCCTAAATGCCTGCTGTGTTAGCCAGAATGAGAGCCCTGTTTGTTGTCCTCCTGCAGAAAGCTGTTGTTCACAGACCAAATTAAAAAAAAGCGATTGGAGAAGATGCTGGACATCCTGGAGTTTAAGCTGGATACTCACCTGGGCTCTGACTCCTCCTCTGACTCCGCCTCCTGCTCCAATTGGCCCTCCTCCTCGGCTCAGTCGTCCAGCTGCTGCTCTCAGAGGCCCTGTAGAACGTGTCGCCATAGGAACAGAAGAGGGGGGGGGGGACAGGTGTCCAGGCGTGCCAGACTTCTTCCAGTCAAAAAGTTCAGCCTGCCAGCAAGACTCCAGTGCCTGTCACAGTTCCTCTACGAACACGACCCGTGACCCCCTGCTGTCTCTGGATTTTCAAGACTCTGACCCGGACCTCCATCACAACCAGCACAAACAAGACCTGACCACTAACCCCCACGCCACTCTCAACCAGAGCCCCGAGCAGAGTACTACCCACGCCACTCTCAACCAGAGCCCTACCCCCAGACCGGGCCGGCTGGTCGTGCAGTGGAGGCGTGGACCCCCGGAGGCCCAGTGCCACCCCAGACGCCCCCTGGAGTCCGGCACGAGTGCCTCCTGCCCACGGGCCAACTCTCCGTGCCAGCCTGTCACCACGGCAACGGAGGGCAAGCCCATCATGATGTTCCTGCGGGCCGCCTCCGTCCCCTTCATCTCTCAGGAGACCAGAGAGAAGTTGGAGTCGCACGTCCGAGGCAAACTCAGCCATCGTCTCTGGGGCTTCCCCCAGCGGGTCACCAGGTACGTGGGAGACCTGACGCCTCTTCTGGTGCCCTCGCTGGCCACGGGAGACAGCAGGGTCATGGGCCATGTGACCGGCTCTGTGTTCTCTCTGTGGGACAGCCGGCTGAGGGACAAGAGCAGACCACAGGTTAACCCCAACCTGAACACAAAGCCTAACCTGAGAACGGTCATCCTGCCCCAGCCGGCTAGTACTGGTGACACCAACCCTTCCCAGAGGGCTTTGCAGGAGAAGCAAGAGCCCAGGCTGGACATGAGCCTGAGGAGGAAGTGTCTGGAGGTCAAACTGTCTCACAATCAGGGAGATTCCCTCCATGAACCAGCCAACCAGGGAGGTACCCTCCACCAACCATGTCATCAAGGAGGTTCCCTCCACCAACCAGCCAATCAGGGAGGTTCCCTCCACCAACCATGTCATCAGGGAGGTTCCCTCCACCAACCAGCCAATCAGGGAGGTCCCGTCCACCAACCAGATCATCAGGGAGGTTCCCTCTACCAAACATGTCATCAAGGAGGTTCCCTCCACCAACCAGCCAATCAGGGAGGTTCCCTCCACCAACCATGTCATCAGGGAGGTACCCTCCACCAACCAGCCAATCAAGGAGGTCCCGTCCACCAACCAGATCATCAGGGAGGTTCCCTCCACCAACTATGTCATCAGGGAGGTTCCCTCCACCAACCAGGTCATCAGGGAGGTTCCCTCCACCAACCAGCCAATCAGGGAGGTTCCCTCCACCAACCAGGTCATCAGGGAGGTTCCCTTCAGCCAGCCTATCATCAAGCAGCAGCTCTCCTCAGGAGGAAGGTATCGTTGTTTATGACCCAGGAAGCTTTGAGGCGTGTGGAGGAGAACCTGGTCATGAAACGCCGGAATAATATTCCGAAAAAAAAAGCTCAGTGGCTGTCAGTGGCTGTCTCAGTGGCTGAGTCAGTGGCTGTCTCAGTGGCTGTGTCAGTGGCTGTCTCAGTGGCTGTCAGTGGCTGTCTCATTGGCTGTCTCAGTGGCTGTCTCATTGGCTGTCTCAGTGGCTGTCTCAGTGGCTGTGGCTGTCTCAGTGGCTGTCTCAGTGGCTGTCTCAGTGGCTGTCTCAGTGGCTGTGGCTGTCTCAGCGGCTGTGTCAGTGGCTGTCTCAGTGGCTGTCTCAGTGGCTGTCTCAGTGGCTGTCTCAGTGGCTGTCTCAGTGGCTGTCTCAGTGGCTGTGTCAGCGGCTGTGTCAGTGGCTGTGTCAGTTGCCGTGTCAGTGGCTGTCTCGGTGGCTGTCTCAGTGGCTGTCTCAGTGGCTGTCTCTGTCACGTCCTAACTCTGTCACGTCCTAACTCTGTCACGTCCTCTCATTTGAGTGAGGATGCTGCAGTCATGGCTGATGCAACAAGAAACAGCAGAAAAGCTGGTTCAACCCCATGGCTCCCGGACATATTAAGCATTATATTTTGGATATGTTGGATACAGTGGAAGATGTATACATTAAACTGTCTATCTTTCTCTACATATTTCTCAATTTTGTGTTCCTGAGCTGATTGTTGACTTCATGTAGCCTATGGGACCAGCCTCATTTATAAAGCTTTGCGTATAACTGGCGTAAACGGCTTGCGTACCTACGCAAAGCAAGAACATTTACCCACACCAACATTCGGATTATCAGGCATAATAAACCTGCGTCAATAAAGAGCATTGTTACACATAACAAACACTCTTTACAGACGGCAGACCATCCCTTTAGAAGGCCTTGGCTTCCAATCGAGTCACACTCGAAAATGAGCCATAGGGGTAGAAAAAGGAATCGGGATTGGCCCTTAATGTATTCCTCTCTACCGGTGCCATACTCTCACACATCCACCAGGGGGACCAAACACTTTTGAGATTGCCAGTCTCAAACCCTTCCAACCTCAAAGCCAGTGCTAATGCTTTTAGTACTTCTTCCTGCCAATTACAATAAATAAACATCAACAAATCTTTGGAAAAAATAAAAATAAATAAAAGAAAGGTTCCAATATTCTAAGTTCATGATTATTATATTTGGTTATCATTTCCACCTTAAGAGCTAAGCTGTGCGTAATATCACCTGCCACCTTAAGTGCGCAGTGCATTCAGGACCGCATTGATTCAGATCGGAGAAGAAGTTGAAAGTACCACAAGTTTCTCATGTTACAACTCCAGTCAGTTAGCCAGCGGTGTGACATCAACAGTAAGGCAACAGTAACACTACTGTTATTTTATGAAACTCCGTTGTCAGATGTTGTTGTAATTGTTATTTCATTTTTATGAATCTGTAATTATGAGTCAACGACGGGTTTTGCAAGAACCACACATACACCCATTGTAGTGTTTGCAATCATCCTACCCATGCCTGAACTGTACCCTGCCTGAACCCACTAAAGAAACCTGAACACAAAGTCAATCTCCTGTCATGTGTGTCCTGATCGACGCCCCGGGGGCGAATGGAGCATACTCTCATTGAACTATTCACCTTATACAGTCCTTTCCCATAACCTCACTAACAGCCTATTTATTTTCAAAGTTTTATTCTATTTTATTTTATCTGATAAAAGGCATATGAACGGAAATTAGGCTAGCCTATGTGTCACGCCAGAAGCCTACATGTAACCTCTTGCACTTTTCAATAAAATGTTAGACATTGTGGTATTTCTTTATATACGTATCCCAGCCTGCCTATCAATTGTTTCTCAATAAACAGTTATGTTCTCCTCATTGTCATACTCCCGAGTCCGATTAAGTATGATTTGACAGGCAGCTAAACTAAATGCCTTCCCAACCAGCGAGACCTGGTTATAGAAATGACGTTGTTTTATTGATAAAAAAGGGTAAAACTGGAAAGAGAAAATAGAAAACTCACATTAATCCCAAACAATTTAACAGACTTCAGTTAACGTAATGTGGAGTCCGTTCATTGATCGATGCAGTCTGTTCAGTTCCCAGTGTGGCGCGCGTTCAGCGCTGGACATATGGCATAGCGCGCATGCGAATCATGAAAGCCTATATTATTATATTTATTATATAGCTCGCATCTAATCGTATCGGATGAGAAATAGACATTAAACGGCATATATAGGCTACACAACAGTAATCACCGCGACAAACAGCTATATTATATTTTAATATGATGACCGGAATATCTCACGTTTGTCCGGTAAATTGAAATCTTCCCGGACACGTTGACCGACACCAATTTTTTCTAACGGAAACCCTGACACACACTCAATAACTTGTGTACGTTCGTACACAACAAACAAAACCACACTAACAAAAAACAAACAAACAAGCTTCTAACAAAGCTAGATAGCTAACAAGCCAACACCTGTGTGGCTAGCCTAGTAAACACTGACACAGCTTAGCATGTAACTCAGTACACTAGTTAACAAACTAACACGTTTGGCTATGGAATGTGATTACATAGTTAACAAACTAACATGTTTGGCTATGGAATGTAACCTACTACACAGTGGCGGCTGGCCGATAGAGGGCGCTGGGGCGCCGCCCCCACCTTCACAAAAAAAGTTTTTTTTTTAAATAAACATTGTTTATTCACAAAATGCGGCTGATATTCTGTCGGCGCCTATCAGCATTCATTAAAAATCCTCCAATACAATAAACATTTTTATCTGTGTGTGTGTGTGTGTGTGTGTGTGTGTGTGTGTAAAACTCACTGTTAAAATACATAGGGGAGAACGCGGGGGCGCCGGTCAATGGATGTCTATGCCAGGACGAATACTTTTCGTTTACACGTGAGCTGTAGCAGCGCTCCAATTGGCTGTCTCTATTTCTTGGCCAGGGCGCACAAATGTGCGTCCTCCTGAATCTCCTGTTGTATTGCAGACAATGCATTATGCTGAGGACTCCCGACTTCCGGTTTTCCGGACTTCGGGCTTCCGGAGTATTTTAAATGAACATTCGTAATGTCTGTCTCTGATGTTCATGGTCAATTAAATCAGCCTATTTTGTGCAACTAATAATGTTCCCGCTAATGGGTTAACCAAGCAGCCTCGCACCTAACGTGCAAGCACCTATCATCGAACTATTCATAGCAATATGCGCGGAGCAAGGCGGAGGTACGGGTAAACACGGCTCATGTTCTGTCATCAAAGGTAAGAGTTGGTTTTCTTTAACTCAGCTGATGCATTGTTGTGTTTCTGACATGGTCTGGTTGTGTTTCTGACATGGTCTGGTTGTGTTTCTGACATGGTCTGGTTGTGTTACTGACATGGTCTGGTTGTGTTACAGACATGGTCTGGTTGTGTTACAGTCATGGTCTGGTTGTGTTTCTGACATGGTCTGGTTGTGTTTCTGACATGGTCTGGTTGTGTTTCTGACATGGTCTGGTTGTGATACATCATTGAATGTGTTGACCTGCTGTGATGTGTTGACCACCATCACTCTCCATCATCATCCATCATGTGTCTATGAAATAGATAGTACTGTACTACTGACTGCAGCATTCATCTCTGCTCATTGATGTAGCCATGTCACACAGACACATAGTACACATATTCATCTGCTACCTTTATTAACCTGAGTGTAGCTGTGAGGCCTGTACTAGCCTTGTTGACTAGACTTCCTCCTTGTCTGACACTGGGTATTGGACCGTACCGACGTCCATAGACCGGTCACTCTTCCACCTCAGTGTCTGTAGTTGACAGGGTAACTTCTCCATGGCCCACACGGTCATTTTAAGGGTGAAAGTTGAAATTATACAATGGTTGTAACGCCAGTGCGTGTTTATGCGCGTGCACGCGGAAAAAAACCGTGCACGCGAAAAAAAACGCGCGCTGCGCGGGCGAAAGAGGACCCCCCCGCCACACTGCTGTGCCCCACCCAAAAAATTTAGCACCAGCCGCCACTGCTACTACATAGTTAACAAACTAACACATTTGGCTATGCCATGTAACTCACTGTCGGTGTGTCGGCAATAAACATACAAACTTGTACATACACACAGCTTAGTAAACAATGCAGGGGGGTATTCCACGTACGTTGATTAGTATATCAGCGATTAAAATAAAAACCGCGTTCAGGCAACTCGTGAATGGGATTCAAGCCTCAGGTGATTCCTCGAACGAGGATCAGGCTTATGTCATCAGTGTTCACAGAAGACGAAAAATAAGATGTAAAATAGTGCAATACTGCCGCAATTAACAAGGCGAGGGAAATGGTTTGGCAAGAAATTGCTGACCGATTAAATGCGTAGGTCATACTAGCCCCAGTTATTGTTAAATGTTCATATTTTAATGAATGAATATTTACTACTGTGGTGATATCAGTAGCAGGCTACATATAGTCATATTGTCACGATGACATAGTGGTTTTGACCGCTGCCATAGTATTAAATCATCATTTTAAGATGATGGTTCAAATCCCTCTTCAGACACACTTTTTACTGCATTTCGTTGTCTGAATCTAATCTAAAATCTCATCTAAAAAAGTATGTAGGCTATAAAATGATGGTGTAGAGTAGACTCAGAGGATGTGTCAGAGTTGACTGAAGATGGTGCCGTTGCTGATGACAGCGAGGACACACAAGTAAAACAGCTCCAGATTAACCAGTTTCTGATCAGCCAGATGGAGAATCCACAGACCATGCCAAAGTACCAGAGGAACTAGCAGAAGCCTCAGATCTGTATGACTCCCACCATAACCGGGAGAAATGCAAGTGAATTACTCCAGATCATAGCTCAGCGCTTGGAGGCAGAGAAGACAACCTTGGTAGATGACCGGACAGCAGCACTCTGGCCACAGTACATGGAGATGATTGACCTAGTCAGTGCATTCATCAGATTGGAGAAAACTGGAAATTGGGATCAGCACCTTGATACCCTGACAGACATGATGCCATTCATTCCGGCTGCCTCCGGACATAGCTTGTATGTGAAATATACAATAATTCTATACCCGCACCTGCTAACTGTAACTTGAATACACAGCGAAAATGTGGGCCAAATACAATTCTCTTCGTCGTTGATTTGAATGTGAACGATTGATAGCTTTTCCAAATGTCTCTTAACTTTTTCAAGATCTTTGATGGTATTACAAACATGTATTTGATGACATCATTGGTTATTTATTGTTTAACAGATATTATTATTGACAAAATACTAGTGTTCCTTATTTATTTTACATAAATGAATATTCAGATCTTTTCCATACCTCCAGAAAATGCGCCAAATAGAAGACACACATCCCCAAGTTAACAAAAGATTTCTGGAAGATGGTCTGCAAGTTGTTCATACGTCAAATTAATACTAGGCTGGACTATCCCCCGACCTTGTAATAGAACAAGCCCTCATGCGAAGTATGAAACACAACGTTTGGTTCTAGTGGATGTGGGTTCTTTCCAACCCTGCAACATCTGTAATCAACAATGCAATGAAAGAAGTGACAGGGGTAAACTATGAAACTAGTGAACAGCACAAGGACCGTTCTGCATCAACACAGGAAAGAGACAACGCAGACACTAAATAAACAGACATAGGCAGACATCAAAATACTTGATGATACTTGATTGTTGGAGTCACAAAATCTGTTGCCGGGTATGAACACCTTCAACACCTAATCACTGGTGTGACAGCCCATAATACGGTGAATGTGGACCATTCAAAAGAGGTTGGTAGAAGGGTCTTAAATCTCACAACATAGCTATCTATCTCACGGCATTTGATAACAATGTCGAAGCGAGAGGCGTTTATAGCTTCGGTCTGCAAAGAGAATGTGGAGGACTTTCTACATTTTGAAAAACTCCACGTAACTTTGGAAAGATTACACCACGATTATGAACAGCCTTCATTTAAAGGACATGGTAGGGAAAAAGGTGACAGAATATACCTTCAAGAGGAAAGCACATGCAGTCACCATGGATTACAAATCCACAGTCAAACTGAACAAATTATCTGAAGCCTTCCAAGTATGAACAAATCCACAGTCAAACTGAACAAATTATCTGAAGCCTTCCAAGTATGAACTCTGAGCCCCCCAAAGAAGAGGTCAAGCTGGTGCCCACTGCGGGGAAGAAGCAGAACAAGAAGAAGGTGGAGGAGGTGGCAGAGGAGGAGGAGGAAGAGTATGTGGTGGAGAAGGTTCTAGACCGCATGGTGGTCAAGGATCGGGTGGAGTTCCTGCTCAAGTGGAAAGGCTTCTCAGACGATGACAACACGTGGGAGCCGCAGGGCAACCTGGACTGGCCGGACCTCATCGCCGAGTACATGCAGAACCACAAGCCCACAGAGAGCGACAACAAGAAAGAGACCGCGGGAGGGAAGAGGAAGACGACGGACCGACTAGAGCCCCCCAAAGAAGAGGTCAAGCTGGTGCCCACTGCGGGGAAGAAGCAGAACAAGAAGGTGGAGGAGGTGGCAGAGGAGGAGGAGGAAGAGTATGTGGTGGAGAAGTTTCTAGACCGCAGGATGGTCAAGGGTCGGGTGGAGTTCCTGCTCAAGTGGAAAGGCTTCTCAGACGATGACAACACGTGGGAGCCGCAGGGCAACCTGGACTGCCCAGATCTCATCGCCGAGTACATGCAGAACCACAAGCCCACCGAGAGCGACAACAAGAAAGAGACCGCGGGAGGGAAGAGGAAGACGGCGGACCCTGAGGAGGCGGGAGGAGAGGAGAGCCGGCCCAAGAAGAGGAAAGACGAGGCAGAGAAACCGCGGGGCTTCGCCAGAGGCCTTAATCCGGAACGCATCATAGGAGCCACAGACTCATGTTCCTCATGAAATGGAAGAACTCTGATGAGATGGACCTGGTCCCGGCCAAGGAGGCCAAAATCAAGTGTCCCAAGGTGCTCATCTACTTCTACCAGGAACGTCTGACGTGGCACTAAAGTGGAAGGAGGGGAGTGGGTCGTCCGCGGGGGGGCGGAGGAGGGGTTGGGGGGAGGGGTGTGGCTTCTTTCATTACTACTCTTTCACGCTACACAGTATTCATATGACGTTTATTGGTTCTTACTAAAGTGTTACATTGACTCATGTCTCTCGGTTTATGGCGTCACGGTTTTCCAGGGGTTACTTTTAATTGTTTGATGTTTTTGGACAATAAATCTTTTTTTTTTGTTAAAAAAATAAATATATATATATATATATATCTTTATTTGCGTTCACATTTTACAATACACCTGGATGGCAGCAGTGTTCTTCTCTTTTCAACTCTAATAAACATGTTCATGGAACCCCAGTGGAGGGTATCAAACGTAACTGGCCTGCTCTGGTGATGGAGCTAAATGAAGAGGCTGTGGGAGGAAATGCCCAAGCCCAAGGCCTCCTAGGTCAAATCCAGCCGTATAGCTTTATCGCCTGGACTCACGCACTGGCTGATGTGCTACCGGTGATGACCAAATTGAACTTGGTTTTCCAGAAAGACGACGTAAATCTGGCCATGATCCGACCAATGGTTCACGCATCCGTAGCGGCACTAACACAGCTACGAGATGCCCCAGGCCCAGAAGAAGTTAAGTTCCAGGCAGACTGCCAAGACGGCCTGTACAATGATGTCAGAGTGACACATGTAGGTGACCGGTCCGTTCAGGCGTTTAAAAATGCCCGAGCACGCTACATCCAGCATCTAGTAGATGCACTACACGAGTGATTCCCCGAAGATTCCCTAGATGTACTGAACAGCTTCGACATCCTTCTGAACCCCTCCCAATACCCACAGACGCAGGATGGTAAGTAGAAGCTAGGCCTATTTAATTAAGTTGGTTGCAAAATGCATAGTATAATTCTTTAAATAGGCCTATCCTTTTTGAATAACCTAAAATGCTTGTCTAAATTGCGAAATGTAGACTATGGCCGCCGCCCATCATAGGCTAATAATAATTATCATCATCATAATAACAATAATAATTATTAGGCTATAATAACAACAATGATGAAAACAACAGGATAACATTTAAACCTTCCTACTTTTCAGTTAATCTGGCTGTTGATGTCATTTTGTCATAAAAAAAAAACAGGCCATCACTGATTCATTATCACTCATTCCGTCCACTCAGCGCTTGAAGAATATGCCGAACCGGCCATCCAGACCATCATTGGTCATTTTGGCCAAGAAATTACCAGCGATGATGACTCAGCACCAGCCACAGCCCCGGTCATCGATGCCACAAACGTGCAACGAGATGCCATCGGTGTCATGACAGCGCTTCGTGGTTATGGGGGCTTGCGTTTCTCAACAGCCTGCGAAGTCCTCATCCGAGACTTCAGCGAAATTTACCCAGAGTGGGCCACACTGGCCAACATAGCCTGCTTGATTCCCGTCTCCAGTGTGCCTGAACCCAATTAAAACTGCGCACCGAAGTCGCCTTGGGGAGGGCAAGGTCACACGGCTAATGCGCATTGCAAGTTGCGGAGAGACACTTTGCACCTTTGATTTCAAGTCCGCAGCTGCACGCTTCAATGCTTTCAAAAAGCGACGTAATAAGTAGCTGAATGATATGAGCAGCCATTGTTATTTTTTTGTTTATTTTCAGAGTTTTTACTCTAGGCTATTTTATTTAAGGCTATCCCCTATCTGAGAAAAGGCATAGGCGTATGCGCATTGCAAGTTCATTTAAATCCTATGTTAGAAAGGTTCCAATATTGAACGTGCCACTCTGCTGGCCCACGACTCACAAATGGACTCCGCTGAACGTTTGATGGAGCGCCTCTCTTCCATGAGACAACAGATCTCAGCCAGTCCCAAGACCAAGACCACCAACAGGGCAATCCAGACAGACTTGCTCGGCAGCACAACCAACCAATCAGACATGGCTTCCGTAACTCCCCCTCCTCCCCCTTCCACTTCCTGCTGCTACCCCAAACCCTCCTCCTCCCCCACCCCCACCCCTGCCAGGCACCACTTATGGTGCACCACTTATGGCACACTTTTGGTGCGCCACCCCTGGTGCACCCCCACCACCTCCTCCTTTACCTGGGATGCCACCTCCTCCTCCACCACCTCTACCAGGGATGGGGCAGGGAGGTCCACCTCCTCCCCCTCCCCTGCCTGGTATGGGCCCCCCACCTCCCCCTCCCCTGCCTGGTATGGGCCCCCCACCTCCCCCTCCCCTGCCTGGTATGGGTCCCCCTCCCCCACCACCCCCTCCCCCAGGTATTGGAGGAGGTATTATTGTGCCCCAGAACGTGCAGTTCTTGGGGGCATCCTACTACGCTCCTCTCCCCAAGGCCAGCCGCTGTCCCACACTGCGCATGAAGAAGCTCAACTGGCAGAAGCTGCCCTCCAGAGTGGTGTCTGAAAGCCAATCCATGTGGTCGTCAGTGCAGTCTGATTCCCTGGAACCTGACTACTCCAGCATTGAGGAGCTCTTCTGTCTGCCAGTGACTGACTCAAAGGCCAAAAGTACCAACACTACGGTCAAACGAGATATCCTTCATTGATGCCAAGAAAAATCTAAATTTGAACATATTCTTGAAGCAGTTCAGATGCTCACATAAAGACGTTGTAGCTATGATCCAAAATGGGGACCGTTCCAAGTTTGACGTCGAGGTGCTGAAACAGATGCAGACGTTACTGCCGGAGAAACATGAGATTGAGAACCTCAAGTCATACCAAGGGGAGATAGAGAAGCTGGCCGGTGTGGATCGGTTCTACCTCGAGCTCCTATCAGTTTCATGCTACACCATGAGGATCGAGTGCATGCTTCTCTGTGAGGAGACCGCTTCTGTGTTAAAGATGCTGCAACCCAAAGCTGAGCTGCTGGACGCAGCCTGTGAGAGTTTGATGGAGAGCACTCGCCTTCCAAGTTTCTGCAAGCTCATACTTGACATTGGAAACTTCCTCAACTATGGGAGTCACACAGGCAATGCAGATGGCTTCAAGATCAGCACCTTGCTGAAGCTCACAGAAACCAAAGCCAACAAGTCCCGTATCACATTGCTCCATCACATCCTGGAGGAGGCGGAGAAAACCCATGCTGACTTGCTGAACCTTCCGGATGATCTAGAGATCTGTGAAAAGGCTGCTGGAATAAATGTGGATTCTATTCAGGCGGAGTCGAGCTCACTGGTCAAACGGTTGAAGGGTTCTGAGAAAAAAGTGTCCTCTTCTTCTCAGGAGGATATCAAGCAGCAGTATCTCACTGCTATGAAGGGGAACCTGGAGGCCTGTGAGGAGCTGCAGGAGCTCTTTGCCTCCATCGAAAAGAAGAAGGAAGAGCTAGCAGAGTATCTGTGTGAGGACACGTCCCGCCTCTCACTAGAGGAGCTGTTCAACACCATCAAGACCTTCAGAGGACTCTTCCTTAAAGCAATCAAGGACAACCAGACCTGGAGAGAGCAGGCCATCAAGGCAGAGAAGAGGAAGAAACAGCAAGAGGAGGATGACGCCAAGAGACCGAGGGGGGAGAACGGAAAAATAATTCGTAAAGCCCCCCCAGTTCAGGAGGAGGGCTGCATCAAAGACCACCTGTTGGCTGACATCAAGAAGGGCTATGCACTAAGGAAGAACACCAGGGCCCAGGCAGACAGGGGCAGCCTGCCCTCTAATGACAAGAAAAGGGATAGCACCCAGCCTGAACATGCCAAGCTTGAGCGATCATCAGCCGTAGATACCCAAGATGGCATAGAAGTGGACAAGGTGGCATCAACCATTCAGCAAGGATCGCAGGACAGACTGCCACACACAGGGGAGTCCACATCAGGCCTTCCAACAGGACTCAAACTGGATTCATCAGAGACCATCGCCCCCCTCAATCCTGGATTGGATCCCCTGCTCAAGGAGGGATCTTCAGAGAGAGATGAGGGCATGGCTACTGAATCCGGGGTTGAGGTTAAGGATGTGAACCGTAACGAATTATCCTCTACTGGGGATGCTACTAGGGAAGGAAACACAGAAACAAAGGTGATGGATCAGAGAGGGGCTGATGGAACGGTGGTGGATGGGTGTCCAGTGTCAGCACCTACCTTGGCCACAGTTGACGGAGACATAAAGTCCAAAGAAAAGACGCAGCAAAGGAGTAGGGGTAGATTTCAACCATTATGGCTTGCGGCTCTGTTCGAAGGCCTTGGCTTCCAATCGAGTCACACTCGAAAATGAGCCATAGGGGTAGAAAAAGGAATCGGGATTGGCCCTTAATGTATTCCTCTCTACCGGTGCCATACTCTCACACATCCACCAGGGGGACCAAACACTTTTGAGATTGCCAGTCTCAAACCCTTCCAACCTCAAAGCCAGTGCTAATGCTTTTAGTACTTCTTCCTGCCAATTACAATAAATAAACATCAACAAATCTTTGGAAAAAATAAAAATAAATAAAAGAAAGGTTCCAATATTCTAAGTTCATGATTATTATATTTGGTTAGCATTTCCACCTTAAGAGCTAAGCTGTGCGTAATATCACCTGCCACCTTAAGTGCGCAGTGCATTCAGGACCGCATTGATTCAGATCGGAGAAGAAGTTGAAAGTACCACAAGTTTCTCATGTTACAACTCCAGTCAGTTAGCCAGCGGTGTGACATCAACAGTAAGGCAACAGTAACACTACTGTTATTTTATGAAACTCCATTGTCAGATGTTGTTGTAATTGTTATTTCATTTTTATGAATCTGTAATTATGAGTCAACGACGGGTTTTGCAAGAACCACACATACACCCATTGTAGTGTTTGCAATCATCCTACCCATGCCTGAACTGTACCCTGCCTGAACCCACTAAAGAAACCTGAACACAAAGTCAATCTCCTGTCATGTGTGTCCTGATCGACGCCCCGGGGGCGAATGGAGCATACTCTCATTGAACTATTCACCTTATACAGTCCTTTCCCATAACCTCACTAACAGCCTATTTATTTTCAAAGTTTTATTCTATTTTATTTTATCTGATAAAAGGCATATGAACGGAAATTAGGCTAGCCTATGTGTCACGCCAGAAGCCTACATGTAACCTCTTGCACTTTTCAATAAAATGTTATAAATCTAGACATTGTGGTATTTCTTTATATACGTATCCCAGCCTGCCTATCAATTGTTTCTCAATAAACAGTTATGTTCTCCTCATTGTCTTACTCCCGAGTCCGATTAAGTATGATTTGACAGGCAGCTAAACTAAATGCCTTCCCAACCAGCGAGACCTGGTTATAGAAATGACGTTGTTTTATTGATAAAAAAGGGTAAAACTGGAAAGAGAAAATAGAAAACTCACATTAATCCCAAACAATTTAACAGACTTCAGTTAACGTAATGTGGAGTCCGTTCATTGATCGATGCAGTCTGTTCAGTTCCCAGTGTGGCGCGCGTTCAGCGCTGGACATATGGCATAGCGCGCATGCAAATCATGAAAGCCTATATTATTATATTTATTATATAGCTCGCATCTAATCGTATCGGATGAGAAATAGACATTAAACGGCATATATAGGCTACACAACAGTAATCACCGCGACAAACAGCTATATTATATTTTAATATGATGACCGGAATATCTCACGTTTGTCCGGTAAATTGAAATCTTCCCGGACACGTTGACCGACACCAATTTTTTCTAACGGAAACCCTGACACACACACAATAACTTGTGTACGTTCGTACACAACAAACAAAACCACACTAACAAAAAACAAACAAACAAGCTTCTAACAAAGCTAGATAGCTAACAAGCCAACACCTGTGTGGCTAGCCTAGTAAACACTGACACAGCTTAGCATGTAACTCAGTACACTAGTTAACAAACTAACACGTTTGGCTATGGAATGTGATTACATAGTTAACAAACTAACATGTTTGGCTATGGAATGTAACCTACTACATAGTTAACAAACTAACACATTTGGCTATGCCATGTAACTCACTGTCGGTGTGTCTGCAATAAACATACAAACTTGTACATACACACAGCTTAGTAAACAATGCAGGGGGGTATTCCACGTACGTTGATTAGTATATCAGCGATTAAAATAAAAGCCGCGTTCAGGCAACTCGTGAATGGGATTCAAGCCTCAGGTGATTCCTCGAACGAGGATCAGGCTTATGTCATCAGTGTTCACAGAAGACGAAAAATAAGATGTAAAATAGTGCAATACTGCCGCAATTAACAAGGCGAGGGAAATGGTTTGGCAAGAAATTGCTGACCGATTAAATGCGTAGGTCATACTAGCCCCAGTTATTGTTAAATGTTCATATTTTAATGAATGAATATTTACTACTGTGGTGATATCAGTAGCAGGCTACATATAGTCATATTGTCACGATGACATAGTGGTTTTGACCGCTGCCATAGTATTAAATCATAATTTTAAGACGATGGTTCAAATCCCTCTTCAGACACACTTTTTACTGCATTTCGTTGTCTGAATCTAATCTAAAATCTCATCTAAAAAAGTATGTAGGCTATAAAATGATGGTGTAGAGTAGACTCAGAGGATGTGTCAGAGTTGACTGAAGATGGTGCCGTTGCTGATGACAGCGAGGACACACAAGTAAAACAGCTCCAGATTAACCAGTTTCTGATCAGCCAGATGGAGAATCCACAGACCATGCCAAAGTACCAGAGGAACTAGCAGAAGCCTCAGATCTGTATGACAGTGTTATGGCTGCCACCATAACCGGGACAAAGCAAGTGAATTACTCCAGATCATAGCTCAGCGCTTGGAGGCAGAGAAGACAACCTTGGTAGATGACCGGACAGCAGCACTCTGGCCACAGTATATGGAGATGATTGACCTAGTCCGTGCATTCATCAGATTGGAGAAAACTGGAAATTGGGATCAGCACCTTGATACCCTGACAGACATGATGCCATTCATTCCGGCTGCCTCCGGACATAGCTTGTATGTGAAATATACAATAATCCTATAATTCTATACCCGCACCTGCTAACTGTAACTTGAATACACAGCGAAAATGTGGGCCAAATACAATTCTCTTCGTCGTTGATTTGAATGTGAACGATTGATAGCTTTTCCAAATGTCTCTTAACTTTTTCTAGATCTTTGATGGTATTACAAACATGTATTTGATGACATCATTGGTTATTTATTGTTTAACAGATATTATTATTGACAAAATACTAGTGTTCCTTCTTTATTTTACATAAATGAATATTCAGATCTTTTCCATACCTCCAGAAAATGCGCCAAATAGAAGACACACATCCCCAAGTTAACAAAAGATTTCTGGAAGATGGTCTGCAAGTTGTTCATACGTCAAATTAATACTAGGCTGGACTATCCCCCGACCTTGTAATAGAACAAGCCCTCATGCGAAGTATGAAACACAACGTTTGGTTCTAGTGGATGTGGGTTCTTTCCAACCCTGCAACATCTGAAATCAACAATGCAATGAAAGAAGTGACATGGGTAAACTATGAAACTAGTGAACAGCACAAGGACCGTTCTGCATCAACACAGGAAAGAGACAACGCAGACACTAAATAAACAGACATAGGCAGACATCAAAATACTTGATGATACTTGATTGTTGGAGTCACAAAATCTGTTGCCGGGTATGAACACCTTCAACACCTAATCACTGGTGTGACAGCCCATAATACGGTGAATGTGGACCATTCAAAAGAGGTTGGTAGAAGGGTCTTAAATCTCACAACATAGCTATCTATCTCACGGCATTTGATAACAATGTCGAAGCGAGAGGCGTTTATAGCTTCGGTCTGCAAAGAGAATGTGGAGGACTTTCTACATTTTGAAAAACTCCACGTAAGTTCTAACTTTGGAAAGATTACACCACGATTATGAACAGCCTTCATTTAAAGGACATGGTAGGGAAAAAGGTGACAGAATATACCTTCAAGAGGAAAGCACATGCAGTCACCATGGATTACAAATCCACAGTCAAACTGAACAAATTATCTGAAGCCTTCAAGTATGAACTCTGTGGGTATCCACCTGCGCTCTGCTCAAAAACAGTGTTTCTCCCAGTGAACAAACCCCAAATTGCAAAAGCAATATGGAACGCAGTCCCTCATGATGGTGCCAGAAAGAGACAACCCATACTTTTCTTTACTTTTCTTTATTTGTATAGCACTTATTAAGACAGCAGTCACAAAGTGCTTCACAGTACATTTGGTAGAATATTGCATAACACAGCAAATAAAAAGCCAGCGTAATTCATACGCTGAATTACCATCATTGTCAAAAGTAAACAAGCATTTCACACAAGCAATAAAACAAATGATAAAATGAACGAATGATAAAATCAATGCAAATATCAGAAGTAAAAAGAGAAAACAACGTATAAAAATGCCATCCTATATAAGTGGGTTTTTAAACGTTTTTTAAAAAGTGGTACAGACCCAGCTAACCTGACAGTGAGGGGGAGGCGATTCCATAATGTTGGAGCTCCAACAGTAAAAGCACGGCCACCCTTTGTTTTGAGCCAGGTGTGTTTTAAGGAGGGATTTAAAAATCTCCAGGGTCTGAGCGGCCCGTACGTGGAGGGGGATGCTGTTCCAAAGTTTAGGTGCAGCAGCCGCAAAGCCTCATGGTCATGGGTAAAGGTGAGCCCATGTGGCTGTGGCGTCGTGTTGAAGACAGGCTGAAAGCGATGCAAATGACTCCACCCTGCCCCCACTGTGATAGATGACACCAGTCCAGTATGGAGGGTTACCTGCTGGTTGCCACCTCCAAAGTGAGTTTCTTTAATCTCTCTGCTATATTTACAAGAATAGTTCTCACTATAGTCTACGTGAATAACTACGTCATTCTGGGTCAGGGTTTCTCTCAAACTCCTCGGTCTTTCAAACTGGTGCTTGATATTGTAAATGTGCCTGGAGAAGTTTGAGAGGTGTTCCTGTGTGAGCTCCACCAACTTCTCAATGGAGGTATTCATCAGAGCAACGCATCCGGGTACTTTCCCCTCCCGTAATGTCCACGCCCCTTTTTGGGTGATAGAAGAGTAGAAGTTTGACTGGCGGTCAATGGGAATTTCTGTTCTTTGCTACTTTAATCCGATAAAATAAGAAAACCGTAGTGCTTTTTAGATATTAGGAGCACAAATCCGATGGCCAGTTAGGCAAACTATTATATAGTGTCATTGCAGATCAATGATCGACGTCGTTATATAGAGAAAATGAATGAAATAGGGGTTGATTCATCAGAGCAGTCATACGTCATCTCCCTGTCATCAGGCATTTGTAGTTCTTCAGTTGATTTGCCGTGTAAATCCCCAGATGAGTGTTACATTAGTTTTCTTAAGATAGGATAATAAATAAATCTGTTCAATGGGGATTTGCCAAAGTAGCCTACTGTTAATCAGTATTTATCCTGTATGGTGTATATGAAGATGTTATGACGTTTTATCATGAAAATAATGAACAGCAAGCTAGATCCAAAACTAGGGCCGGTGGAGGAGGGCAATTGTCACATTGGACAGACTACCAAAACAGAAAAATAAAGTATCTTAACGACAGCAAAAGTGATGGATGTCAGAAATACATTACCTGGAGATTCAATAAGGTACTTTTATATGACAGGATATTGGTTAGGGTTATATGACACCTGTAGCGAGATAGATAGATAGAGCCAAAAGTAAAAAGTCGCTAATAAAAAAAGTCGCTAGTAATTGTATGACGCGCCAAACAATCCTGCTGAGATGAAAAGTACTTTTAAGAGCATTTATTGAATAGAACAATCAAACTTGGCGACGTACAAAAATAATCCATAAGCGATCAAAACCAGAAAAATAACAAACTATGCGTATAGAATATGCGTATAATGCGGTCAACAAAAATACATCGTTCCCCTCTCTCTCCACTACCGCCATGCAAGGTGCGCAGGTGATTAAATTACCTTGCAATATCACCCCCCATAACCATATGACTTCTCAATACGGTGATCTAGGCAATAAACAAACAATCAAAGTAAACTCACAATAAACCCATTAGCCTGTTATACTAAATACCCCCTAAATCAGGGGTATTCAATTACAAATTCAGTTGGGCCAGATTTGAAAACCAAGAAATTTTGCTGGGCCAGACATTTTCAGCGACCAGTAGCCTAGGCACCAGGTAATGACACATTTCAAACCAACACAAATGAATGTAGGCCTAATGAAATACAAGCAGTTTATTTATAGTTTTCCTTTTAAATTAGGTAACATCTGACACAGGCACGTCAAAAAGACTTGACTGAACACAATAAAAGAGCTGTAATTGAACAGAACCTAATAGCAATACTTTTTTCACTTTCTAGGTAAAACAACAACATTTTGGTCTCAACTGACCCATGCACATCTCAAAGTGCATAAAAAAGTGTACATATACAAATAAATAAAAAAGTCCTTTTGGAAAATAAACATTTTGGTCATAGCTGACCCAGGCACATCACAAAGTGCTTTTAACTGAATGAAAATAACCATCAATGCCTTGAGTGCACAATTAAACAAGTTACAGTTACAGTTAAACAATAACATTGAATCTAATCTAATCTAATCTTACCCCGCTGACTTTCTTAGTGTGAGAAGTGACATTTTTTATTCTGAACAAGAGCAGTGACATTTGGCTCATAAGATGTCAATGCAATCCGAAGGCATTGGTGAAGAGTACTGTTAGTCAGAGAACAACGAGAGCTGCTTTTTATTGTGTTCATGTGTGAAAAGCTTGCTTCACAGGTGTATGTTGATCCAAACATACTGAGCACATGGATTGCTACTTTCTTAATGTTAGGGAACTGGTGCACGTTGACATCACTCCAAAACTTCGCAGGTCCATTAGTGCGAAGCTCCTGTGCCATGGTTAAGGATGACTGCATGTCAACAAGTTCAAGTACGAATTTCCCCTCGTCGATGGAAGGCACCACTCCCTTTCCTCTGGTGGATAAGTCCCCTTCTATTGCAGCAGTGAACGGGTCTCTGGCAAAGCCCATCACCTCTGCGGGCAGAGCAAGCCCATCCAGTCGACCAGCAAAGTTCTCTTTCAACCTCGCAATGAAATCAGTCATCACATCTGTGATTTGTGCCGGGGATGAGACGCATTTGCGGAGCGTTGGAAAATGCAGCATTCTGCCGGTGCACAAGTCGACCGCGAAAAGGTCCAGTTTGATTTGAAACGCGCGCGTCTGTTCCACAAGATCAATCACAGTTTTGTCTCTGCCTTGTAGCCCCACATTTAGGTCATTCAGGTGTTTGAACATGTCGCTC
This sequence comes from Nansenia antarctica, assembly GCF_963989245.1. Taxonomy (NCBI): domain Eukaryota; kingdom Metazoa; phylum Chordata; class Actinopteri; order Argentiniformes; family Microstomatidae; genus Nansenia; species Nansenia antarctica. The sequence goes on along the minus strand of NC_137685.1, from coordinate 23,540,467 downwards.
AGAAAGCAGACATCAGCCATGAAGTTGTCGTCCAGTATGCGATTCAAGTGTGTTTCTGCCTTCGTTTGCTTGCTGCTGCGGAGGAAAGTTGTAATCTCCTCTCTGAGATCACAGAAACGCTCCAGTGCCTTGCCTTTGGACAGCCACCTGACGTCGTTGTGCAAAAGCAGGTCGTGGTGCTCAGCAGACATTTCTGACAGCAGCTTGCGGAATAAGCGATGTTGGAGGCTCGAAGTGGAGCGAATAAAATTAATTGTAGCCATCACGTTGTCCATTGTTGTTTTAAGCTCCCCGCTGAGTTTTGCGCACAACACCGTCTGATGCACAATGCAGTGTAAGGATGTTATCTGAGGTGCAACAGCGGACCAGCGTGCTGTCAAACCATTTACTCTCCCTGTCATGGATGGAGCCCCATCCGTCACAAGCATTCCCACACGCTTCATATCTAGACCATTGTCTTTGAAAAATTCTGAAATGTTCTTAAAGACTATCTCGCCAGTTGTGTGTCCTTCTAACGGCAGTAAACCGAGCAATTCCTCTCGGAAGCATTTGCCGTCAAAAAAACGGACATATATGCACAATTGTGCGATATCGGTTCTGTCTGTGGACTCGTCTACTGCTATAGACATAACATCAGCTTTCTTCAGTTCTTTTAACAGTGTTTCAAACACATCTGTAGCAAGAATTTCAACCCTGCGAATGTTTGAAGTGTCTGACAGGGGAACGTTTTTAATAGCAGATGACACACTCGTTTTAATTTTGCTGTCAATTATCACTTCATCTATGACGGCCAGCATACAGTCTTTCATGGTTTCAGAATCAGTGAATGGCCTTTTCTTCTTTGCTAAGATCCAGGAAACACGAAGGGATGCTGCTGTACCTCTCTCTTGGGCTGTGCATGTCCGTACCATCGTTGTACAGCTCCGATTGTAGGATGCAATCAAACTCTGCACTTTTGCAGCCCTCTCCTGAGATCCCTCTGGAAAGTTGGCCCGGAAAGTCGGGTGTTTCTCCATGTGGTGCCTCCGAATATTGTAATCTTTAAGTACCGCAACGCACTCATTGCATATTAAACACATCGGTTTGGCATTTGGACTTTGTGGTAAAATAAACGCGTATTTTTCAGTCCAGGCAGAGTTAAACCGACGGTTTTCATCGTCAATTTTGCGTTTCAGGGTGGAGAAAGTCGAAGACATTTTTGGAGTTGATATCGGACTTCTAGCTAGCCTGCCTACAGAACGCTCTAGCAACAGTCAACCCAATCAGGGCATTGTTTGTTAAAGTGTGTCTAGCAACGTTATATTAAACAATGCCCTGATTGGGTTGACTGTTCACACGCTCACACGTCACACCTTGCCACGCCCAATGCGTGACATTTGAGAGCCCTGGTGTTATATTCACGTTCTGTAGGCTACTATTGTATGGTAACGATCCTGTATGAGGCCCGTTAACAGCTCCACCAAGGGAGTTAACTATCTTGGTCTAATGGTTAGCGCGGTCGTCGGTTATGCGGGAGATCGGGGTTCGATTCCCGCATGGGGCGAGTTACACTACCAAGTCTCCGTTCGCTACAGTATGAACACTCGCGAAATACGTTTTTCTCTGCTTTTATGGCTGGGCCAATCGGGGGTCGCGTCTGGGCCGCATGCGGCCCGTGGGCCGCTAATTGAATAGGCCTGCCCTAAATCATATTCATACCTCCTACAACACCTCAGGCCTTTAGGTCGGGTGGTTCATCCACATGGATGGAGGCAGACTGAAAGGACACACATTCATTGCCTATTTCATAAATGTTCTCCATATAACGACGTCGATCATTGATCGGCAACGACACTATATAATTGTTTGCCTGACTGGCCATCGGATTTGGGCAGTCTGGGGATTTACACGGCAAATCAAATGACAGGGATTAAAGCAAAAAAAATAATCTCCTGACGGAAAAAGAAATTCAGGCCAAATCGGGGCCGGTGGCTTTCCGTGCGCAAAGCGCGCGTGCGATTTTCCGTTCTATGTTCTAATGCTTTGACTTTTCTTTCGAAAAATGTGAACACATTTCCGCGTTGTATAAAATCAATGACACATCGCTAGTCAACTAACACAGCTTGTTTTGTGAGCCTGCTAACAATGTAAAGTAGTGTTCTAGTTTACTAGGTAGCAGTCCAATCCATTTCGCTGCAGTATTTTGGCTTGACTAGCGAGTTTGTGTTGTGATTCTCAACAACATTGAAACGTAGTTTCACCCTTTTCCATAGTTTTGAATAATAAATGTGTGGACTGACGATGTAGCGCAGCCTAACTTATTCTAATAATTATTTAACATAGTTTTATTGTGATAATTATTCCCCCCTCCTCCCAGACTTACAAGGTCACATTATTATTGGATTGGTTGTTTGCGTGCTGGGTGAAGTTAGCTAAACATTTAACCTGCTAGCTAGCAAGAGACACATAATGTCACTCTCCAAAGGTCTAAAGAGGAAAGTTGACGGTGAAAACAGGGCATTTAAAGAGGAATGGACAGCGAACTATGCATTCATCCTACCTGGTTTCATCAATGCAAAGCCGTTGTGAGACTCACATTTTACGTGCTCACAATGAATGTTCCCTTCCACCTATACATGCGAGTCGTCCTTTCGTCAATGAATGCGATAAAGACGGACTAGAGGAATCGATTGATGCATAAAAACCTTGAGAACTGCCGGATTAAATTGACGTCCATAATAATAATAATACATTAGACTTATAGCGCTTTTCTAGACACTCAAAGACGTCCATATCACCAGATAGCCAACAAATAGTGACCGATGGGAGATGCCAGTTTTCTCATTAAGTGAGATTTAATAGCCTAATATTATTTTTTCTATTTTTAATGAATGGCTCATTGTAATTATTATCCCTAGTAATGTAGCGTGTTTGCTCTGTCGTTTCAGGAGCATATAGGCTAAGCGGATTCAGCTTTCTTTTTTTTTGCGCCGATTTTGTTGTCAATGTTTTTCATAAAATTAAACTGCATTTACTTTGTTACTGTTCACATGTGTGGTGCAGTCACATTCACATAGCCTATAAGTAAACATTAAGTTTGAATGATTTACTGAGCTGGCGTTACTTTTTTCAAACCACACACCGCATGTCGGCTATTTCAGCACCACGCATTGTCCACCTATTTATCACTATGAGGGGTTCAGCGTCAGTGCACCCCGCTCTGTTACTGTCGCATAGTTGTAGCCAATAAAGGCCTTTATGTAGGCTATATAGGCTATTATATATCATTTATATACCTAATACCAACATCAAAATAGATTGTATGCCTCTACAAATCATATTACACCAGGTAAAATCCGTCACAACTTGGAATAAATCCGTCACAACTTGGAATAAATTGACGGAAATCCGTCGTAGCGACGTAATCCCTGAAATTAAGAACTCCAAATCCCTGATGACAGGGAGATGACGTATGACTGCTCTGATGTCTGAGGCTTGTTTCGGATCCGCTTTTCCATGTTTCACGTCAGGGTGATGCCTCAATAAGTGGTTTCCGTAGATGTGTGGTGTTTCCACAAAATGTAACCTCCACTGCACACAGCTTGCATATGGCTTTGCTTTTGGCGACTGTAAAAAGTATTAATGTGTGTAGACTTCCTAACACTGTAGGGTATTGACTTCCTACACTGTATGAGGGTGTAGCAGGTTACTTTCTGCTGGGTTAGTATTCTGCGTTGTGTCTTTTTCACGAAGAAACACCGGTTGGATGAGCAGTGGATTTATTCCCTTTAACATAGACACATCAGAAACAGGTGTCACATCAGTTCTCTTCCACCATCCACATACTGTAAAAACTAAATACAATGATGAACACCAACATATTGTGACGTTAGAATTATATCTATCTCAATTTTTGTCAACATTTAGTTTTCTACATAATCTGATCCATTAGGTGTTTATTAATGCCTGTGTGGTGTTATCTTTAAAATGTTGACATTTTTCAGTTAGTAATTAATCAAATACAAAGGTTCCATTTCATAGAACATAATGGAATGTAAAAACTTTGGTGCTCAATATCTCTGAACTACCCTAAATGGAGATAGAACCTTCTCATTCTAAGCTCACGATATACTGTATCACGAGGCAACATCGCCATTACAACTGGCACAATGTACATTCTCAAGACCAGCGCGCGCCTCTCCCCTCACGTTCACACGATGGCTAGCTGCTAGCATACAACCTAGTAGCCAGTCTCACTCCTCAATCTTAATCAAAACAAAATATAAGAAGACAATTTCTTCTACACAGCTTAGCAAACACATAAACATCCACATTATATTCTGTGTGTGTCGCAAAAATATTCAACCGCAAAATCTCAAATAACTGACGATGGAGAGAGCAGAAAAAGACCGTGTTACCAGCTCACTGAGCTCAGAGTAAAACGCGTTCTGAAGTTGGACCATGCGTGTCACCGTAATAGCGCTCCCTAGTGAAACAAAAAAAGGTATGCAATGTAATTAACGGGGTAGGAACCAATCATCTCAATCTCATTTTGGGGAAATTCACAACACAAATAAAATAGCATAATAGACAATATTGACTTGGCTACAAGGGCATAGGCTACTGTATGCTAATGTATCTCGCTGTAACCTTCTGTACTCTTCCTGTAGTTCTGGGTCGGTGTACATTTTGGCTCTGAATTTTGTCAGCCTAGCCTTTGCTAAAGCTCTCTTTTTTTTCCACCTGCTGACTGTCTGCAATGAAACAGGACATAAAGCAAAAAATATAAACAGTTAGTACATGTTTACTCATTATACATAATTAGACAATAATGAAGTAGCCTATATAAATGTCATCTGTCAACTGTATCATAACACCGCTGATTGATTGATTTTCAACTGCATGAAATACCATAATGTCTATGGTTCACAGAGTCGGTCAGGAAGTCCAACAGCCAATAGCACAGCGAGGTGTTCACTCCCAGCCCATCCAGGTTTTGTACAAGCTGCTGGGGGATGATTGTGTTAAAAGCTGAGCTAAAGGTCCCCCGACCTTGTAATAGAACAAGCCCTCATGCGAAGTATGAAATGTTTGAAACACAACGTTTGGTTCTAGTGGATGTGGGTTCTTTCCAACCCTGCAACATCTGAAATCAACAATGCAATGAAAGAAGTGACATGGGTAAACTATGAAACTAGTGAACAGCACAAGGACCGTTCTGCATCAACACAGGAAAGAGACAACGCAGACACTAAATAAACAGACATAGGCAGACATCAAAATACTTGATGATACTTGATTGTTGGAGTCACAAAATCTGTTGCCGGGTATGAACACCTTCAACACCTAATCACTGGTGTGACAGCCCATAATACGGTGAATGTGGACCATTCAAAAGAGGTTGGTAGAAGGGTCTTAAATCTCACAACATAGCTATCTATCTCACGGCATTTGATAACAATGTCGAAGCGAGAGGCGTTTATAGCTTCGGTCTGCAAAGAGAATGTGGAGGACTTTCTACATTTTGAAAAACTCCACGTAAGTTCTAACTTTGGAAAGATTACACCACGATTATGAACAGCCTTCATTTAAAGGACATGGTAGGGAAAAGGGTGACAGAATATACCTTCAAGAGGAAAGCACATGCAGTCACCATGGATTACAAATCCACAGTCAAACTGAACAAATTATCTGAAGCCTTCAAGTATGAACTCTGTGGGTATCCACCTGCGCTCTGCTCAAAAACAGTGTTTCTCCCAGTGAACAAACCCCAAATTGCAAAAGCAATATGGAACGCAGTCCCTCATGATGGTGCCAGAAAGAGACATCCTGTACTTTTCTTTATTTGTATAGCACTTATTAAGACAGCAGTCACAAAGTGCTTCACAGTACATTTGGTAGAATATTGCATAACACAGCAAATAAACAGCCAGCGTAATTCATAAAAAAGTAAACAAGCATTTCACACAAGCAATAAAACAAATGATAAAATGAACGAATGATAAAATCAATGCAAATATCAGAAGTAAAAAGAGAAAACAACGTATAAAAATGCCATCCTATATAAGTGGGTTTTTAAACGTTTTTTACGTTTTTACGGTTTTTAAACGTTTTTTAAAAAGTGGTACAGACCCAGCTAACCTGACAGTGAGGGGGAGGCGATTCCATAATGTTGGAGCTCCAACAGTAAAAGCACGGCCACCCTTTGTTTTGAGCCAGGTGTGTTTTAAGGAGGGATTTAAAAATCTCCAGGGTCTGAGCGGCCCGTACGTGGAGGGGGAGGCTGTTCCAAAGTTTAGGTGCAGCAGCCGCAAAGCCTCATGGTCATGGGTAAAGGTGAGCCCATGTGGCTGTGGCGTCGTGTTGAAGACAGGCTGAAAGCGATGCAAATGACTCCACCCTGCCCCCACTGTGATAGATGACTCCAGTCCAGTATGGAGGGTTACCTGCTGGTTGCCACCTTCAAAGTGAGTTTCTTTAATCTCTCTGCTATATTTACAAGAATAGTTCTCACTATAGTCTACGTGAATAACTATGTCATTCTGGGTCAGGGTTTCTCTCAAACTCCTCAGTCTTTCAAACTGGTGCTTGATATTATAAATGTGCCTGGAGAAGTTTGAGAGGTGTTCCTGTGTGAGCTCCACCAACTTCTCAATGGAGGTATTCATCAGAGCAACGCATCCGGGTGCTTTCCCCTCCCGTAATGTCCACGCCCCTTTTTGGGTGATAGAAGAGTAGAAGTTTGACTGGCGGTCAATGGGAATTTCTGGTCTTTGCTACTTTAATCCGATAAAATAAGAAAACCGTAGTGCTTTTTAGATATTAGGAGCACAAATCCGATGGCCAGTTAGGCAAACTATTATATAGTGTCATTGCCGATCAATGATCGACGTCGTTATATAGAGAAAATGAATGAAATAGGGGTTGATTCATCAGAGCAGTCATACGTCATCTCCCTGTCATCAGGCATTTGTAGTTCTTCAGTTGATTTGCTGTGTAAATCCCCAGATGAGTGTTACATTAGTTTTCTTAAGATAGGATAATAAATAAATCTGTTCAATGGGCATTTGCCAAAGTAGCCTACTGTTAATCAGTATGTATCCTGTATGGTGTATATGAAGATGTTATGACGTGAAAATAATGAACAGCAAGCTAGATCCAAAACTAGGGCCGGTGGAGGAAGGCAATTGTCACATTGGACAGACTACCAAAACAGAAAAATAAAGTATCTTAACGACAGCAAAAGTGATGGATGTCAGAAATACATTACCTGGAGATTCAATAAGGTACTTTTATATGACAGGATATTGGTTAGGGTTATATGACACCTGTAGCGAGATAGATAGATAGAGCCAAAAGTAAAAAGTCGCTGAGAGACGCAACCAGGGTCTGGGCTGGTAATTGTATGATGCGCCAAACAATCCGCTGAGATGAAAAGTACGTTTTAGAGCATTTATTGAATAGAACAATCAAACTTGGCGACGTACAAAAATAATCCATAAGCGATCAAAACCAGAAAAATAACAAACAATGCGTATAGAATATAGAATAGAATACAGTTGCCTATACAATGAAATTGTAGTGGTTCTTCTGAAGGTGCAAAAACAGAAAAACATATTCACATATTCACAAACCTATACACATAACATATCACAAATATTACACACTAGAAAAATTCAAAAGCGAAAATGCTATAAAACAAGCTAAGAGACAATGAGGTCCGTGGTGTCAAGTGCAAATAAAGACAACAATATTAAGAAAATAAAAACAACTATAAAAGCAAGCTAAAAGACATGAGGTCAGTGTCTCATCATATGACTTCTCAATACGGTGATCAAGGCAATAAACAAACAAGTAAACTCACAATAAACCCACTAAATTTATACTAAATACCCCCTAAATCATATTCATGCCTCCGACAACACCTCAGGTCTTTGGGTGGTTCATCCACATGGATGGAGGCAGACTGAAAGTCTGTAATCCTACTTTGATTGTTTGTTTATTGCCTTGATCACCGTATTGAGAAGTCATATGGTTATGGGGGGTGATATTGCAAGGTAATTTAAGCACCTGCGCACCTTGCATTGCGGTAGTGGAGAGAGAGGGGAGCAATGTATTTTTGTTGACCGCTGTTAGAGCAAATTATCAATAAAGGCAGCCTGTTTCATTTCAAGATGTATAAGAAATGATATTTAATATTTTCCTCTATAGAAGGAGGAAGTTTACAGGTTCGTCAGACGCATCTGAAGATTCAAAGTTCCTCGTAAAGTCAAGATCATTCATTACATCTCAGTATTTATGCACTCAGGTACCCTCAGGTAAGAGGTCCGCCCTCGGGTGAGGTCTAGACCAATCATGAGCAATGGGTGTGGATTTGTACATCGAGGAAGATGATGGGGGATGAAGGTTAAGGGGGAATCGGCCCCCACTTTCTCCTAAAGACACAAAGGTGAAAAAGGAACACAATGGCTACAACTGGTTTAGTCTGGTCTTAGAGTACTGGGTCTGGGGAAACACAAAAGTCCAAAACTGCTCTAGATGGCTTAGTCCATCTAGGTAGAAAAGAGAGCAATCAGGTCTTTGTAATCATTTAATTATGTCTGTTGTCTAGCCAATGTCAAGCTTCAAGTAGAGAAACTGGTTTCATTTTGTGTTTACAACAGGAAATCAGTTTCTATAGCTTTCTCTAGATATTCAATTTTCTGTTGTGAAGTTTGAATCTTAAATAGAGAAAAATGTCTTATTACATATAATAGTTTTCTCTCACACCGCATTATACGCATATGACACAGATGAACCACTGATGAACCAGATGAGACACTGACCTCATGTCTTTTAGCTTGCTTTTATAGTTGTTTTTATTTTCTTAATATTGTTGTGAATATGTGAATATGTTTTTCTGTTTTTGCACCTTCAGAAGAACCACATTTTCAATGTATAGGCAACTGTACAAGGACAATAAAGTCTATTCTTTCAACCCTTCCAACTTCCTGAATGAGCAGGGAGAGTTTGAGAAGCCTGAGGCCTTCCTGCCCTTCTCTGCAGGTATATAGCGCAAAACAAAGTACATCGCTATAGATAAATGTTGATGATGGATGGAAATAAATGGCTGATTGAGCTTTTTTCTTGTTATTGTTGTTAATGTTTCAGGGCCTCGTATGTGTCTTGGGGAAGGACTAGCTCGTATGGAGCTTTTCCTGATTATGGTGACGCTTCTGCGACGCTTCCAGTTTGTCTGGCCTGAGGACGCAGGGGAACCTGACTACACTCCTGTGTTTGGAGTTCTCTGTCCCCCAAGCCCTATAGACTAGGTGTAAGGCTGAGAGGGAACCAGTGAGGGGGAAGAGGTCAGGTATAGTCTGATATTATCGATGTGGTATAGTTAAACCCTGTATGTTGTTGTTGTACGTAAATCTATTGTACTTGCTATTGTGTTTTACACAAATAATTGTTGCTGTCAGTTTTGCTTTGTATAACCTTGATTAAGATTGATGGAACACTTGGCGCACTGTGTGACAAAATGTCGGTTCAAGTAAATATGTCTCCCTCCTTCGTCTCCTTCCTTACATGCGTTACCATTGAAGAGCATACGTTGTTAAAATGTTATTGGACTGGTATGTAATATTTTTGTAAAATAAATAGTTAGCAAACATTAGTTTAACATAAGTTATGTGGAATGTTTGGCTTGCTGAATTCTTAATAAAAGTATTTATAAATGATTGTTCTGCAGTTGTTCCTCGTCTCTAAAGCATCTTTCACACAGGTCACAACCAATGAATCGAGACTAGCAACCTGTCTTGTACAGTTGCAATCAAAATTATTCAACCCCCAATTGCACATTAGGTTTATTGGCAAACTATTTCTCAGCTGTTTGCAATAAACAAATTACACAATAACTGTAGTTCAATGAAACTAATATTACACGTTTAAAAAAAAATCCAAATTCAACACAAAATTCTACTTGAGTAGGCTACAGCTCAAGCAGGAGTTGAAAATGTGAGAAAGATGCGGTGCCAACAACAGATTAACATTGCTATTAAAATCGATGTTCTCGGACCTAGCAAAAGTGAACCCTCGCATATGGAGTATACGGTTTAGCAATCGGTTTTGCGAATCACATTATTGCATTACAATTTGAATATTGACTCAAATAACGCAGGCAAAAGTGGCAAATGAATATGCTATTTTGGGATTGCATAGTCATTTGCACATTAGAATGAACTTTAGAATTTTGTCAGCTACAAAGCAGCGCATGACTTTGAAAATTAAATGTCAAATGGCTTTGCATTATAATTTTAATATTGACAGTGAATGTGCACATCAGGTACATGAAAATGAAAATCATTAGAATTGCATTTGAATTTGAATATTGTCTGAAAGAATGCATGCAAAAGTGGAACATGCAATTGCAATCTCATATTGCATTAGCATTTGAGTTAAGTCTACTATATGCTTCCATACCTTGGTAGCCTAGTGACCATGTCGTTGCTCATTGATAGTACAGTCAGGGGCGCCGCTAGAGATTCTGGGCCCCATGACAGAATATCATTTTGGGCCCCCCCACCTAAACCACCCATCAACCTAAACCCAGTTGAAGTTGATGAACTATTGATGCACTGCAAGAAATCCAATGATGGACGTCTTTTGTAAATGTAATTTAAAATTACAGTTAATACAGGAATCAACAATTCAGCAAAGAAATCTCAACATTCTTTAACTTATTAAATTAAGACTTGAACAACACAAGGACAAAAGTATAATTAAATGAAGATTGGAACCCAATTATAAAAGTATAAATCACACAAAAAGTAAAAAATATAATTGTAATGGGGTGGTATTGTGTCTAAATAAATGTAGATCTTGTAAAGATCAGTTGGCCATAATACTGTCAGGATTAGATCAATGAAGAATTACAGCAGAGAGATATTTACTGACTCAGCATTGCTTGTTTCACACAAAGACAAACGTGTCTTATACAAGAGGGAGCAACACAGACATGGTGCCAGCGAAATTGAATGTGAAATGGGAAGATTTTTATTTTTACACTGCGGCAGTACTGTGGAATAGTATACCTGGAGAGCTAAAAACTATATCTAGCCTAATGCACAACGATTCAAGATAGGAGTAAAGAGATCAAATCAAATCAAAGCTAAACGCTGGGCCTTCTTAGTAGCAACATCTTTAATAAGATCCTTGAAATCTAGTGATGAAGCCAACTTGCTGTGCTGCTGTCATTGTCCTTTGTTACTTCTTGCTCTGCTTCTTCTGCCTCTTTACCTCTGCTCTCCTCTCTGGCTGCCTTGCTTGAAGAGGGCCCTGGCATGGAGTATCCATAGGTACATAATTCATATTATGTCCTATAATAGTATTAACATAATAATACATACATTACACCAGATTAGCTAACTTAGATGTTATCTAGCTAGCTAACAATATTACTCTTTGACTGCCAGCCATGTTCAGAGCGGAGAGCTCCACACTGCCAGACTTTTGGGGCATTTTCGCTGAACTTTGAAGACCCACCAAATATTGACTTTTCGGACTACATAAACATTGAACATATCTACCAAAACTTTAGACTCTCTTCTTTCATCAGAAAAAGAAAGTTTGTTTCTAGCCTCTTTGAGTGTTTAGAAATCGGCCGTAGAACATAGGGTGGTTTCAGCAAAAACACCTGATTTTGACCAATAAACAGAGAAAACGAGCTTTTTCTGCAGAACTTTTTTTTTCTTTTTTTTTTCTGCACTTTTTCTGTATCATCCGACTCTGAACTGTTTGAAGAGTCGCGCGATGGCCGCGATGCTCCGCAATGCTCCGCGCCGCAATGCTCCGCGCCGCGTTTGGCACATACCCTGATCCGTTTCGCCATTACTACCAACCCACAGCAAGCCACTTCCTTCTCCAGGCTTTTATCGAACTACTGCCCCCATCTGGGACCGAAATACATTACACCCAAGTCTGAAATTCACTCGCTAGGTGTAGAACATGTCAATAACGCGATCCCCGCGAAAAGAAAAAAAAAATCTGTCTTTGGCAGTCAACGTTACTATTCTATAAGACGCCAATTGGCGTCTTTGGCAGTCAATGAGTTAAGATGCCAGTGGTCAATGTTATTGCAATTACTGGAAGAACTATTAACTAAATATGAATATTAGCTAAAGTTGTATTCAATGCATGCATGGTAATGCAGCATACATTAAAATATTCAAAATATGTTTGTTAACCCCAAACTCCTACTGCTCACCTCCTTCTCCTTCAACTGGGAGGTGGGTTGAGGGAAGGAGTCCTGATCCTGCATCTGTGCATGACGTGATTAGCATGTAACATTATACTAGTTAGCTAGCTAGCTATAGCAAGAGTGCATAGCTGCTGGATACAAATTCACTGAGCTCTAATAACCTATATTTGGACCAAAATTGCACTCATCTCATACATTTAACTGAAATTATACTGACAGTGCACTGTAAGTTAACATTACTTGAAGTTAATGTTAATTAGTTATAGCGAGCTAACTAGATCATCCACGCAGTGATTAGATCACTAAACCACTGTTGTCTAGATAGATAGCCTACATACTAGCTGTCGCCCTTTTTTGTCACTCTCCTCGTTCTTTACTTTTACTTTTCTCTTTTGAGACCCTGACTTTGGCTTTGCCTTTCACGACATCGTCTCTCTCCTTGTCAGAATATTTGCGGTAACGTTCCTCTAGTCTAGTCTAGCAGCTCGCGCACGGTGGACTGAACCATGCAATGAATAAATAGAGGGGTAAATAATAAGGCTTAATTTTGTTAAACATAGAGAATAATACATATAATTATAATTTGAATTCGGCTACATTAACGTCCTTATGATAATAATAATAATATTATTTATAAATATATATATATTTTTTTTTAAGATTCTCATGGGCCCCTGTCAGTGCTGGGCCCTTAGAATCGTCCTAACTTACCACCCCCTTAGCGGCGCCCCTGAGTACAGTATCGTGTCCTCACTCTCCATAAAATTGGATAGCCTGGTTATATTACCCCACATTAACCACTGTAGCCTACTGTCTATTCATTGACATGTACATACTTTTATCAAGCTGAAGCAAGCATATTTTCTTCAGAATAGTCATTACTGACGTTGATTACTGTGAAGTCAATGCGGACGGTGGTCAAGTTGTTAATGTAGCCTCGCGCTACATGCACTGAATATGAATGTAAAAAGTAAATATATTTGCATGAATATCAATATGTACAGTAAAGATATATCTATACAGTGTGATGCGTACAGGACAAGGACGAATAAGATATGTGCAGTGCGCACGTATCCTTTGTGCACTCCTTCATAATACATGAGGCAATATTTCTTATGTCGGTGGAAATGGTATCCATTTCAAAGCGTTTCTCCTCTTTCATACTTCTGCCAGCGGAGGCGCAGTTGATAATTTCTCCAGTTTCTATGCGTACGCATGGCTGCCAGTGTGCTTAGAGGTGCGCACAGTTTCACAAGATCTCGCCTCTTGGGGTGTCGATGATCATGAAATGCATCTGCGTTTCCTGGGGCCTCATTTATAGAAAGTACTTTGGATCAAATTTGATCTTACCCGTGTCGTACGTAGAAAACCACGTCAAAGTAGTGATTTATAAAATTTCAACGTGAGTCAATTTGACCGTGGAAACGATCGTAGCTCTACGTCAGGTAATTGACTTGACGTACGCACATTACCTACTGGTTATGCGGAGTTATTACAGGCATTTTTCGGAGTTCTGTCTGGCTTTTGACTGACCATTTATATGCAACGTTTGCAGGAAAAGTGCTATACAAATACAAAGTTATTATTATAGGCAACTATGGGCGTCAAAAGGGTGGTACAAGATGCTCGTTCACGTGCACAACATTTTAGAGTTGATTGTGATTCATAAATGGAAGCAGGTGTGGGACTTGCAAATGCCACTGGCGTGCGCACCGTTTTATTAATCCGAATGTTGGTGTGGGTAAATGTTCTTGCTTTGCGTTGGTACGCAAGCCGTTTACGCCAGTTATACGCAAAGCTTTATAAATGAGGCTGGTCCCATAGGCTACATGAAGTCAACAATCAGCTCAGGAACACAAAATTGAGAAATATGTAGAGAAAGATAGACAGTTTAATGTATACATCTTCCACTGTATCCAAAATGTCCAAAATATAATGCTTAATATGTCCGGGAGCCATGGGGTTGAACCAGCTTTTCTGCTGTTTCTTGTTGCATCAGCCATGACTGCAGCATCCTCACTCAAATGAGAGGACGTGACAGAGTTAGGACGTGACAGAGTTAGGACGTGACAGAGACAGCCACTGAGACAGCCACTGAGACAGCCACCGAGACAGCCACTGACACGGCAACTGACACAGCCACTGACACAGCCGCTGACACAGCCACTGAGACAGCCACTGAGACAGCCACTGAGACAGCCACTGAGACAGCCACTGAGACAGCCACTGACAGCCACTGAGACAGCCACTGAGACAGCCACAGCCACTGAGACAGCCACTGAGACAGCCAATGAGACAGCCACTGAGACAGCCAATGAGACAGCCACTGACAGCCACTGAGACAGCCACTGACACAGCCACTGAGACAGCCACTGACTCAGCCACTGAGACAGCCACTGACAGCCACTGAGCTTTTTTTTCTCCTCCCTGATGATCTGGTTGGTGGACGGGACCTCCCTGATTGGCTGGTTGGTGGAGGGAACCTCCCTGATGACATGGTTGGTGGAGGGAACCTCCCTGATTGGCTGGTTGGTGGAGGGAACCTCCTTGATGACATGGTTGGTGGAGGGTACCTCCCTGGTTGGCTGGTTCATGGAGGGAATCTCCCTGATTGTGAGACAGTTTGACCTCCAGACACTTCCTCCTCAGGCTCATGTCCAGCCTGGGCTCTTGCTTCTCCTGCAAAGCCCTCTGGGAAGGGTTGGTGTCACCAGTACTAGCCGGGTGGGGCAGGATGACCGTTCTCAGGTTAGGCTTTGTGTTCAGGTTGGGGTTAACCTGTGGTCTGCTCTTGTCCCTCAGCCGGCTGTCCCACAGAGAGAACACAGAGCCGGTCACATGGCCCATGACCCTGCTGTCTCCCGTGGCCAGCGAGGGCACCAGAAGAGGCGTCAGGTCTCCCACGTACCTGGTGACCCGCTGGGGGAAGCCCCAGAGACGATGGCTGAGTTTGCCTCGGACGTGCGACTCCAACTTCTCTCTGGTCTCCTGAGAGATGAAGGGGACGGAGGCGGCCCGCAGGAACATCATGATGGGCTTGCCCTCCGTTGCCGTGGTGACAGGCTGGCACGGAGAGTTGGCCCGTGGGCAGGAGGCACTCGTGCCGGACTCCAGGGGGCGTCTGGGGCGGCACTGGGCCTCCGGGGGTCCACGCCTCCACTGCACGACCAGCCGGCCCGGTCTGGGGGTAGGGCTCTGGTTGAGAGTGGCGTGGGTAGTACTCTGCTCGGGGCTCTGGTTGAGAGTGGCGTGGGGGTTAGTGGTCAGGTCTTGTTTGTGCTGGTTGTGATGGAGGTCCGGGTCAGAGTCTTGAAATTCCAGAGACAGCAGGGGGTCACGGGTCGTGTTCTCAGAGGAACTGTGACAGGCACCGGAGTCTTGCTGGCAGGCTGAACTTTTTGACTGGAAGAAGTCTGGCACGCCTGGACACCTGTCCCCCCCCCCTCTTCTGTTCCTATGGCGACACGTTCTACAGGGCCTCTGAGACCAGCAGCTGGACGACTGAGCCGAGGAGGAGGGCCAATTGGAGCAGGAGGCGGAGTCAGAGGAGGAGTCAGAGCCCAGGTGAGTATCCAGCTTAAACTCCAGGATGTCCAGCATCTTCTCCAATCGCTTTTTTTTTATTTGGTCTGTGAACTCCTTCAACAGCTTTCTGCAGGAGGACAACAAACAGGGCTCTCATTCTGGCTAACACAGCAGGCATTTAGGCTGTTCATGTTATCATCAAACCACTTTAGTTTAACAAAGAATTATGACAAATCATAATTAATGACACTTACATTTTTTGGTCAATTGTTGGTGTCGAGATTTCCTCCTGTTCAAATACAAAATGGGAATGTAATGTAAGTATTAGCCTTTTAAATACACGCAAGCCCTAGCACACAGCCTTAAGACACAGCCCTGACACACAGCATTAAAACACACAGCCCTGACACACAACCTTAATCATAACACACAGCACTAGCCCAACGGTGCTTTACGCTCATTAATATTAATATTGACGCGCAGTTTACCTCGCTTGCCGGGAGCGCGCCGGTGCCACCTTTCCTCCGGTTAATCATCCAGCTCAGGAGCCAGAGCAAGGAGAGGATACACACCATGAGCTGCAATCCAATGACCGCATCGAAACCTTGAAGCTCCGAGCTGGGAACCAACCTTGGAACCGAGCTTGGATCCAAGCTTGCAGACGACTGCAAGGGCACGCGGAAGCGCACGAATTTGGTTGAAGTGGCTGACATGTTAACGGTCCGGTAACATCGCCATGGCTATAGATAAGTAAGCGCAGTCTGTCGCAATACGTGTACTCTCTGATAGATACAGCGTGTCTGAATGTTGTTGATGATTGTTATGGGCTATATATCAATGTATGATGACGTTACGTTATTATTACGTCATGGCGTCACCAGGACAACAAAATGTATTGTTGATTGTTGCATCATTGTTTGCCCAAAAGCACTTCATTACGCTGTGTCTTGCATATTGTGTTTAAATGACCAATACAATTTTATTTCATATTTTATTGCACTGTAAATAATATAGCTCTGCGACTCCTTCCATAATATCCTTTCAGTCTGATATGCATTGTTGCTAAAACCGTATACTCCATATGCGAGGGTTCACTTTTGCTAGGTCCGAGAAAAATCGATTTTAATAGCGATGTTAATCTGTTGTTGGCACCGCATCTTTCTCACATTTTCAACTCCTGCTTGAGCTGTAGCCTACTCAAGTAGAATTTTGTGTTGATTTTTTTTTTTTTTTTTTACGTGTAATATTAGTTTCATTGAACTACTTAAACAGTTATTGTGTAATTTGTTTATTGCAAACAGCTGAGAAATAGTTTGCCAATAAACCTAATGTGCAATTGGGGGTTGAATAATTTTGATTGCAACTGTACAAGACAGGTTGCTAGTCTCGATTCATTGGTTGTGACCTGTGTGAAAGATGCTTTAGAGACGAGGAACAACTGCAGAACAATCATTTATAAATACTTTTATTAAGAATTCAGCAAGCCAAACATTCCACATAACTTATGTTAAACGAATGTTTGCTAACTATTTATTTTACAAAAATATTACATACCAGTCCAATAACATTTTAACAACGTATGCTCTTCAATGGTAACGCATGTAAGGAAGGAGACGAAGGAGGAAGACATATTTACTTGAACCAACATTTTGTCACACAGTGCGCCAAGTGTTCCATCAATCTTAATCAAGGTTATACAAAGCAAAACTGACAGCAACAATTATTTGTGTAAAACACAATAGCAAGTACAATAGATTTACGTACAACAACAACAACAACAACAACAACAACAACAACAACATACAGGGTTTAACTATATCACATCAATAATATCAGACTATACCTGACCTCTTCCCCCTCACTGGTTCCCTCTCAGCCTTACACCTAGTCTATAGGGCTTGGGGGACAGAGTAACTCCAAACACAGGAGTGTAGTCAGGTTCCCCTGCGTCCTCAGGCCAGACAAACTGGAAGCGTCGCAGAAGCGTCACCATAATCAGGAAAAGCTCCATACGAGCTAGTCCTTCCCCAAGACACATACGAGGCCCTGAAACATTAACAACAATAACAAGAAAAAAGCTAAATCAGCCATTTATTTCCATCCATCATCAACATTTATCTATAGCGATGTACTTTGTTTTGCGCTATATACCTGCAGAGAAGGGCAGGAAGGCCTCAGGCTTCTCAAACTCTCCCTGCTCATTCAGAAAGTTGGAAGGGTTGAAAGAATAGATTTTATTGTCCTTGTACAGTTGCCTATACAATGAAAATGTGGTTCTTTTGAAGGTGCAAAAACAGAAAAACATATTCACATACCGGTATTCACAACAATATTAAGAAAATAAAAACAACTATAAAAGCAAGCTAAAAGACATGAGGTCAGTGTCTCATCTGGTTCATCAGTGGTTCATCTGCGTCATATGCGTATAATGCGGTCAACAAAAATACATTGCTCCCTTCTCTCTCCACTACCGCAATGCAAGGTGCGCAGGTGCTTAAAATACCTTGCAATATCACCCCCCATAACCATATGACTTCTCAATACGGTGATCAAGGCAATAAACAAACAATCAAAGTAGGATTACAGACTTTCAGTCTGCCTCCATCCATGTGGATGAACCACCCAAAGGCCTGAGGTGTTGTCGGAGGCATGAATATGATTTAGGGGGTATTTAGTATAACAGGCTGGGTTTATTGTGAGTTTACTTGTTTGTTTATTGCCTTGATCACCGTATTGAGAAGTCATATGATGAGACACTGACCTCATGTCTTTTAGCTTGCTTTTATAGTTGTTTTTATTTTCTTAATATTGTTGTCTTTATTTGCACTTGACACCACGGACCTCATTGTCTCTTAGCTTGTTTTATAGCATTTTCACTTTTGAATTTTTCTAGTGTGTAATATTTGTGATATGTTATGTGTATAGGTTTGTGAATATGTGAATATGTTTTTCTGTTTTTGCACCTTCAGAAGAACCACTACAATTTCATTGTATAGGCAACTGTACAAGGACAATAAAGTATATTCTATTCTATATTCTATACGCATTGTTTGTTGTTTTTCTGGTTTTGATCGCTTATGGATTATTTTTGTACGTCGCCAAGTTTGATTGTTCTATTCAATTAATGCTCTAAAACGTACTTTTCATCTCAGCGGATTGTTTGGCGCATCATACAATTACGAGCCCAGACCCTGCTTGCGTCTCTCAGCGACTTTTTACTTTTGGCTCTATCTATCTATCTCGCTACAGGTGTCATATAACCCTAACCCATATCCTGTCATATAAAAGTATGTTATTGAATCTCCAGGTAATGTAGGCAATTTCTGACAACCATCACTTTTGCTGTCGTTAAGATACTTTATTTTTCTGTTTCGGTAGTCTGTCCAATGTGACACTTGCCCTCCTCCACCGGCCCTAGTTTTGGATCTAGCTTGCTGTTCATTATTTTCATGATAAATTGTAGCTAGCTAGCTATAACATCTTCATATACACCATACAGGCTACTGATTAACAGTAGGCACTGATTAACATTAGGCAAATGCCCATTGAACAGATTTATTCATTATCCTATCTTAAGAAAACTAATGTAACACTCGCATCTGGGGATTTACACGGCAAATCAAATCAAAGATCGACACATCCCTGATGACAGGGAGAGGACGTATGACTGCTCTGATGAATCAACCCCTATTTCATTAATTTTCTCTCTATAACGAAGTCGATCATTGATCGGCAACGACACTATATAATAGTTTGCCTAACTGGCAATCGGATTTGGGCTCCTAATATCTAAAAAGCACTACGGTTTTCTTATTTTATCTGATTAAAGTAGCAAAGACCAGAAATTTCCATTGACCGCCAGTCAAACTTCTACACTGCTATCACCCAAAAAGGGGCGTGGACATGACTACCCGGATGCGTTAGAATTGCATAGAGAGTTTGAATGTTTAAAGCGGATGCGTTTCCTAGAACATGTAAATGCAATTGCTGATCACATTATTGCATTACAATTTGAATATTGACTCAAATAACGCAGGCAAAAGTGGCAAATGAATATGCTATTTTGGGATTGCATAGTCATTTTAATTTTGTCAGCTACAAAGCGGATGTGTTTACTAGAACATGTAAATGCAATTGCGAATCACATTATTGCATTACAATTTGAATATTGACTCAAATAACGCAGGCAAAAGTGGCAAATGAATATGCTATTTTGGGATTGCATAGTCATTTGCACATTAGAATGAACTTTTGAATTTTGTCAGTTACAAAGCAGCGCATGACTTTGAAAATTAAATGTCAAATGGCTTTGCATTATCATTTTAATATTGACAGTGAATGTGCACATCAGGTACATGAAAATGAAAATCATTAGAATTGCATTTGAATTTGAATATTGTCTGAAAGAATGCATGCAAAAGTGGAACATGCAATTGCAATCTCATATTGCATTAGCATTTGAATTTAGTCTACTATATGCTTCCATATTAAAAAGCTCCTCTTCCTGTTTTAACCAGGACAAGTTTCTGCTTTACTTTTAATACTAAGCAGAACAGATGTGTGGATAGCAACAGAGATCTGGAGGTTTTTAAATTTCCCTGGCCTTCCCCCCCACTTAGCCATTGTTATGTCCCTGGCTTTTATTGTTTTATTGTTTTTAGTCCTTTTATCTTCTCTTCTTTTAAATTGTTATCACATCTTGTATTGTGTTGCATTTTATTTAATATCCTGCACTTTACCTGTTTTACATCTGTGAAGCACTTTGGTTCAGCTGCTGCTGTATGTAAATGTGCTATATAAATAAAGTTGACTTGACTTGACTTGAGATTTGACGATTGAAACCTGTATGTTATTTTAACCTACAATCAGGGAATATTCAAATATGTATAGGAACTTAGTGTGATTTTGAGATCCTAACCTGGGCAATGTTGGAAGCAGCTGGCAGGCATAAGCAATCAAAATAACTTTTCCTGTACAAAATCGCCGCCCTGTGGTTGAAATAGATATAACATTGAGCATATCCATGTGTCAGGGTGACTAATCATGGTGACCTGATTGGTTACCATAAAACTTGCTATGACATTACAATTATGGCATTATAATTATCCATAAAAGGCATCATGTACTAATGCTTAGCTGTTGCAGCCGGGCATAATAATATGATCAATGACTGTGTTATAAGTAACATTTACATTGACCTTTAGCAGACCTTTAGCAGACGCCTTTATCCAAAGCAACTTACGTCTAAAGTAAGTGAATCATCTATACATCAGTCATCATAACAAAAACAAATATATACATTTACAGAGAGGCACAATTGCAGACAATGGCATTGTAAATTGGGGGGTAGGGCCATGTGTGACATTCCAAATATAAACACGTACTGTATTAAATACTGTATTAAATACATTTGAATAGAATCAGTGGCAGCCTACGGCCATGGGAGACATTCCTAACATTGACACTTATCAAATGTATCTCAATGGAGGGATAGGTTACTGTGTCAAAGTATCACAATCGGTAAATGGCTGTATTGGCTGTATGTGATATACTGAATGGTAAAGATGTGTTTACACAAAAGCACACCGACACTCGTGACATCTCAAACAGCCAGCATGTTTTGTCTCGAGAAAGATGCATGAAGCATGAACATGGAAATGCCAAATGTCACCGTCATAACACTTGAATAGGTTCACACATATCCATTCCATGCCGTTGGGGGGGCTGAGTATGCATGGTTGTTCACAGGTGGAGGCGGTGAGGTTGATCGCAGCGGGGAAAGCACCAAAGATCACCCAATCAGAGGAGGGAGCCACCTATGAGGGCATCCAGAAGAAAGACAACGCAAAGGTACTGAAGACCTAGTCCTGGACAGAACACTCTAGACTGCTCCTGCCATCTTGCTTTTCCCACAAGTACTACTACAATGCTATCTGGAATTCCATAGAAATTCGGTGATGTCAAATCTATTATGACCAGACGTACTTACATTTGTACTTACTCACTAGGGTTTCTGCTGTGTATATTGCTCCATTGTTAGAATGAGATGTACAATTGATCAGTATTTTTGCATTTTGTCTGTGATGTAGATTGACTGGAACCAGTCAGCCGAGGCCCTTCACAACTGGATCAGAGGTCATGACAAAGTCCCCGGTGCCTGGGCTGATGTTGATGGACAGGTAAGAATACGCCCACAGTGGGGCGCTTGGGTGGCGTAGCGGGTTAAAGTGCTGACCATGTAACCGCAGGGTCCCGGTTCGATTCCGGCCGGGGACATATCCTGCATGTCGTCCCTTCTCTCTCTCACCCATCCTTCCTGTCATAATCTCTATCTGTCTCTGTCATTAAAAAGAAAACCATGAGTGGGACTGCCCCACTCAGAAAAAAAAGAATACGCCCACAGTCACTTATAGTGGAAATCCTCTGAGACAGAGACTGAATCACAGTAGTGTAAAGTGGCCTCTCCCTCTCCCTCATCAGCACTGACTTGAAAACACAAGAGGTGAAAGTGAGTACTGAGATGCACCTCAGAAACTCATCCCACTGTTGTCATGCCAACCTTTCTCTGTAGAAGATGACGTTCTACGGCTCCACTCTGGTAAACGACGGCACCGCTGCTAACGGACAGCCCCTGGAGATCCCTGGTGCCAGCCGACCTGGTCTGGTCACCAAGGCAGGCCTGGTGCTGTTTGGCAGCGATGGCAAGATGGTAAGTTGCCAGATGTTACACAAACATCATTACGACGCACTGGATATTACCAGAGTTTCACTTTTGGGGGATTGTCTTTGGCTTGTTTCGCACTTTCTTCCTCATTATTCAAGTTAAGATTCCTCTGAATAAACCATAGCCATTCGTTCCATTCGCTTTTGTGAGACTCTGAACTTGTAGTATACCTACATGCAACCATACTACCTGACCATGAAGTATGCAAATAGGTCATGACTTTTATAGAGGCCATGTGTGCTAGGCTAACCTCTTGGTGTAGCGGGCCATGTATGCTAAGCTAAGGCGTGCTAGGCTAACCTCTTGGTGTAGCGGGCCATGTCCCAGGCTAGGCTAGACTAACCTCTTGGTCTAGTATGTATATGTATGAGTTAGCATAAAGGACATGTAGATAGAGAGAGGAGGATACTGCTGCTTTAGATCATTGGGACACACCTGGACTGGCTGGTTGATACACGGGATATATTGAGATAAATAACAAATAAATGGCCAAAAGGACATTCTGAAAGTATGTGAAATGTGTTAAAAAAAACAATGAAAACTAACTCGCCCTCATAGCTGGTGTTGCACTTTTGGCTGAAATAACCTCAATTAAATCTCTGACACAGTTTTTTCCCATTCCTCCATGCAGAATTATTCCAGATGTGTGGTGTTTGAGGGGTGTCTTGTCTTGCATGCACAGCCCGTTTCAAATCACCCCACAGCATCTCAATAGGATTCAGATCCGGGCTTTCACTTGGCCTGTTCCAGAACTCTCCATTTCTTTCTTTTGAGCCGTTCGTTGGTGGATTTACTGGAATGTTTTGGGTCATTGTCATGTTGCATGGTCCACATCTGCTTTAGCTTCAATTCTGCATGGTCTCACATTTTCCTCAAGCACCCTGTGATACAATATAGAATTCCTAGTGGATTCTATGATGGTGAGCAATGACTTCTCTAACAGCATGTTTGGATACTGGATTCTGATTGGCTAGCAACAGTGGTAAATACCCCCAACTCCCTTCAGTTCAGCTCCGACCGCATTTCCAGTATCAATGCGCCTCCCAATCAATCTGATAAAGAACACCTGTGCTGACTCCGCCCACTGTTTAGCCAATAGCAGTCTACCAATCTGGAGTGTCATTCCAAGGCACCAATCACGAACAAGTTGGCTCAAAGGCAAGTGAATGTGGCCTAGCCTACAATGCAATCGTTAATGTTGTTTATGGGACTATATTCTGTGGCGGAAGGATATATGTATTCTGAAATGGGTGTTTTGATTGATTGATTGAAAACTTTATTAGAAGATTTGCAGAAGTAGGTACATGAAAGTACATATTACATACAAGGTCAACTAACAGGATAAAAACCCAAGAAAGCCACTGGCTTATTTCAATTGGGGTCCTTGATTCTCAATTCATCGTTACATGTAAGACAGACAAAAAAGCTAGTACTATCTACAAGATAATACAGACAAATAACTATTACTATCTACAAGATAAACACACATCCATCATGGGAAGAACAATACAACAAAACATAAGGTATGTACAGCGGGTAGGACAGGTGGGGACATACACCACAGGTGGGGGCGGGGGACAAAACACAAAGTATGTACAGTGGGTAGTTCGGGTCTTTTAATCTGATTTTTGATTTAGAGGGTCCAGTTACGGATTGCAGCCTCCTGTAAATGTTTTTTGAGAGTGGTTTTGAAGGTGGGCAGTGTTTTGCACTCCTTTAAGATTATTGGAAGGGCGTTCCACATTTTTACTGCATAGTTTGCAAACGAGTTTAACCCCTTGTTTGTGGTGCAACGCGGTTGAACGTGGTTCGTGGAGCTTCCTCTGGTGTTGTATGTGTGGACGTTGTTCACTTTTTGGAAGTATGTTGACAGGTACTTGGGTGTCTTTGTGGTGTAGCGTATCTTGAAGACCAGGCCCAGTGCAAGCTGCTGCACTCTGTCAACTACTCGTAGCCAATCAAGGCTCAAAAAATGAGCAGCGGTTAGATGTGTCCTAGGGTTGAGGCCTAGCCGAAGCCTAACCAGTTTATTTTGGGCTGTCTGGAGTCTTGTTTTATGGGCCTTTGTGGTTCTATAGTACCATGATGTTACGGCATAGTCGAAGTGACATTGAATGAGAGCTCCTGATAGGGTCCTCAGTGTGTTTTTACTGACAAGTGAGGATATCCTGTACAAGAATCTAGTTCTATGGTTCACTTTTTTGATTGCTTTTGCTGCCATTTTATCTCCGGAAAGATTTGCCTCTAAGATGGAGCCCAGGTATGTAATATCCTCTTTTCTTGTGATATCTTGTGATATTAATAATGTCAAACGAAGAAGTGAGAAAACGTGCTGGTAGAGAGATGGTAAGTTACCACGCAGATCAGAAAGAGAAGATGGAAGTACATCGGCCACGTGTTGAGGAAAAGCCCGGATGACCATCAACGCAGAGCCCTCAGATGGACCCCTGATGGGCGGAGAAAAAGGGGACGACGCCCCAAAGAAACCTGGAGGAGAACCGTCGAGAGGCAGCGGGACATGCCGGGTCTGAGACCCGGGGAGGCGGCGGCCGCTGTCGCGAGGGACAGAGACCGGTGGCGAGGGACGGAGACCGGTGGCGTAAACTCGTTGGAGGCCCTACTCTTCACACCCGGGGGGTATTCCATCAACGTCGCTAAAGGAAAATCCTGGCTTATTTTTGATAACTTCTCGCGAGACTTATCAGAATATGCCTGGATATTTTTAGGAACTCTCGCGAGACTTGTCAGACGAAACCTGGATTTTCTTTTAGCGTTGTTGATGGAATACCCCCCTGAAGAAAAAGGACCTAAGTCAAGTAAGTCAAGAAATGATTAATGATTGTAAATAAATGAATTTAATGTTACAACTTACAACTGTGTATTTTTTATAATGTTACATCTGTGTATTTTTTATATTATGTGGTAGCTTTTGTAGAAAAGCAATTAACCATTCGAGGGCAGGGGGTTGTGGAGACATTTACCACTGGTACAGGGTACTCCACAACTAGGGCTGGGCAAACAATCAAAATTTATTTTTCGATAATCGCAATAATTAACGATCAATTATCGATTAATTGATAAGCTTTTTTTTTTATTTTTCCCTTGGGGAAAACACTTTATTTGTGTTGCTATTGCACACATTCATTCATTCACATTCAAACTAGACACTACAGTCAGATAACAATCCTCTTAAACAAGGCAGTGAGTAGCCTAAATTGTTTAACTTAAAAACACATTTTACGTTATAAATAAACATATAGAAAATAAGTAACTCACCATAGGAGCAGTAAAAAAACAGTTACTCACAAATAGGAGGATGACTGAAAACGTTAGTGTCCTTAAGAGCGTCCAGCTTAACTTCAATTTAAACTCAAGCGAGAGACTGTAGGCGGCAGGCCTACTGGTTCTTCAGAAAGATGATCATGTTAACATGTTCAGGGGTGAGAGACGAACGCAATCTGGTGACACGTGGACAAACTCATTTCCATTATTATTATTAAAATAAAAAAATAAAAATAAATAAAAAAAAGATTATCGAGCAAAATATTTTGTGATGACCAAGATCCTTATCGATCGTCGATCATTGATGCCCACCCACAACCCCCTTCCTCTCATGGTAAGTTGCTTACATTTCCACCCCCAGGCTTCACAGCTGCTATGAGGTTCTTGTGCTCAAATGCTGTCTTTGGTTTGTACCAAACAAGTCTTCTGTTACTGTGCATAAATACTTCATCTAAAACACATTGTTCCAGAAGTCATGGTGTTTGAACATGCTTGGACGGCCTGACCTGGCCATGTTGGCAGTTGTTTTAAATGTTCTCCACTTGTAAATTATTTTCAGGACAGTGGAATGGCTGATTTCTAATTGTTTGGATATCTTTATAAATCCCTTCCCAGACTCATACACATCTACAACCCTCTTTCTGCAGGCCTCAGAGAGCTCGATTTATCTCTCCATGGTGACACCACTCACTTCAACAATCAAGAGCGAACCAAACTAAATGTCTGAGGTTTAAATAAGACAGGCTCCTCCAAAATCCTCTCTAACAATGTTCTAATCATTTACACACAGAATAGCAATACACAAAGTAGCAATATATGTCTTGTTTTTGCTCACAAGAAAATTGTATTTCCATTAATTCCATTTTACAAATAGATTAAATATTTAAGAAAATAATAATTGATGTTTCATTTGATTAGTTATATTACCTCCATCCATCAATATTGTTCAAATGAAAATCAAATGTCCATATGTTATTTATTTATTTATTTTATTTTATTTTTTTAAATTGTATTATTAGATTTAGATACACAATACATATAACACTACATTGAATCAACAAAACAAACCTCCACAATACCTACATACAAGAGACAAACAAACATAAATTACACATTATATATATATACACATACATACTAGGGATGCACCGAACATTCGGCCACCGAATGTATTCGGCCGAATATCGCAAAATAAAGCACATTCGGTATTCGGCCGAATGTGTGAAAACACCGAATGTTTACCACCGAATAGTGGCCGTGTTTTGATGACGCAATACAATTAAATATAACTCTCAACAGGCGCGCGGCGCGAGGCGACGCGCTTTCAAAACTGGCTGCGTTCGTAAATTCACTCAGGAAGTCCGATCAGCACTCGTGGAATGCCTCTCGTCCAATCAAATGACTCGGTTTCTCTATGACGTCGGGCCCAGTGTGCGCTCCAGCGCTCTCAGAGCGACTTTACGAACGCAACCTTACACTCATCTAGCTAGTTAGCTTAGCAGTCGTAGCGGAAGAAGCAGAGTTGTTGCCTTGTTGAAAACATATTCAGACTCCCAGCTGTTCTACACGAGTTTATGACATGCAGCTGTATCATGCGGTGGTTTCTATGCAAACCAGAGACTATAAAAACAAAAGATATTCATTCTGAAATAACATGAACTATTATCCTTACACTCAGGTGGACTCAATTCAACTTGTTGAATGACTTGTTGAAGACATTTAGCATTTGACCTAATTTTAAGAGTGACAAAGGGTCTGAATACTTATGTACATGAGGTATTTCTGTATTTACATTTTAATACATTTGCAAACATTAAAAAACGTTTTTACTTAGATTATGGGGTACTGTGTGTGGATTGATGGCAAATCTATTCAAAAATGTGAAAAAAGTGAAGGGGTCTAAATACTTTCTGAAGCCTATGTAGAGACAAATCATGAATATCATTAACTTGAACCCTGGAAAGCAGTAGAGATTAAATCCCATGATAATTAGTTATAATAAGTTATATATAAAAGTTCTTTTTTTTTCAATCTCAATTTCTTTCTTTGAGAAGCATGAATAAAAAGCAAAATGTATTTAGTTTATGCAATGATAAAATTAAAAACTGCCGATACACATTCGGTATTCGGTATTCGGCCAAGTGTTTCCTTAAATTCGGCTTAGGCCTCGGCCAAGAATTTTCATTTCGGTGCATCCCTAATACATACATACGCGTACACATATACACTATATATGCATATTAATGCACTTACTGTAACGCCAAAGCAAATTCCTATATGTGTATGCATAATGGCAATAAACGTTATCTGAATCTGAATATATACATACATATACACAAAATGTGAAAGAAATGGGGGTCAATATGCACCTTTCACAAGCTCATCAGTCAGCACAACACACTAATCTATACACAGACTCGCAACGTCACGTGGCAGGTGGTCAAATAAGGGTTTCCATATTCTAATAAAGAGCTGTTCGTTGCCCTTTACTCTAGCACTCAGTCTTTCCATCGGTAAGATTTTGAAGATCTCACGATACCATTGAGTGATTGTTGGGGGCTTTTCCATAATCCAGTTGAATAGAATACATCTCCTAGCCAGAACTAGCAATTTCTGGAGAAGCAGAACATTAGACTGATTCAATGGCATATTTCGTTCAGGGAGACTCAGTAGGAAGAGGCCTGGTTTCATTTCAATGCTGCATTTAAAGATGTTATTCAATTCTTTGGCGACCAGTGACCAGAATTTTGAAATGGTAGAACATCGCCAGAAGCAGTGGATATAAGTGCCATTTTTCTCCTTACACTTGGAGCAAAGTGGTGATCTGGACGGGTCAAATTTATTAAGGATATATGGAGTTCTATGTTGTCTATGCAAAATGTTGTACTGAGTCTCCTTAAATGTATTACAGCAAAAAGTGCTACTGCAAGAAGTAATACATGTAGTCCAGTCTGCCCCTTCATACTTAGATTCCAAGTCCCTCTCCCAAGTAGCTATTACATGGTCTATATTATGTTTGTTACAAGTGTCTAAAAAGTTATAGAAATAAGAAATAAACCCTCTCGGTTGTGAGAACTGGGTAAGACATTCATCTAAAGAGCTCCTTACTGGCCCCCCTGGAGACAGTTTAATATTGGTATCTATGAAATGGCGTACTTGTAAATAAGCAAATAAATGTTTATTAGGTATAGCAAACTGAGACTGAACCTGGGTAAATGACATGAGAACCTCGTCCGTGAATAAATCACCCATGACCCTAACTCCCTTCCTATACCATTCATTGAAAACACTACTATTAATACCTGGAGGGAAGGTCTTATTACCAATTATTGGAGTCAGGGAAGAGAAACATCCCTTCGTACCAGTATGGCTTGTAATTTCTCCCCACGCTCTTACTGTGCTATAGATAATGGAATTCTTAATGCTTGATGGTATTTGTTTTCTGTCACCAGTTAGCAAACTTAACAGAGTTACAGGTGAACAACACCATTCATCAATGTGTTTACCCACTCCATTAAGGTAATCTTTTAACCATTCCAACTAGGGATGCTCCGATCTGGATTTTTGGGGCCGATACCGATCACCGATTTTTTTGCTCAAGATCAACAGATACCGATACCGATTTTAAAAAAAAATACATAACTGTAGGCCTACTGACTGGATAGCCTACATATTTTTTGCTTTTTAGACAAAAGTTTTGATCCATTAGGCACCAAGCAAACGCAGACCCATTTTTATGGCATAGTAAAAGTCTGGCCTATCACCCAGTTAGGGCCTGAAGCCCAAGTCAGTGATATGGCTGTATAAAAGACATCATAAACGTGGCCTTCATGGTTTACATACTGTTACGTCCTCCTCACCGATCGAGTCATTTGGAGTGAAATCGGCCGATTTAAATCGGTGGCCGATAAATCGGAGCATCCCTAATTCCAACATGATCCCAGCATGACAGGCCAGATTGTAATTGAAAATATTGGGGAGTGCTAAGCCCCCTCTTTCTACAGGTAGCTGGAGTGTTTTCATCTTTAGTCTGGGTTTCTTCCCCTGCCAAATGAACTTGGAGAGGTCCCTTTCAAAGTTCTTGACTGTCTTTTTTGTTATCCATAGTGGAAGCATTTGCATAGGGTACAGCAAGCGTGGGAGGATATTCATTTGAATTAGATTAACTCTACCAATCCATGATATAGGGAGATGTAGCCATCTCTGCATGTCCAATTTTACTTTTTTCAGTACTGTACTTAGATTGTTTTTAAATAGATCCTGTGGATTTGGAGACACTGTAATGCCTAGATAAGTAAATCCTTGAGTGGACCACTGAAAAGGAAAATTTGGAATACTAGGTTGATCAGTAGCTCCCCCTAGTGGCATTGCTACAGATTTATTTAAATTGACCTTGTACCCTGACTCAGGACTGAAAGAATCAATTACTGACAGGATGGCAGGAACTGATATTTCCGGACTAGAGACATAAAGCAGGATGTCATCAGCAAATAGATTAATCTTGAGTACATGCTTTCCCAGCTGAGTACCAGATATGTCACAATGATTTCTTATTGCCTCTGCAAGAGGTTCTATAGCAATAGCAAACAGAAGGGGTGAAAGTGGGTCTCCCTGGCGGGTAGACCTACCTAACTTAAAGGATGATGAACGCATGCCATTTACTACCACACTAGCACTTGGTGAGTGATGGAGAAGCCTCACCCATTTTATAAAGATCTCCCCTATTCCAAACTTCTCCAGGGTTCTAAACCAGTAAGGCCACTCTATCCTGTCAAATGCCTTTTCAGCATCAAGTGAAATAACCATACCACTGTTTTGTGTCTCTCTTGTATGTTGAATAACATTTAACAGTTTACGCATGTTGGTGTAGCCATGCCTGTTTTTTATAAATCCACATTGATCTGTATTCATTATCTTAGGTAGTAGTCCCTCAAGTCTCCTCGCAAGAAGCTTGGAGAGTAATTTACAATCTACTAAATGTTTAAATATGTTGAAAAAGACAATGGTTTTCATGTAGTATCCTATCTTTTTCACATGACAGCTGCCACTAGAACTGGGATACTTGTCTTAATTAGTGTTCCTACTACTACTACTACGTAGGAACAGTATTGTTATTGGTGGTATACTCCTTATTATTCTTTTTCCCCGCTTTGGTCAAATAGCTCAAAAAGTCCCTGACCGAAAATGCTATAAATTTGCATGCCACAACTAGAGAGCATCAGTAACTATGGCAGAAAGAATGACCATGATTAAACCATAGGTGGCGCTATAATAACCAAAAGTAAATAATTAACTTCAGAATGCTGGCATTTCCACCCCGGATGTATGAAACTTGGTACGTATGTGTCTTTCCTCATGGGGAACATATTTGCCTCAAGAACCGATAAGGTCCGCCATGATGGATTTTTCTGAAGGTGCAAAATCTGGCCAAACTTATAAAAATGTACTTAAAATCACCTGTAAGTCTGATTGGTCCAAAATTGCATATGGACATGCATGGTGCATGTCTCTCCTTAGGGTGTTAAAGGATAAGAGATCCATTCCAAGTTGGCGGAGAAAAAATATGACGGTCACAGTACAATTATAATGTCATAAAATCTGGATTTATACTGTGTAGACCTGTTCACAACAATACTACCAGACTATAACTGTGGTCCTATTAACAACAATACTACCAGACTATAACTGTGGTCCTATTAGCAACAATACTGCCAGACTAAATTGTGTAAACACTGTTGGGCCCCCTGTGGGAAGCATGCAGCGTCTGGCCAGTAGAGGGAGCTACAGGACTGGTGGAGAGTAGATGAAGACATGATTGAAGACTGGTTGGTGTCAATCATGTCATTGTCATTTGGCATTTAACTTGTGTGTTTTTTTTCTCTTTTCCGACAATCAGTAGGAAGTGATGGTGAGACCAAGACATAGGCCTACACTATGGACCAGTGATTCAGTAGGAGACATAGGCCTACACTATGGACCAGTGAAGACATAGGCCTACACTATGGACCAGTGAAGACATAGGCCTACACTATGGACCAGTGAAGACATAGGCCTACACTATGGACCAGTGAAGACATAGGCCTACACTATGGACCAGTGAAGCAGTAGGAGACATAGGCCTACACTATTCAGTCCACTGCTGTCATACACCACATTGTAGTGGGTTGGGGAGACGCTTCCCTGTCCAACAGCTTGGCTGACAATGAAGAAGTCGTACCTGAAAATGGGAGACCAGGGAAGCAGCGGGTGACGTCCGCACTAAGCGACCGAAAGGGTTGAGGACCGGACGCGCGCTGCCCTTGGAATAACATTCTTATTATTATTATTTTGGACTTTGTGTTTGGTTGGATCTGAGTTTGTGTTTGTAGTAATACGGGGGGACGTCCCAACCGTGACCGGGGTTTAGAACCTCCCTCTTTGTCCAAGCCTGCTACACCCCCCTTACTATGCTGTGCTAGCTCACTTCACGCATTAAAAGGTCATGCCTTGTGCACTCTGACAGGGTAAAACCCCCCAGTAAAACCCCACTCGAGTGGCTAGCTGTACTGTGAACGACTTGTCGGCGACCCACGCATCGCTGAGATGTCGGTGGGAAATCCAGCTCAATATACATTTTCATTAGGGCTGTCGTTGTTAATAACGCCTTAACGATCGCGGTTCATTTGGAAACCTTAATGCTGTAAAAAAAATGGACGCGAATTAATCTTAATCTTACCATCATTTCATATTACCATGAATGATAACTTCTACTGACATGCGTGTCAAATGCCTGTAAAGGGGTTTCAAGACCGACTGATTTCTGTACTGGATTATAATGATGAGACAGCCCGTGGTTACATTTGGGACCATTTTGTCATGTTTAGGCTACACATGTATAGACGCTAATCACCACCACTTTACAAGTGTTCTGTCCTTCGTCACAGATGAATGATCACCCTGTTTGTTTCTTATTCTTATTCTTATTCTTATTCTGATGATATTGCACTGCATGGTTGATTATTGCATTGCTGAGGAGTTAACTTGCCACAATTATTTCAATGCACTGGCTATGGCTGTATTCTGTGTATTCGATAAATAAACTTGGATTTGAAGACTGCCTAGATACCAAGGAGACTGTAAAAAGGGCCTAAATCTCATGGACATATGAACTGTGCAGGGTTAAATCTCTCTTTCATCTCTTGGAGTAAAAACAAGGTCAGGATCTGATTTTCAGTAAAAAATCGATGCAATTTTCCACTGGTTTGCAACATGAGCATCCCATTCCAGGAGACATCACTAGGGGGCAGTATATTCCAACTGAACTTTCTCTCTCTTCCCTCACCATGTGGCTCCCAAGTACACACCTTCGAGTAAAGGTCTGTCCATTGAAAATGCAGACAGTTTTGCAATTGTGTCTCTATTTGGTGAGCTGACCCAGATATGACAATTTCTGCTTAAATTGCCTAGGCAGAACACTTCACACCAAAGCCGTTATCTTGTCAAGTTGGATCTGATGAGAGTTGAAGCTAATATCGGTCTGTAAGGGAAGGCGTGTCGCGGCATGTCGGGACATCAATCACGCTAGACAGATGAATGTCAAAGACCCCAAGGCAATATCTCCTCTGCCCTGCCCCCCCCTTCTCTCCCATCCCCTCCCCTGCCCCCCCCCCCTTCTCTCCCATCCCCTCCCCTGCACCCCCCCCCCTTCTCCCATCCCCTCCCCTGCCCTCCTCTTCTCTCCCATCCCCTCCCCTGCACCCCCCCCCCCTTCTCCCATCCCCTCCCAGTGCCGCACCATATCTCCTCCTACCAATGCCCCTGGACAATAATCTCCTCTCCCCTCTACTCCTCTCCCCACCCCTCCCACCGCCCCCAGCACCACCCCTCCCACCCCCCCTCCCAATGCCCCAGGACAATATTTCCCCTCCCCTCTCCTCCTCTCCTCTCCTTTCCTTTTCTCTCCCCTCCCCTTCCTGCCTCTCCTCTCCTCTCCTCTCCTCTCCTCTCCTAGCCTCTCCTCTCCTCTCCTCTCCTCTCCTCTCCTAGCCTCTCCTCTCCTCTCCTAGCCTCTCCTCTCCTCTCCTAGCCTCTCCTCTCTTCTCCTCTCCTCTCCTCTCCTAGCCTCTCCTCTCCTAGCCTCTCCTCTCCTCTCCTCTCCTCGCCTCTCCTCTCCTCTCCTAGCCTCTCCTCTCCTCTCCTAGCCTCTCCTCTCCTCTCCTCTCCCCTCCTCTCCTAGCCTCTCCTCTCCTCTCCTCTCCTAGCCTCTCCTCTCCTCTCCTCTCCTAGCCTCTCCTCTCCTAGCCTCTCCTCTCCCCTGTCCTAGCCTCTCCTCTCCTCGCCTCTCCTCTCCTCTCCCAGTACAACTAGACAATATCTCCCCTCCTCTCTCCCAATACACTTATCTCTCCTCCCCTCCTCTTCCGTCAGGACATGTGCAGACACCAGTAGAGGCTTCTCAGAGGCAGCGTGGTATGTCCTGAAGTCCCAAGAGGTGGGCAGGTATATCCTACAGTCCCAATATATTAGTGGATCAGTCTGTAATGTAGCAAAGGTCATAGTTCATGTCTCATCTCCTCCCAGGAATGTTTGTTTATTACTGAGCGCCGTAAATGAATTGATTGACAGTCGCAATCGACCCTCCCATCTGTGCATCCTTGACTACACTGTAGGTGAAGGATATAAGCGGAGATCTTTATCATTTGATGTGTTAATGGTTTATTAACTGTGTAAAACGCCAGCCGAAAAATGCTAATTTATGAGAACAGGCCAACTGCGATGGTTCTCTTCTCCTGCCTGCATGGTGATGAGATGGTTCTGTTATCCTGCCTGTATCAAGCAGGAACGAACAGCGTGCCAGCTCCATCCATCACACCCCCTTAGGAGAGAGAGAGAGAGAGAGAGAGAGAGGGAGGCGGAGAAGAGTGTGATATATTGAAGGAGGGACACGGGAGTGTGATATAGGCGGAGGAGAGAAGAATGTGATATAGTGAATTGCTTCGACTGGATATGGGCAGAGAGAGAGAGGGAGCAGCTTCACACCTAGTCCTCCTCCCTGCCCTCCTTGCCCTCCCACTGCCTTCCATTTACTTCATAGTAACCCCCACTGCCTCCCTCTCCTTTGCACACACACACACACACACACACACACACACACACACACACAGTGGCCTGACTCAGTGAGAGGGAGAGAGGCTGGTCTGGCAGCGTGGCGGTGTGAAGGATGATAAGGGTGCTTGAGAGATCAGGGTACTTCAAGCCTCTACGGCTCCTTGGCACACAGAGTAGAGGGTAACAGATAAGGATGTCTATTCCTTATTAGGGTAACAGATGAGGACGTCTATTCCTTATTAGGGTAACAGATGAGGACGTCTATTCCTTATTAGGGTAACAGATGAGGACGTCTATTCCTTATTAGGGCAACAGATAAGGACGTCTATTCCTTATTAGGGTAACAGATGAGGACGTCTATTCCTTATTAGGGTAACAGATGAGGACGTCTATTCCTTATTAGGGTAACAGATGAGGACGTCTATTCCTTATTAGGGTAACAGATGAGGACGTCTATTCCTTATTAGGGTAACAGATGAGGACGTCTATTCCTTATTAGGGTAACATATAAGGACGTCTATTCCTTATTAGGGTAACAGATGAGGACGTCTATTCCTTATTAGGGTAACAGATGAGGACGTCTATTCCTTATTAGGGTAACATATAAGGACGTATATTCCTTATTAGGGTAACAGATAAGGATGTCTATTCCTTATTAATGAGACAATAAGAGAAAACATGCCTGCCTCTTTTGGATGCAGTCGAGACCTTGTTTTTCTCCAGTGTGGTGAGGAGGTGGTCCTACTCCAGTTCCTGATGACTTCAGGTCTAGCCTGGATTACATCCAAACGTCCAGGTCCAAATGACTGACGAATCGAAATAATACCGGAATTGTAGTGTGTAACACTCAACACAGCTTCTTCCAGGCTTAACAGCGAGAATAAGAGTGTGTGCGTGTGCGTGTGCGAGTGCGCGTATGTGCAGTTTATGTCTAATCTATTCAGAGAGGCAGTCTCCCTGAATGTCACTCTGGACTGAATTCATCCAGTCATCACCTGCTGGGATAGGACTTTCAGGGTCTCTCTGGGAAGTTGTGACATGCCACACACAGCTCAAATGTCATAACATTTCTCCACAATGTGTGTGTGTGTGTGTGTGTGTGTGTTTGTTTGTGAGACAGAGAGAGCGGACTCTCTGAATGTCACCCTGGACTGAATGCATCCATCACCTGCTGAGATATGGCTTTTCACGGCCTGATTTGGATGTTGTGTGTATGTCCGTGTGTGTGCGTGCGTGTGTGTGTGTGAGTGTGAGTGTGTGTGCTAGTGTGTGTCAGTATGTGTGTGTGTGTGTGCTAGTGTGTTAGTGTGTGTCAGTATGTGTGTGTGTGTGCGAGTGTGCGTGTTTGTGTGTGTGTGTTAGTGTGTTAGTGTGTGTCAGTATGTGTGTGTGTGTGCTAGTGTGTTAGTGTGTGTCAGTATGTGTGTGTGTGTGGGTATGCGTGTGTGTGTGTGTGTGTGAGAGAGTGTGTGTGTGCATGTGTGTGTGGAGGTTAACCAAGGCATGTGCTGACAGACAGAACGTCCTGACACTCGCTGACTATCCACGAACAGGAAGGAGACATCTTCGTGTGTCCTGTGCACAACACCAGCCGTGTTCCTCCCACTCGTCGTGTGTCATGTGACGTGAGCGACATCGACAGAGCTCTGGAAATAAAAAAAAAGGCAATGTCACTGTGGTTGCCCTCGACGACGAGGGAGTACACGGCTGGTGTTGTGGTCACGTGACCAACGTGACGCCGGCGGGAGTGAAAAGAATCAGATGGAGGCAGGCAGGAATACTAAACGTGTGACACACGGTGACACGTCTGTCACACCTCCACGCTCTGCGGACTATCTCCGTGGCAACTATCTCCCTGCCTCAACTTGCAGTGATATCCCCCTGTTCATCAGCCATCTCAAAGTCAATACGCCTTTGAAGGGAGTAATGTATTCCGGTTTGAGTGCCTCACACACGCACAGATCCCCCCACTCTATAACGCTGTCTTGGTTTTTACAGAGATGGTTTAAAACAGGAAGCACAAAGTCGTCGTTTCGGGGGGGGGCAATAAAAACTTGCGTATCCTTGGGTTCCCGGGACGCCCTTATGAGAGAGGACATCCATTGTCATGCAGAGTGAGTTGTGTGTGTGTGTGTGTGTGCGTGTGTGAGAGTGTGCGTGTGTGTGCTAGTGTGTTAGTGTGTGTCAGTATGTGTGTGTGTGGGTATGTGTGTGTGTGTGTGTGTGAGAGTGTGCGTGTGTGTGCTAGTGTGTTAGTGTGTGTCAGTATGTGTGTGTGTGTGCTAGTGTGTTAATGTGTGTCAGTAGGTGTGTGTGTGTGTGTGTGGTTGCGTGCTGGAGCCGGAGACGAGCTGGAGGATGATGTGACAGATCATGTGACCCTGCCTCCCAGTTCTCCATCTGTTTCCCTCACGCGTACACGTGTCCAAACCAACCCCCCCCCCCCACACAGACTTAAAAGCATAGGATGGGTGTAAACATGGGCTGGCTAAACCAGTCCTATGCTTTATACACCTGGAGAAAAGGATGGAGAATCAGGATGCACACTGTGTGTTCTGTGCTAATGATGCTTCTAATGGAGGAGAGGAGAAGGAGGAGAAAAAGGAGGAGGGAGGAGGATATTTGTCCCTCCAATTTATCCCTCCATCCTGCAATGCCCTCCACCCTCTGTCTGTATCGTTGCCTGGTGACACACATCTAGTGATGTCATCGTTCTGAGCCACCTCTCTGACACGTTTTGACCCCGTGGGAACTTCAGGATACATCAGTGTTGATGACATCAGTGATTGGTGACATAAGTATTGATGACATCAGTGTTGATGACATCAGCGTTAATGTTTGTGAGCGTTTGTCTGCGGACAGTTAGCGTTATGTTATGGTTAGATAAGATAGTCTACTGGTATAATCGGGTTATGGTTAGTTAATCTATTGGTACAGCTGAGTTATGGTAAGATAGATAGTGCATAGGTATAACTGGGTTATTGTTAGTTAAGTTACATAGCTGGGTTATAGTTAA
This sequence comes from Nansenia antarctica, assembly GCF_963989245.1. Classification (NCBI taxonomy): domain Eukaryota; kingdom Metazoa; phylum Chordata; class Actinopteri; order Argentiniformes; family Microstomatidae; genus Nansenia; species Nansenia antarctica. The sequence continues at coordinate 23,502,616 of NC_137685.1, read as the reverse complement.
ATAGATAGTCTACTGGTATAGTTGGGGTTATGGCTAGATAGTACAATGTTGCTGAGATGTGTGTAGCCTGTTCTAGCTGTGATCTGTGTTCTCACATTTGTGTTCACTTGGATGAACCATGGTCCAGTGGATGGTCCATATATGACATTCAGCCAAGGGCCCATTTAATGAAATATGCATGAGAGCAGAGTACTGTAAGTAATACACAGTTGTTTTTGTAAGCGGGCACATATGGGTTGATGTATGGATGGATAGGTTCAAAGATGACCTCCACTCCTGACTTCATACACAGCACAATGGACTGGGGGCAATTAACTGATTGGACTTCGAGGCAACGGACTAGTGGCTGACTGGACGCGGGGCAGTCTGCTGTGAGCTGATTGGACAGGGGGCAACTGACTGGTAGCTGATTGGACTAGGGGCAACTGACTGGTAGCTGATTGGACTAGGGGCAACTGACTAATAATAATAATAATAATATTAATAATGCATTTTATTTGTATTGCACTTTTCATTCAAAAGAGTGCTACAGAGTGCTACAGAGAAAAAACAACAACCGTAAAAACATAATAAGTTAAAAACAAAACAACCTAAAAACACAATAAGTTAAAAACATAGTAAAAAACACAAAATAAATCACAAGAATGAACACAGGTTCAACAGTCAAAGGCCTTTTTGAATAAAAATGTTTTTATGCCTGTCTTAAAAGAGTACAGGCTCTGTACTTAGATGGCTAGTAGCTAGTAAACTGGTAGCTGATGAATGAATGAATGAATGAATGGTCTTTATTGTCATTGATATAGTACAGGTACCATACATGACATTTGGGAAGGGGGGCTCCCCTGGTGCTCGAAAAAAAACAACTAAAAACAAGAAGGGAAAAGAGCTGGTTTACATAAATAAATGCTATGTACACTATCCACTATACTATATTATACAAATAAAACACTGTGCTGTACTCTATGCTATGCTATACCTATTCTAACATTTCCTATCTCTGAACCTTATGTACCCGAGGGTTGTCATATTGCACATAGTGTTATTGCACATTCATTTAAAGTGTCGCAGTTTGCAGGTTTGAAATGTTCACAGTTGTGTTTCAGTATTGCACTTGATTTCAATCTAGTAGCTGCCATCAAATTGTCTAGATTATCCAGGGCCTAGAACCTAGGTCTTTGCTGTGTTCAGGGCCTGAATGGCCCTGGGGTATAAGCTGAGCTTCAGTCTGTTTGTCCTTGCGAACATGGTCCTGAACCGCCTGTCCGAGGGCAGCCGAGCAAAGTGTTCGTACCCAGGGTGGGATGGGTCTCTGGAGATCTTGGAGACCTTCCTGAGGCAGCGTGTGTTGTACAGCTCTTCCAGAGAGGGGAGGGGGGCGCCGGTGATCTTCTGGGCCGATCTCACGACTCTCTGTAGCGCATTCCTCTCTGCGGCTGTGCAGCTGGAGAACCACACGCAGATGCAGTAGGTGAGGATGCTCTCCACTGCGCAGCGGTAGAAGTTCACAAGCATCTCCTGTCCGATGCGGTTTTTCCTGAGGACTCTCAGGAAGTAGAGCCGCTGTTGTGCCTTCTTGATGATGGCTGCTGTGTTGATCTTCCAGGACAGGTCATCCTGTATGTGCACCCCCAGAAATCGGAGGGTTGAGACTCTCTCCACGCTCCCTCCATCGACGAGCAGGGGCTGGACCTCAGATTTTTTCCTCCTGAAGTCCACGATGATTTCCTGGGTCTTTGACTGGTTCAGCAGCAGGTTGTTAACCTTGCACAGCTTGCCCAGCTGCTCCACCTCATCCCTATACGCCGCCTCGTCCCCCCCCGAGATGCAGCCCACTACGGTGGTGTTGTCTGCAAACTTTACGATGGAGTTGCTGGGGTGGACGGGGGTGAAGTCGTAGGTGTAGAGGTTGTAGAGGATGGGGCTTAGCACGCAGCCCTGGGGGGACCCAGTGCTGAGTCTGAGGGCTGTGGAGGTGTGGGAGCCCACCCGCACCCTCTGGGGGCGGTCAGACAGGAAGTCATTGATCCATGCACATATAGAGTGTGATAGTCCCAGGTCTAGTAGTTTGGTCACTAGCCTGTCTGGAAGGATGGTGTTGAAGGCAGAGCTGAAGTCCACAAAGAGCAGTCTCGCGTAGCTGTTTCCCCTCTCCAGGTGGGATAGAGTGGAGTGGAGAGTCGTCGCGATGGCGTCCTCTGTGGACCTGTGGGCTCTGTAGGCGAACTGGTATGGATCCAGGTTGGGCGGGAGGCGTGTGACTATGTGGGCCCGGACTAGTTTCTCGAAGCACTTCATGATGATTGGTGTGAGTGCCACCGGGCGGTAGTCGTTTAGGCAGCTCACCGTGCTTTTCTTCGGGACTGGGATGATAGTTGAGGTTTTCAGGCAGGGTGGGATGGTGGCCTGGGACAGGGACTGGTTGAAGATGTTGGTGAAAACCGCGGCCAGCTGGTCGGCGCAGTCCCTCAGCACCCGTCCCAGGACGCCATCCGGCCCTGAGGCTTTCCTGGGGTCCACCGCCTTCAGCACGCATCTCACTTCATGCTCTGTGAGGGTGAGGCTGCTGAGAGCTGGAGAGAGTGGTGTTTGTGTTGTGGTTACCTCCGTTCGCCCCTCGTCGAACCGGGCGTAGAAGGAGTTCAGCTTTTCCGCCAGCAGGGGGTCATCCTCCGCGGCTGTGAGCCTGTTGGCTCTGAAGTTTGTCATGTGCTGAACCCCCTGCCACACCCGCCTGGAGTCGTTGCTCAGGAAGCATTCCTCAATCTTCTCTCTGTGGTCTGCCTTGGCCTCCCGGATGCCACGCTTTAGGTTAGCCCTGGTGGTGCTGTACAGCAATGTGTCCTTCGCTGAGAAGGCGTTGTCCCTCTCCTTGAGCAGTTTTTGGACCTTCACAGTCATCCATGGCTTCGTGTTGGGGTAGACCCGGACACGTTTGTCCACGGTGGCTGAGTTGGTGCAGTTCACTATGTGGTTCAGAACCGACGACGTGAACTGTTCCAGGTCCTCATGCTCATATTCCTGCCATGAGGTGTCATTCAGGCAGATCTGCAGTGGAGCGGACCCTGCTGGCCAGGTTCTGACAGTCTTAGTGGTGATGGGAGCACTTTTTCTCATGGGAGTGTAGGCTGGGATCAGGAGGATTGACACGTGGTCAGACATGCCTAGATGAGCTAGTGGTCTAGCCTTGTAAGCAAGCTTGATGTTGGTGTATACCTTATCCAGTGTTTTTTCTCCTCTTGTTGCACATTTAACATGCTGATAGATGCTGATTGGACTCAGGACATGCTGATTGGACTCAGGACAACTCTCAGCACTCCACATTTCTATTTGAGGGGTGTGTTTTCTTTGACGGAAAAAGGCCTGTTTTGCGGGTTTTCAATTTTGGGTCTGAAATGATCTACTTTTCAGGTTGAAATTTTGATTTTGAGGGTCTTTAAGGTTAGGGTTAGGTTTAAGGTTAGGGTTAGGGATTTGGTTACCGTCAGTTTTAGGTTTTGACCTCTGGGTGTCAATGGGACACTAGTCAGTGTAGTCTCTTTAGTCTATCACCTCCGTCAGAGAGAAGGGTCTGTCTGTCAGTCTGTCCTTCCAGCAGACATGGTCATTAAGCTTCATCATGTTACATATTACATATTTATCATGGCTCTCCGTCAGCGGATATCAGGTTTGATACCATTCCTCATTCCATTCCATGCATTGCATTATGGTAGCTGAATATGGCCCATAAAAGCCTTTGCGCATACTGTACCTCAACTGATTATTGCAGTGGCATTACATTAGTAATGTCGCTAGTAACATCCAGTTTCCATTAGGGATGCAACCTCAGCACACATGTTCAAGTCAAGACTAAAAACCCATCTTTTTAATATTGCCTTTAAATGACTAAATAATTCAATTAAGATGATGAAAACCCATCCTTTTAATATTGCATTTAAGTTACAAAGTAATTAAATTAAGATTATATAATGATTAAAGCACTTTGAGCTGCAACGTTTGCAGGAAAAGCGCTATAAGTTATTATTATTATTATTATTATTATTATTATTATTATTATTATTATTATTAGATTACTGGTCTGTGTGATGCAAAACCACCCAAAGGAAGATTCAAGGTTCTGTGAGTCCAATAGAATCTATTTTTGAACCTGTGAAAAATCCAAAACAAATGGCCAGTGGCCCCCAATGAGAGTAGGAACTGACATCTTGACCAATGAGAGTAGGAACTGACATCTTGACCCACCAATGAGAGCAGGAACTGACATCTTGACCCACCAATGAGAGTAGGAACTGACATCTTGACGGTGGCTTATGCTCAGTGTTTTCCAAACCAGTGTGAAGCAGGCCCAGCAGTCCCTCTGTGTGAGGAACAGATGTTCTCTTGGTAATCTTGCCACTCAGGGCAGAGACAGAGGCATCTCCTGGAAAGCCTAGCACATGCTGCCCCCCCCCCCCCCTGCCTCCCTCACCAACACCACACCCTCCACCACCACCACCACTACCCCCACCCTCACCACCACCACAACCTCTACCACCACCCCACCACCACCACTACCCCCACCCTCACCACCACTACCCCCAACCCACCCTCACCACCACCACAACCCCCACCACCACCACCACCACCACCACCACCCCACCACCACCACTACCCCCACCCTCACCACCGCCACACCCACCACCTCCACCACCACTACCCCCAACCCACCCTCACCACCACCACCACCACCACCACACCCTCCATCACCACTACCACCCCCACTCTCACCACCACCACACCCTCACCACCACCACTACCCCCACCCTCACCACCACCACACCCACCAACACCACAACCACCACCACCACCACCACACCCTCACCACCACTACCACTACCCCCCCCCACCACCACCACCCTCACCACCACCACCACCACCCCCACCCCCACTACCACACCCTCCACCACTGCTACCACACCACCACCACCAACACACCCACCATCATCACAACCACCACACACTCCACCACCACTACCACACCCACACCACCACTACCAGACCCACACCACCACTACCACACCCACACCACAACCACACCACCACTACCACACCCACACCACCACAAGCACCACCACCCCTACCCCAGCAGTCCACAGGCAGTGAGGCAGATGGAGACATCACACCTCCCTACAAATCAGTCTGTTTTTCATTATATGAGAGAGTGAATGATGACTTGACATTGTGGCTTGGCCACTCAAATAACTTGCAGTCTCAGAACTAAAAGGATTACACTGGATTGATAAATTGGAATAGTCAAGTCAGACAGACAGAGGAAACTGTGTGTGCGTGTGCGTGTGTGTGTGCGCGTGTGTGTGTGTATGTGTGAGCGCGCGTGTGTGTATGTATGTGTGCGCGCATGTGTGTGCGCACGCACGGGTGTCTGTACTGTCTGGGTTCTTGGGCTCTTATTCCACTGGTTACCACTGAGTTGTTGAATACACAACTTTGATTGGCTGAAGGGGTATTCTAGAATGTGCCATTATCTTTTGATAACCGTAAAGTTAGCAAAAGGTAACCGGAATGTATCTATGAATAGAAGTAGTTCTAGTAATGTTAATGCACTCTGCACTGAGGCAGCACTTCTGCTGACTGACAACAAAGTTACGGAGCCAACTCTGGCAACCGCACAAACCTAAATAGAATACATAGTATAGTACACCAAGGGGGAAAGGGAATGCGGTCGCCTGCCGTTTGCGCCGCACATAGTGTCTTGTGCATGGCAGTGGCGGGCAACAATGTTGCAGCTGGTTAGCTACGCATTAGGAGCTGGGTTAAAAGTGTTGAGAGGCATCCAAATTGTGGAATGCACTACCAGTTTACATTAGGGATGCAACCTCAGCAAATGTTCAAGTCAAGACTAAAAACCCATCTTTTTAATATTGCCTTTAAATTTAAATAATTTAATTAAGATTATAAAAGCCCATCCTTTTAATATTGCATTTAAATTACTAAATAATTAAATTAAGATTATATAATTATTAAAGCACTTTGAGCTGCAACGTTTGCAGGAAAAGCGCTATACAAATAAAGTTATTATTATTATTATTATCCGATGAGATTTCAATATCCACAACAATATCAGCATGGCTACCTCATCACTTTCACTTGCAAAAATATGTACACATGCTATAAACACTTTTAGGGTGGATAGGATATTGCAGTTTCTAAACATATTTTCAATCATTTAAAAGTTGCTAGACCACTGGAAGGATTCTGACACTAATGGATTGTTCAGGTTTGATCTCAGGAAAAAACGCATTAGCACCATTGCTTGATGTCAGAATTGTTGCTGTCGGTGTAAAAACAATAGTGCACTCGAGGGTGTGCTAGGCTATATCTAGAATATCAGAACGGCTTGGATGGTCGACCGCTGTCTACGGGTCCATCACGGCCTCCCCGATATCCATGATATAACTCACCCTCTCTTGTGTTATTGCTTAACTGAGTGTTCTATTACACTCTAGTGAGAAGATCTAGATGAATCTTAGATTAAAATGTAATTATTAACTGCATAGCAAGATGCTGAATCTATAACCAATATAGACAGTAATGGACATATGAATTCACTGGGGCAACCTTGGTGGACAACCCACTGAATCTTGATATTACAGTAGGCGATAATGCATCTATACAGCAGCAGACCAACATACTGCACTATTATATATAGCAGGCATCAAAGCTGGGTGCTGGGAAACTGTGCTGGAAAACCTTGTTAGTGTATCTAGGTGAAGTTATGGGTGATGGTGCTTATTTTGAATTTCCTTGTCTTTTGACAAGCCATAACTTCTCACTTAAATATCACTTAAAACACCAACATCATACTATTTATGCGCTGTATGACTAGAATAACTAATCTTGAATTGAGAGAAGCCTATCTATAATTAACTCGCTGATAGTGTTCCTGTGACATTGCAGGAGGAAGGTTCTGTACACGCTGACACCACACGCAGACGGAAACAAAATACTGTGATGAGAAAACTAGACAGACTTGGCTGACTGACGGCTCCATCACCACATAAACACAACCTCCGATAGAACAGCTGAGAGGGAGCCCGAGGCCTTTTTGTTTCTGATGTGTAAGGGAAATACAACCCCCAGATCCACCACCCATCGTTGGGTCTGGCCAGGCAGCAACACGAGGGAGGGTCTGTGTCAGTAAGCTGACAGGTGGAGGACAATCATAGGGT
>NC_137685.1:23455393-23490393 GCF_963989245.1 Nansenia antarctica | reverse complement strand
AAGGTAGAAATCGGAGGACGGGCTCATCGTAATGCACAGAACGGAATGAGTAATGATATCAAACACATTTATAATGCACGGAACGCATCGAGGAATGGTATCAAACACACGTCTCATCTATATCAGAGGTCAAGAATTAATCCACGTGTAAAATAAGTTTGTGATTATATATTTAGCCTCAAGTCTTCAGGAAGCTCAGCTGTATAGCCATACCCCCAGATCACATTGATCACATGCTCCCTTTGGAGGTCTGAATATTTTTTTTTCTTATCTTGTCTTATCTTATGTTATTATTATTATCGCTTGGATTGAAGTAGACGGAGCGATGGGAGAATGTGCTTCCGACTTCATTGGACGTTACATTCCAAGAACCCTCCCTCCACATGCCCATAGGGGGAGGCTGTGGCACAGGAGGTAGAGCCTGCGACTAATGATCGCGAGGTCGGCAGATCGGTGGTTCGAACCCCGGCTGGCCACATGTCGAGGTGTCCCCGGCTGGCCACATGTCGAGGGCAAGACATTGACATTGACACAGATTGCTCCAAATGAGCAGGCCGGCGCCTTGCACGGTAGCTTGCCTTGCCATTGGTGTGTGAATGTGTGTGTGAATGGGTGAATGAGAGGCCATTGTAAAGCGCTTTGGAATAAGGCGCTATATAAGTCAGTCCATTCACACACCAACAGCATGGCTGTTTGTTGGTATGTGCACTGTTTTTTTCAGACCGGTCAGGTAGGACTATTTTGCCCGAGAGCTAGCTTGCAACATCGTAGAAAACGGTGAAAGAAAAAGGAATGAAAAAACAGAATTCGGTTCTTTCGGAGCTTCGCTCAAGTGAAGCGGTATTTGACCTGGCGTAGCGATGCATCACTCATCTCATCCAGGTCTCCACCCCTTTTTGGAGCTCGTTTCTGCAACGGATTTCCCTAGGCTTTCCGAATTAGGAATCGACAAGGATGCTGCGACATTATCAACAAGGTCTCTGATAACCGTCCTGGCGGTCGCTTCTCTAAATGAATCCCTGTGGACGTGGCGACAGCAGCAGCAGCAGCAGCAGCAGCGAGGTAAACCCGCCTCAACGCTGCATCTCCCCAGACAAGGTCACGACTCACTAGTAGTCCAGTCAATCTGTGGTTTAACCCAGGGGAAATTGCAATAGTAATCATTCAAGTTTTTTTGTGATCCCTAGGGACAACCAAATAACATATTAAAAGTCTTAGTCTTAATATTTATTGGATCAAGGTAAATTCAGGGGTCGAAAATGTGGGTTTTTGTGCCAGGCGCAACACAGCCAGTTAATAGGATAAAAAATTTAACTAATAGATATCACCATGAAACTTCCCCAGTTAATCACTTACATTAAGACTACTATTTTTTGTATTACAAGTTTTCTGAAATATTATGTTTAAATATGCAAATTAGGCATTATCTAATGAAATATGTGCTAATTTGCATAACATTCAAGATCAGAAATCTGAACATTGGATAAAGCCAGGTTAAAAATTCTTGTTTCATCTTGTTGTCATAGAGTCAAGGTCCTCTATAACAGGGAATTTGGATAACTCTTTTTATCACGCCATAAATCTGAAAATGCTGTCAACAGCCATAAAAAGTAAGCTTTGCCATGTTTTTAGGAGTAAATGTTACATAAATCAGGCTATGAATGATATATTAACAAACCCCTCTATAGCAGAACTCGGGATGTAGATAGGAATACAACTGGAAAGTTTGGTGTATGTAAGTGCTACTGAAGTGGAGATTTCTGGCTCAGAGTATGAGAAAAAACAATTTTTGAGAAAACGGCCATTACCCACAATTATATTTTTATTTTATTGTATTCAAACAAAGTCAATCAAATTAGTTTATAACACATTTATTATCATTGACATTTCGGAACATAGAGAAATGTTAATGTTTTTCTATGAAAACCATGTTGCATATCATATACAGATTAAACACTTCAATGAGAAATAAACCACATAAACCTATAAACCTATTAAAACTTTATAAATACAATATTTAAAAAATTAGACCAAGCTTGAAATATGCCTTTACTGTAGGCCTACATGTAACCTTCACTCCATGTCCTCATCCCAATGTTGTGCCGACATATTCGCGCACACACCTCTGCATTCTGAACAGGCTACAGAGCAATCAAGTCCTTGACGACGGCATTTGCAGCGCATAGTGCCACAACCTGACTTGCAATTACAGCGCACAAGCTCCAACAAGTATTGAGGAGCAGGGTCCTGGTCAGAATGGATGGGAATGAGGCATGAGTCTTGGATCCTCCAGCCCCATTCCTCTGGTGGTAGCGAGTTTCCCATCCATTCCTGAACCTGATGGTACACTCTGAAGCTGTGAAGCATGGCAGACGACGATGTTGGCGGCAAGTTGCGAGGGTGGATAGCCGTTTTGCTGTCAGTCACTTTAGTATAAAAACTTTTCAGCCTGAGGTCATTGAGAGAATCCATTTCTGCTCCTTTGTAGATTAGTATCATTGCCCTTTCCCCTGCAGCAGCAATGTCATCCTTGGTAGCAGATTGTTTCTGAAAAATGCTGGCCTGTACTCTGAATGAGTCGCTTTCTCTAACCAGACCCAGAGATACCCCTTTCCCAACCCCAAAGAGTCTGGATGTTGTATCACAGCCAAGCATGGCATGCGCGAATAAGATGTTGTTGCTAACGTCTTCACCCAACACATCTCTTGCTTGCCCAATGTTCAAAAACCTGTAACTTGATGAAGACGACTTCTTGGGCTCAGACATGAAGTACAGTTCTCCTTGCTGATAATGGTGTAACAGAAGAATGAGGAGGTCGGTGTCGTCTCCAACAAGGACAGTTCGATGTTTCAATGCTGCTGTCACTGCAGTTTGAACTATGAGCACATCGGCGTCTCCCTGAGCATTGTGAATGTCAAACCCTGCAAGTGTTAGTCCCTCCCCCAACAGGTTTATGAAACGTTGTTTGTTCTCATTGTTTGACAGAAATTCCTGTTTTTTCAACCTCAGTGACATGGTTGACGGGAATGAAACCTTCCGGCCAGTGTTTGTGTTCCTCCTTTTATGGGCACCATCCTTTGTAGATGGCTGGTTGCTGTACCCATCAAACACAATCACCACTGATTGCCCATAATGTTTTCGAACATAACCTATGTACGTTTCCACTATTGCTCCATATGTTTTTCCTATCTCCCAGGGTAGTCGGTGGAGGAGGGCCCCTCCATCTAAAACGTACAGAATGTCTCTTTCTGGCACATCATCATGAGGGACTGCGTTCCATATTGCTTTTGCAATTTGGGGTTTGTTCGCTGGGAGAAACACTGTTTTCGTTTCGAAGAGCGCAGGTGGATACCCGCAGAGTTCATACTTGAAGGCTTCAGCTAACTTGTCTGCCTGTGTCCCAGCAATCACTAGTCTCTGAAACAAGAGCTGCGAATCAATATGGACAACTTCTTCTTTGTTCAGTTTGACTGTGGATTTGGAATCCATGGTGACTGCATGTGCTTTCCTCTTGAAGGTATATTCTGTCACCTTTTTCCCTACCATGTCCTTTAAGACCCTTCTACCAACTTCTTTTGAATGGTCCACATTCACCGCATTATGGGCTGTCACACCAGTGATTAGGTGCTGAAGGTGTTCATACCCGGCAAACGTTGTCTCGTGCCTGTCTTGATGCAGAAAGGTCCTTGTGCTGTTCACTAGTTTCATAGTTTACCCCTGTCACTTCTTTCATGGCATTGTTGATTTCAGATGTTGCAGGGTTGGAAAGAACCCACACCAAACGTTGTGTTTCAGACATACCCCTTCCCCGTGTCAGTCCTCCGGTTGATTTCATACTTCGCATGAGGGCTTGTTCTATTACAAGGTCGGGGGATAGTCCGGCCCAGTATTCATTTGATCTACGAACAACTTGCAGACCATCTTCCTGAAATCGTTTGTACACTTGGGGATGTGTGTCTTCTAGTTGGCGCATTTTCTGGAGGTATATGGTCAATGATTTTACATACAAGTTATGTCCGGAGGCAGCCATGAATGGCATCATGTCTGTCAGGGTATCAAGGTGCTGATCCCAATTTCCAGTTCTCTCCGATCCAATGAATGCACGGACTAGGTCGATCATCTCCATGTACTGTAGCCAGAGTGCTGCTGTCCGGTCATCTACCATGGTTCTCTTCTCTGCCTCCAAACGCTGAGCTATGATCTGGAGTAGTGCACTTGCATTTGTCCTGGTTGCAGTGGCAGCCATAACACTGTCATACAGATCTGAGGCTTCTGCTAGTTCTTCTGGTACTTTGGCATGGTCTGTGGATTCTCCATCTGGCTGATCAGAAACTGTTTCCTCACTGTCATCACCAACAGTACCATCTTGAGTCAACTCTGACACATCCTCTGAGTCCACAGCATAGTTTGCTTTGATTGGGACAGGCAGTTTGACATGAAAAGTTTTCGCTGCCAGTAGGGTGTTCAGTGCTCCATCAACCAGGAAATGACCTCGTATGGCCCTGGCAACTGCTTTTCCTTCGAGCATTTTGGGCACCGTATTTGGTGTGTACACTAATTCAAGGATTTCTTCCAAGCCAGAGCCTGACATCAAATGGCCAACTGCGCCAAGGAAACTCATGAGCACATGGAACCCACCAAGTCGGAGAACGATAGATTTCAATGGACTGCCAGGTGCTTCACTTTCAATAATTGTCATCGCTTTCCACCATAGTGGTTGATCAAAGGTTAGAATTGGAGTGACCTGGTAGCGAGCTGCGTGATCATGAACGAACTGCAGAGTGGAATGAATGCAAGTCAGATCTCCTGGATCCATGTCAATCATGGGTAGGAAGATGACTGACGACTGACCAGGATGATCTCCAGTGTTGAGCATTTTCATCATCCCGGACCATCCAGGCCTTGAGCATTTGCCGAGCAGCAAGGACAGCTTCCAGAGTCTATCAGCAGGCGTCTCTCTATCGTCTTCAGAGTGCTCTTCACATTCCCTGTAGGTAAGATTCTTGAGGCCCCCAGACTTCTGTACATATGGAACAATGTTAATGCGTCCGACATCTGTTAGGTCCTTTGCTGTCACCTTGATACGTGGAATGATGGAAGCTTGTTCAATTTTGGGGGTGATGCATGCAATAATTCCCATGCCATGGAACGTTCCATGGCCATCAATTGTTCGGATATTATGGTCAGCATTATCAGCAACATATTGTATGAAGTGCCCAGGTGTGAGTCCACGTACCTCAAGTTTCTCAGCTACTACTAATGTGTTTTATTGTATTGAGTGGTAGAATTAAAGAAAATGTCTAATCCTTTGTTTGAACTAGGCTACTTACCAGTGACAGCTGTACACACACTGTGGCTAGCTAGCAAACGTCAGCTAACCGCTAGCGAAGAGTAACCTGTAATTCAATGCAGCAAAAATGACGATTGATGACAATTATAAATGTGTTTTATTGTATTGAGTGGTAGAATTAAAGAAATGTCTAACATCTTTGTTTGAACTACTTACCAATGACAGGCTGGGAGTGGTGTTTTCATTGTGTAATTGTATTGAAATTACGTCATTCACTTCATTAATCAATGATGCATCAAGTTGTGTGTTATATATTGTATTCACAGGATGGGGGGGGGGGGGGGGGCGTGACACATGATGAGGAACATTTGTGATGAAAGCCAGTCTAGCGCTAAACCAGTCGCAGAAAATGAGAGTGAAACTTATTGTGTCAACAATATTTGGTTTCGTTTTTTTTTCTCATAACACGCAACTTTAAGTTTTAAAATGTATTTTCATAAATATGTAGTAATGTGTTTTTAGCATGTTGATGTTCTCTCAGTATGTTGGGATCTTATAAAAATGCAGTTAGACGTTCGTAGCGATGTAACACTGTTAGCAGCGTTTGTTGTGGTTTCATCAGTGACTTTTCTCCCATTCTGTGTTTGAGGTGCACCAACATTCAAATACTCGTGTCGTCTTCAATTTCTGTCCGATTTTAATGTGTGACACATCATTTGAAAGCTTACAATCTGTATTTTCAGAATATGTAAAAAACTGAAAGTGTATGTTGGCAACTGATTGATGAAAACATTGTCTGGCGTCACATTTGGCAAATAAGTGGGTGTTGGGGTAGTTGTACCCCTAATACAGGTATACGACTTAAGAATATCCTCTGAAAAAGTGTTTTATTGGAAAGATTGACCCCCAAAACATAGGAAAAGACACCAAATATGTTGGATAGGTATACATAGGCCCTCCAATATTAACACCATTTTACCCAGATGGCGTCACTCTAAAACATTGTTTAACCTCTTTTGACCTTGAAAAAAGTATGATCCAATAAATTAATTAATTAAGACTTTTAGTATATGATGCAGGAGGGTATTAGGAACAATAAAAACTATGAAACATTACTATTGCAATTTCTCCTGGGTTGGGCCTTTTTTTGAGTTAGATTGACTGGACTATAGAGCCCAGGAACTATTTCTGTCTCAGGTTGCAGGAACACTACCTTCCACACCTCGGTGACTCCACATCGGTCTTTAATACTGAGGGATGGATTAATGCTGGCAGCTGACAGGGAAGGAGGCAGGGTAGCAAAGCAGCTGGCCGGGGGGGAAGTATGGTTCCTTCCAAGCCTTGGGGTTTTGGGTTAAGGTTAATAGACTCTCACAGATCTGATGCGGGGAGAAGATTTGGATCAACGACGTTGTTCAACAAAGTCTCTCTTTGTGTTTTCGTCCATTCGCCGATATCATTGGCAGAGGCTGGTGGTGGAGGGAGAAATCTGAATTTCTAAATCACCTCATTGGAAGGCCTTGGAATGGAATGAGGAACGGTATCAAATACGTGTCCCCCCTCATTCCATTCAATACAACGAACCTGTCCTCCGATTTCTACCTTCACCAGCCTCCCCTGTCCTATACTCAGGATAACACCATTTTTGTTTTGTTTTTTTTTGCACAAAAATACAGACAGACAAGCCCTTTCGTTCCTTTGACACACTACTGTAACGGGAGTGGCGATAGTAAAAACATACAGTATGTCCATTTCTTTTTTTATTTCACTTATTTACTTGACTTATTATTGTGATTTTATATCTTGATGCTGCAATGCTAATGTTGAGGGAGCCAAAGCCAAATCATGTTTTACTCTTGTGTACTTACATTGAGATGTAATAAAAGTGATTCCGATTCTGATCTGATTATGTATGGAAAACAGAGGCTGGAGGCTTTCACGTGATCCCACAGTCCTCATTGTTATGAGTAGCTGTCAAGTTTGGACCCAGGTGCAGAGCAGAACAGATGAGGCGAGATGCAGGAGCAGGATTCCAAAATAAAGGCTCTCTTTATTTGAGTAAGCGGGAGTAATTAACCGCACAATAAATGATGAAACAAAAGAGGAGAAAGCTTCGTCTCTGATAACTGCTTAAATAAGAACAATTCAATTCAGGGCTTAATCTCCCAAAACGCTGTCAATTAGGATAAGGCAAGGCAATGCACTTACAACAGTTTTTCAATACTTAGATTCCATGCAGGCGAGGAACGATAAGGCTCTTGAATGAAAGACAGACACACTAACACACACACACACACACACACACCAGGGCTCTCAAGTCTCACGCATTGGGCGTGAGACACACGCGGCATGTGAGCGTGTGAACGGGTTGAAATGCATGTGTCTCACGCCCAATGCGTGAGACTTGAGAGCCCTGCACACACACACACACACACACACACATGCACACACACACACACCATACACACACACACACACACACACACACATAACTCCTTAGCCTATTCATGCATTTAATCCCAAAGCAGTTTCAAAAGGGACTAGGCAAAGTGTGAATGGCCTATTTGACTCTTTCGTTCAACAGCGAACAGTGAACAGACCTGCCCCATATACAAGCCAGAATCACCCCCCCTCCGGCTGGCAGAGGTCCTTCAATGCAGCCTCATGATACGCTGCCTCCCCGACTCCTCCAACACCATCATCCCACTGATGAAGAGAGACCCGGGTCCCAGGGGTTTCGAGCAGTGAGCAGGCCCCAACCACCACTCGGTTGGGGTTTAGGCTCAGCATTCATTAGACTTGACATTTTATGGTAATCCGGCCCCGTTTCAAACCTCAATCAAGGAACGGATTTACAGTGTCAGTGCCTGGCTCTTGGCTCACTGGGTTCCTCTAGCCCAGAGACTGATTTTTACACATGAGATAAGCGTCTAGGATTGTCCCCAGGGAGAGGGAGACTATTAGACCTGGCTCTCAGTAGTGCTCTAGATGCATTTCAATGTGTGGAAACCTGTCTCCCTTATAACAAAAAATGTCTCTCCGCTCTCGACCGCTTCTGTGCTGCTTGGCATTTACTCCGATGGCAGAAACAGGGCACTAGGTGATGGAAGGAACCTGGTGTTCTGCTTTATCCACACCTGAGCCTTAAGCAAAGCTTTCAAACATCCAGTAAGGGTCTGTTGTTAAGAGATTAAAACACTTATGGGTGTATGGGTATGAGGAGGCTAGTGGAAGAAATCGGAGGACGGGCTCATTGCAATGCATGGAATGGAAATGACGAATCGTATTCATACCGTTCCTCATTCCACCCCACGCATTACAATGAGCCCCGTCCTCTGATTTCTACCTCCGCTAGCCTCATGGTATGCATATAATCCTCATCCTTCTTTAATATTAAGCTGGTTATTATCCTGATAACAGCATTGAGTGAACGTGAAACCACACCAATAGACGGTAATGAATGATCTCTCCACGATATGAACTATGTACCTCTCTGTCAAAACAGCTCAGGATCTCAAAACAAAACCACTGGAATCAGTATCACGAAACATCCCTGAACCACCTTGACCGCAAACACAGAGCTGCTTACAGTCTGAAATAATGCTTTCCGAGAATCCTACGCGTTGGCGCGGCGATAACTCCTCACATAAACGCCACCGACGTAATAACTAAAGAACTTATAGCCGCCATAAAACGTGGCAGGTATGAGCCGAGATGGGTGTGCTTTATTTCTTCGCATGATGTGAAGTGGTCCATCATAGGGCTGGAATAGGTACAGTACACATTCTCCTCAGTGATGTTGGTGAAGTCAGTCATGTCAACCGTCATGGATGTGCTCGACACTAGACTCATCCTGGCAGCTGTTGTCTGAAGCAAGGGTCTGAGGTAATAGTTTACAGACAATAGGGCACGAGAGGGCATGCTTTCATTTCCTGTTTATCTCAATAACTTTAGATAGGCATGAGAGCTGATGTCATTTCCTGTTGATCTAAATAACTTTAGATAGGGATGAGAGCTGATGTGATTTCCTGTGTATCTAAATTACTTTAGATAGGCAAGAGAGCTGCTTTCATTTCCTGTTTATCTCGATAACTGGGTCACACACTGCAACATAAAGTTGTCCCCATGCATGTGTAACAGCCCTGGCCTGGCAGCCCTGCTGTTACACATTAGTAACTGTGTTGTAATTGTATATGAATGGTGATGGGCGGTTTGTGACATTACACAAGTAGAAAAAGTATTGCTCCTCACTCCACTTGTGTAAAAAAACTCATGACTCATAACTCATAACTCAATCTCATGTAGTGAAGTGAAGTGAAACTTTATTTATATAGCGCCTTTCGTACACGGATGCAACTCGAAGCACTTTACAATGATTGAAAACAAGATAGCCTGCTGTTTCGTGCACTTACTACGTAACCTCACGCTAGAGTGTCACTACACACAGGGAGGTCAGAGTTCACCTCAGGGCACAACTCTCTATCCATTGATAGATTCCCCCAGAGCTTCTCTCTACTCATTGACAGCCTCCACGGGGCTTCTCTCTCTACCCATTGACATACTCCACATCCCTCCCTCTTCCCCCCAGGACTCTGTCCTGACTCAATCTTCCCTCTCTGCAGTCCTCTTACTCTCTAATCCTCCCTCCTCTCTCCCAGGACCGCCCCTCCCCCGGAGCCCTGTGCTACAACCTTGGTCTAATTCCATTTGTCTGTTGCTCCACAAATCCCATTTGGGGGGAAATCTAATTGAGAATCTGAATAATAATAAAATCAGCATCTCTCCAGTTGTGGCTTGAGATACAGCGAGTGGCTTAACTGTTAGTGGTGTTTCACTATTGAGGCTAGAGAGGTTGTAGACACATAGAGGAGGGATGGGATAGGTTATCGACAGCTTGTTTCTGGCAGTGGTCGTCTCCCATCATAATTATCTAACAGAGCTCCGACTCCTAGGAATGCTGACGTAAGCCTCACAGTACAAACAAAGGTGTTTTTTTTGCGTTTTTTTAAAAGGTCACAGCTGCGAAAGAGATAACTAACGAACGCTCTGTCTGCCACGGGCACGTTGTGTAATGCTTGTCAAACATCTGATGAGATACAGTCTTAGAAACAAAACAGTGATGTCATCATCAGTGAGTCTGCACAGAGCATTGTCTTGTCACTGTCAGTTAGGAATTAGATGAGAAGTGGAAAGAGGGAATTCGGTTTGACGGAGGACACATTTCATTGTGTTACTGTAAAGTGGGGTTGTCATGTAGGGTTCAAACAAAAAACAAAGCAATCTCCTGTCTGCCGTTTGTTTTGGTAAACAGCAGAGGGCTGGAGAAATGGAACCACTCTCAAATTGATAGACGGATCCAAAGCTTATACAAGCTTATATTTTAGGTTCTGAAGGGGGTAAGACAGTTGAACTAAGCTTGTGAGGCATTTATATGTTATATTCTTTAAACATCAATGGCTATATATATATATATATGTATATATATAATTAATTTACGGTAAAAGTAAAAAAACAGATCCAATGCCCCTTTAATCGAAACATCATACATCATATATACACTGTACTCATTTTGATTACACAGAAATACTGGATGTAAAGTTGGATGAAATATTGAAATATATGAAAAATATTGGAGGTTACATTATAATATTTTTTCCCCCCTAATTTCCTCACACTAGGAAGTGACATCACATGTTGACAACATGGTTCAGACACGCCTCCCTGGATATGAGCATGTGCGTGCCATAAAGCCCAGCTCATTGTGACACAGGCAGCCGTGAGAAGTGACTGGTTTGACGATCGCGATCTGCATGCTGCACGCAGCACGGCTCCTTTGTGGACGGTTGGAAACCTCTCTCCATAGCAACAGAGCGTCGGTGAGACCCAGCTGGGGAGAGCTTTTGTTGTGCTCCGCACCGCTCTGCCAGCGTGTTGCAGAGCACATCAGGGAGGTGAGAGAAGGAGGAATCCAAAAAACTGAAAAAACAAAATAAATTTAAAAAGAAACAAAAAAGAAACAACCTTGCCATGCACTTCAGCTGTGTTCCGTGGGACTGTCTTTTCTTGTTAGACCGGCAGGCATAGGCACGGCATTCCCACGCAGAGGCAAGAGACTAATGGAGGGATGCAACAATTTTGCTCTTCACTTGTCATGCCTGAGTCACCCTGCCGCGTATCCTTTTGTGCCGGAGACCCCGGCTCGCTTCTCTGTCAACCCCCCGAGATCGATTGTAGGTTAACCCGGCAGACAGAGCCCCCCCCCCAGCCCCCCCCCTCTCCCCTGTCTGTGCCCCTGACTTCTATCTGCTCCTGGTTCGCTCGTGTCTATTTATCTCCGCTAAGCTACCCTCCCCTTTCGGTTAAGCTCTCTCTCCCTCCCACTGCTTGCCATCACCCTCCCCTGACTCCTTCCAAGCCAGCAGTTGGCTATTCTATCCTGGCTGCCTGCTACATGATCTCTTGGAAAACAGCGCTCGACGCTGCGCTCTCGCTGCTCGATGCCCGAGCCCTTTCAGATTCTCCTCTCCAGAACTGCAGGATGCTCCTCCTGCACACGGATTGATCCCCCCTCTCCCCCTTTTCACTCTCCCCCCTCCCCCTCCTCCCCTCTCCTAATCTCCCTTCCTCTGACCCTGACCCCCCTCTCTCCTCCCGCCCTGCACCCCTTCACGTTCTCCCTTACCCCGAGCCTCCACTCCCCCTCTCTCCTCTCACCCCCTTGATCATGTTGCCATGTGTCTGCTGGATCCAGCCTCTTCTCCTCATCTTTCTCTCCTCTGTCTTACGGACCCGGGGGGAAAACTGTCCGACGAGCTGCTTGTGTCCGGACCCCCACACTGTGGACTGCAGCGGCCGCGGACTGACCCGCCTGCCCGACGAGATCCCCCTGGACGTCCGCAGACTCCTGCTGTCCGACAACTGTATCCCCCGCATACCCTCCGACTTCCTGGTTCTGTACAGTGACCTGGTGTACCTCGACCTTCGGAACAACTCCCTGTCCTCTATCGAGCCCGGCACGCTCAGCACCTCGTCCAGACTCGTCTTCTTGGACCTGGGCAGCAACAACCTGACGGAGATCCCCAAGGGGACGTTCGGGGAGTCGCGCAGCCTGATCAAACTACGGCTCGGGAACAACCCCTACCTGAGCATGATCAACGAGGACGCTTTCCTGGGCCTCACCTCCCTGCGCGAGCTCGAGCTGGAGCGCAACGGGCTGGCCGGCTTACACGTGGGGGTGCTGAGCCAGCTGCCCTCCTTGAGGTTGGTGAGACTGGAAGGGAACCCTTGGGTGTGCAACTGCAACTTCGCCAACCTGTTTGCGTGGCTCATGGAGAACAGTCACAAGCTTCCGAACGGTAAGTGTCTTTGTCGGAGAGAGGGGTTGGTTGGGGGGGGGTTGGTTGCTTACAGCTTGCTTGACCTAAAAAAGAAATCGAAAGCCGTGCAAAAACAACTGATGAGATGATATCATTATCTTCCCTAAATCCTCTGCCATGCCGTCGCTGTGTGTTCTATTAATATTTCCCTGTCGAGAGAGGAACCCCCGTCCTCTGTTCTAATTCTGGGTCCTCCTTCCTCCGCCTCTAGCCCACTGAGTGCGAGGGATTGAGCGTAATGTAAGACAATGAGGATTTAGGCTCTGAGGGGAAATCTTTAGGGGGATGTTCTCAGACTTCGTTCCACTACACAGCGAAACTAATTCGGCATCGTCCACAGGAGCTTAAAACCCTGATATTTTGTATCTAATCATATTAACATAAAAGCAGTTTGTTTTAATGTTAAAAGCAGTTTTGTTTGTGTACGGTCATTGAAGCGGAAACAAGGAAAATAAGGGCTTTCAGCAGGAAGAGGTTAAAATCCTTCCAACAGAAACGACCCATGTTTAATATTCTGCTTGGGCAAGTGATTTGTGTCTCGTGTGTCGGCATGCACCACCACCACGCCAAACACCTGCTCCCCCCCACTCCCACTGCCCCCCTCCTCTCAGGCTGATGTTCTGTAATCATTCTATTCAATCAATCAGTGGGACTATTAACATGACCAATGTTCTGACCAACCAGCCACTCCCTCCTGGTAGGAAAGACACAGGATGCTACGGTATCTAGAGGCTAATGTATGCCAAAGGTTAGGGCTAAGTTAGAGTTAGGGCTAAGGTTAGGTTTAGGGTTAAGGTTAGAGTTAAGGTTAGGGTAAGGTAAGGGTTACGTTTCCAGTTCGGTTAAGGTTAAGGTTAATCAAATCAAATCAAATCACATTTTATTTGTATAGCGCATTGCTTACAAGATGCAACTCAATGCGCTTCACATAATAAACATTCTCAGTCAATCAGTCAATCAATCAATCAATACTGACAGAGCCGCAAGCAGGCAAAAGTAAAAACCTGTACACTATGTAGGTGTTAGGGTTTGGGTTAGGGTTAAGGTTAAGGTTAGGGTTAGGGTTAGGGTTAGGGTTAAGGTTAGGGTTAGGGTTAGGGTTAGGGTTAGGGACACAGGAGCCAAGGGTACTGACAGTCTGCTGTATACCAAGCAGCAGCACTACCATTGTGTTTCTGCCTGGTGAGTTAGGTAACAGCACTTTGGCTGTGTTGGTGTGGGCCCTGTGTGTGTTTGTGTGTTTGTGTGTTTGTGTGTGTGTGTGTGTGTGTGTGTGTGTGTGTTGGTGTGGGCCCTGTGTTTGGGCCCTGTGTGTGTGTGTCTGTGTGTGTGGCTCTGTTGGCGTGTGCCCCGTGTTTGTGCGTCCGATGTTTAGCTGTGCTGGTTGGTATGGCCTCTGTGTTTGTGTGTATATGTGTGTATGTCTCAGGGAAATCTCTCAGCAGGCAAATGTGAAAAAAGAACAAAAGACCAAGGCGATCAGAGTACTCTCACGGGAGAAAGACACACAAGGGTAAAATCTGCTTACATGGAGATTATTCTACTCGACATTCCAAACCTGGCGGTTATTGTTGAGGGATTCTGTGTTTGGAATGCAGGGGAGCCAAAGCCAAGGCCTGATTGTTGAGATTTTTGTTTCATCCGTTCTGTCAGTGGAGAGAACAACCTCAGACTCTCGCATTTACAAAAGCAAGCGTAAACTGTTGACCCTATTGTGTTGCAGAAAACCGATCTTGACATGTTATTCCATTCTTTTCATCCTCTACAAAGTCCTTTTCAGATATTGCTCCTTTCACTATTTGTTCAGACTATAACAAGAGGAGATACATACATAATAGATATTATCCGTCGGGGAATTCGGAGGGCATTTCAGAGATTATTGACCTTGTTGTGGACTACAATCAGGAGAACCATCTCAGAAATAGTATTAATGGAGCAGACAATTGATCTCGTTTTGTTTGTCTTTGGAGGAAAGAATATCGTACAGTAGGCCTATACTGCTGAATCTAGTAGGTAGGCATCCAAAATGAATGCATAGTCTCAGGAAGAGGTGGCATCAATTCCTATGCGACACTCAGATCCTCAAACAACCTGTTTTTGTAGCACATGGAACCAATCTGAAGATCTGAAGGTTAGAGAACATCCACGATCAAATCAATCCTAATTTGTGAGATTCATGCACTCACACATTGAGACCCTGAGACGACTTTTTCTGTTACAAAACCATGAAAACTCGATATACATGTTCTACAGCAGCACGACTGGTCCCGCTGTAGTACAACTACTGTCACCTTTTCACCTTATTACCTCATCCTACTTGTTTCCATTATCCCTACTTTTACTTTATTCTATTATTGTTGCCTATTATTCTACTATTACTGCTATCGCTGCTATTGGCTATTGTTGATTGTGTTTTTATATATATATATATATATATATATATATATTTTTTTTTTTATTTTATTATTGATTTTGTATTCTGCTGCAATGCCAATGTTGAATGAACCTGAACCCAATCATTTTACTCTGTGTACCTGTACATTGATGTGCTAAAAGCAATTCTGATTAAATTCTGATTACAGCATTAATTAGTGTTGTTTGAAGTTACTTTTAGAATAATTTATAGGCACGTAACCAAGGTAACGATATGACAGCACATTCGAGCTGGGCGACTGACTTACTGCTAACAGACAGAGTCGTGCTATCTGATATGTGTGGCTCACTATGTGGTGGCACCTGCGAGTGTAAATCGGTATTCTATGACACATTTACAACATAACAAATCAAACATATAAATATTTAATAGGTACCCACAGTTATAAACAGATAAACACATTGTGTATGGACCAAGGTCGTACTGTTGTATGGGCCAAGGACGTTCTAGTCGTAATGGAAATCCACAGGAACATTGAACAGCCACACAACATATCAAAAGACAAATATTGTCCCCCCCAAAAACCTACATGACTATCTTATGTTATCCCCACCCTTTTAGAATATGATTTCCCTCCTGAGTCTGGAGGAAGGATTAGTAGGATAGATGAGATATGAGTTAACTGAGTAAAGCTCAGCCCAGGGTCCTAGTGTTTATATTAAATCTGTGTGATGAGATAAACACTTCTCCCTGAATACCAACATCGTGTTCATATAACTTTACAACGCCCCTTTTTTTTATTTTTATATCCTGACAAGGCAAAGAGAACAGAGGCGATATTGTAATAGAGGTATATAGGTAGTCATGCCAACTTAATGCCAATGAAATTCATGACCAAGCTCAAATTCTACTAGTCATTATCTTGCCTGGGAATGAAGCTTAAATGTATTCCAACTGAGGAACTGAATTGCAATAGCAAACTGCTGACAACTAGGAAAAAACAAAACTCTCCCACATTTAGTTTGTGCTGTGCCCTGCTAATGCTCCCCCTCGCCCCCCCCCCTCTTCCTCCCCGCATGATGAAGTATACGCAAAAAGTTTGGTTGTGGGAAAAAAAAGTTCATAAAACTGGCAGGAATATCTCGTTCCCCCCGGGTGAGAGGCTGCAAATGCATTCATCACAGGTCGTGGCGATGTCGACTGCAGGGTGTAATGAATTGTATTAGAGAGAGATTGTGTTCCTGGCCAAGCTCACATAAACAGCAGCAGCTTGGAGACGCGAGCGCCCGGCAGCGAGCCCGGCCAATCGTCTGGCCTGTACCTGCCAACTGGGGCCGTAGTAGGAGCACACTCAAATTGAGTTAAGAGTGTGGCTCCTCGCCTCGGATGCAGCACTTTCACTCTCATCGGTGATTAGACTGTGACCTGGTTGTCGGTCCCCAGACAGTGATAGTGTCTGTAAATATGTATATATGTAAGACCTGGAAGAGCTGGGTTGGGGTTGCTATATTCTAGCCAGGTCACAACCACTGAATTAGGGTCACAACCACTGAATTAGGGTCACAACCACGGTGACCTTTTTCTTTATGACTGCACATGCACGCAAACATGCACACACCAAACGCACACCAAAACCGAAATATGACTTAATATAGCGTTTTTATGCCTATGCTATTGCTACAGTATCTACTGGAACTAGAGATGCTAAATGCATCTTTGCAATCGGTAGTTCATAGAGGAGGGTATGATAGTGCATAAAGCAGAAATGTTGATACATATCGACAGAGGTCATACAACAGGGCTGTATATTTGAGAGAGAAAAAAAGCATTTTCTGCACAACAACGTGATTCCGAGTCTCACAGCCGCCTGCAATCCTGATTACTTTGCTGCAGGTCAGAGAGGTCAAAGTATCTCTGCTGCTCCGATTCCAGAACCGCTCTGAGAACCCGGGGACGCAAGTACTCAATCAGTCTTTTCTTCCTGTTCGTGTCCCCAAGGACATGTTTTCAACCACACCCACAGATACTGTTCCGCTGGATGAAATTACAGAGCAAGACACACCTACACACTGCTTAGCTAGTGGATACTGCTGCACAGATCTCAACTGCCCAGGAACCTGCCCTGGTTTACGTAAAGACACAAACAACAGAATAATGATTATTGTTAAAGTGTGTGTGCGTGTGTGTGTGTGTGTGTGTGTGTGTGTGTGTGCGTGTGTGTGCGTGTGTGTGCTTGTGTGTGTGTGTGTGTGCCGGACGGTGCATGTGTGTGCGTGCGTGCGTGTGTGTGTGTGGACGCTATTCCTGAAGTAACAGATGGACATTCATTTAGAGAACGAGGTTTACATGATAAGCTCGTCCTGGATATGTGATGGATGTCCGAACGTTCCGGGAAGGTAACGTGACCAATCACACATGTCCTCCGGGGGGGGGGGGGGGGGATTGGGGGATTGGGGGGGGGGATCGGATCTGTCATGGAGCTGGAAAATGTGGCCTTTGCATAACACCGTTGTTTGCACATAACATAAAACACACGGCCCCTTAACATTCACGACATGAGTGGACATTTAGTTAACCCTAACCCATTTAGTGTTTAGCTCCGAAAGAAATAATCAAAACATGAGCGCATTCTTCAACCCATATCTATGTCCAATTAGGGCAAAACAAGTATCCGATGGCTGTAAATCCCCCCTGTCCCCCTGTGCCCCTACCCCCCGCGCCCCCTGCTCTCCAACACCCTAATCCTAATGTATTTGCCTTGTGGTTGTTGATGCGATCTGTTATCTGAGTCTCCCTCCCTCGTTTAGAGTTCCACTAGACGCAGGAGTGTTGGAGACAGACTCTGTACCCCCGTTTCTTCTTTTCACACAAGCTGATTTCCCATGTGCCTTCGCTAGCCGCCCGAGCCCCGAGTGCCTGAGTACTCTACCGTTACTGCTTCACTTTGCTCACTGTAGTTTGTTGTTGCTGGGCTTGCTGAGTCAGCCGCGCTGTGAATGCTTAAAATCCTGGGATTGTACTGTTTGGGTCGGTTTCACAGACGAGGACCTAATCCTAGACTGAAAAGCATCTTCAATGGGGATTTTCCGGCGTGTGATTTAGTCCAGCGCTAGGCTTAAGCATTGTCTGTGAAACCGGCCCTGTGTGTTATATATATATATCCCTGAACACCTGGGTGATTAAACACAAGAGGCCCATAATGCATATCAACTGGGGGAGGCTGATGGAGGTAGAAATCGGAGGATGGGGCTCATGCATGGAATAGAATGAGGAATGGTATCAAACGTAGGGTTAGAGTTAGGGTTCACGTAGGGTTAGGCTTAGGGTAACATAGGGTTGGGTTAGGGTAACATAGGGTTGGGTTAGGGTTAGGGTAACATAGGGTTGGGATAGGGTTGGGGACAGGGGGATTTACAGCCATCTGATACTTGTTTTGCCCTAATTGGACATAGATATGGGTTGAAGAATGCGCTCATGTTTTGATTATTTATTTTGAAGCTAAATGCATTCCTCAGCGGTGCTCCTGTGCTTATGTGGGCCTAACCCACTAACCAATCAGAGAGCCATAAATGTTTCAGCAGGGGAACGAGTGTAAACATGATCCACGGCTGTCTTCGGTGCTCCTGGGTTAAGGATGAACAATGGGCCATGTATAATTGAGAGGCACAGCACAGTGGCCGGGGGTAACATGAGTCCCCTTCACCACCCAATCATGGACCTGCGCAGGGTCAGCACTATCCAGCCATGCTGCCAAGGGAAAACGGCCTCCTCGATCATCGAAATTGCAGACAAGCGATTTGGTCCTAATTTCGGGGGTTAGGATCCACATTGTAGGGTCAAGGATAGCACTAGGGGGTTGATGGATAGTGTTGAAACTCTTATTTTAGGTAGAGAAAGAGTTCTACTCCCTGGTTAGAAAGCATAGGTCAGATAGTGAGGTGTGTCGTGAAGACAGGGCCAGGGTCCTAGGCGTGAGTCAGTGTGTCTGACTGGGAGACGAATGTAGCACAGCTATCAACACTGGTTAGGGTCCCCAGCACTGCTCCACCACTCATGTGACAGGGTCATGTGACAGGGTCAAAGGCTTCACAGCCTATCCGGTTGCTCCCCTGTGTGCCGTTACTGTGCCGCCGTTGCTGCATGAGCAACTCCCAAAGTATGACGCCATTGTGATATAACTGGCACTGGCATCCAGTTTTACTGTGTGTTACTGTATGGGCCTAATATTATTGTGAACCTATTACTGCATATTACCGTATGACACCTAATATTACTTTGTATTACCGTATGAAACCTAATATTACTGTGTATTACTGTATGAAACCTAATATAACTGTGTACTACCGTATGAAACATAATATAACTGTGTACTACTGTATGAAACATAATATTATTGTGTATTACCGTATGAAACCTAATATTATTGTGTATTACTGTATTTAACCTATTACTGTGTACTACCGTATGAAACATAATATAACTGTGTACTACTGTATGCAACCTAATATTACTGTGTATAACTGTATGAAACCTAATATTATTGTGTATTACTGTATTTAACCTATTACTGTGTATTACCGTATGAATGGGGCGGCAGGTAGCCTAGAGGTTAGAGAGGCCGGCTAGCAATCAAAAGGTCGCCGGTTCAATCCCTGCCTTAGGAGGGAGCCGGATGTGAGATGATGACAGGAGGGTGGCTGGCATCATATGGTAAGGTGCCTACCACTGCCGTTGTGCCCTTCAGCAAGGCACTTAACCCTTAATTGCTCCAGGGGCGCTGACTATGGCTGACCCTGTGCCTAGAGCAAAAAAGACATGTTGTTGTACTGCAATGACAAATGGTTGAATCGAATCTAATGAAACCTAATATTACTGTGTATTACCGTATGAACCGGATATTACTGTGTATTACTGTATGAACCTAATATTGCATTATTAAGTTTCCGAGGGGAGACATTTGGCCTGCATCAATTTCAATTACATTCCACAGGATCTCAATTTAGCTTGGCCTCATATAGAAAGTGGGAGAAAGCTTCATATTAAAAGATCACAGATCAACACGATGAACGGAAGTGCTACATTGTTGTTATGACCCCTTATCATAACAGGAGCAGGTGTCACGTCTATTTTGGTCACAAATAATGCACAAATATGTACTGCAGTGGAGGCTGGTGGAGGTAGATATTGGAGTACAGGCTCATTGTAATGCATGGAACGGAATGAGGAATGACATTCCACATGAACCCTGCTCTGCCCATGTGTTTGATATGTGGATGATTCCATCCCATGCATTACAATGAGACCGTCCTCCGGTGTCTACCTCCACCGCCCTCCCGCCCCCCACCCTAACCCCCACCGCAGCCGCTTCCTCCGTGCCAGCTAGGTGTGGGTTAGTCTGGGGTGGGGAGGGGTTTCATGTGAGGGATCCGTGGGGGGCTCTTACTGTCACAGACCTTTAAGATAATGAGGTGATGAGCTACACGTAATATATCTCCACCAGCCTCCCATGATCTACTAAATGGATGGTAAATGGACTGCACTTATATGGTGCCTCATTCCAAAGTGCTTTACAATGGCCTCTCATTCACCCAGTCACACACCAATGGCGGCAAGCTACCATGCAAGGGCACCGGCCCACTCATTGGGAGCAATTTGGGGTTCAGTGTCTTGCCCAAGGACACCTCGACTGGTGGCCACCCGGGGATCGAAGCACAGAAACCACCGACCTGGCGATCATTAGACTCTTTAGGCTCCTCCCCCCTGAGCCACAGCCTCCTGAGCCACAGCCGCCCCAATCTACTGTACCTCTCATGGCATAACAGTGACTTTTATACTGTCGTGGATTTAATTGATTCTTAATAGATTGAGTAAAACTTATGAAGCACAAAGTGCTTAAATCAATTGTCTCCAAAGAGGCCTTTTATTAAGCAAAGTCACATGAGCGCAGAGAGAAAGTAGCCGACAAAAAGCAAAAAGCCCCCAACGTTGGGCGGCACTCATATTTATAGAACTGTCCTTGGTCATGAGGTCACTATTCCTGGGAACCAATCATATTATACAAATCTGTGATTGCACAAGTTGTGGGCCCTGTCCACAGTCAGAATGATTCACTGCGCCACAGATCGTGGCCCATCCCTTACAGGAAGGAAATGGGTCTTCCTTGAGTGCTAGTTCGCCAAACTGTAGAGAGACTTCAATTTATTTCTCAGTATAAAATGATATAAAACAATACCTTTTTTTTATTCCTTTTCCCTGCACGGGTTAGTTTGTGTCGAATGAGCCATTTGGGATCGCTGTGCAGAGAGTATGCCTGTGTGACCGTGAGGCCATTGAGTCTCCATGCAGAAGGAACACCCCTGCTAATTCCAATGCATCACCCTTGCACTCCCTGTCACATGAAGGCGTGTGACTTTGTGCATTCACACAATCTGGCCCCTCCCTATCGGTCTCTTCCTTCTCTATCCCTCACACCGTCTCCTTCTCTCTCTCTCTCTCACTGTCTCCGTCTCTCTCTCTCTCACACCATCTCCTCCTCTCTCTCTGTCTCTCTCTCTGTCTCACACCATCTCCTCCTCTCTCTCTGCCTCTCTCTCTCTGTCTCACACCCTCTACTTCTTTCTCTATCTCTCTCTCTCTCCCACAGTCTCCTTCTCTCTCTCTCTCTCTCTCTCTCACTGTCTCCTTCTGTCTCTCTCTCTCTCTCTCTGTCTCTCTCTCTGTGTCTCACACCATCTCCTCCTCTCTCTCTCTCTCTGTGTCCCACTGTCTCCTTCTCTCTCTCTCTCTCTCTCTCTCTCTGTCTCTCTCTCTCTCTCTGTGTCCCACTGTCTCTTTCTCTCTCTCTCTCTCTCTCTCTCTCTCTCTCTCACACTCTCCTCTTTCTCCCCCTCTCTCTCTCTATCTCTCACACCCTCTCCTTTTTCTATCTCTCTCACACCCTCTCCTTCTCTCTCTCTCTCTCCATCTCTCACACCGTCTCCTTCTCTCTCTCTCTCTCTCTCTCACACGCTCTCCTTCCTTCTCTCCCTCTTTCACCATCTCCTTCTCTCTCTATCTCACTCTCACCATCTCCTTCTCTCCCTCTCTGTCTCACACTGATTCCACTCTCAATTTGTTAGCTCTCAATCTTCATTTCGAAGGTTCCTGCCATGTGATTGTCTCTGAATAATTATTCCGTCTCTCTCTCACCCTCTGTGATCATCTCTCTCTCTGTTTACTGTGTCTGTTTGCCTATACAGTATTATATATAGGATACTATTCTTCATTCCATTCCATAATGTGCCTGTACTCCAATTGCGACCTCCACCAGCCTCCCCTGGTGACACAGTAGTATACACAGTCAGTCTTTAATGAGAGGATACCCTACAATGTATCACGAAGCAGAATCTTAAATCAAAATCAAATCAAATCAAATCAGATCAAATCGACCGCTTATCGCATACAGTTGTAATCGACAAGTTAAATGTTTTGGGATCTTGCTCCACACACCCAAACAAAGCAGCAACAACAATTCAATAATAAGTCATTATTATTGATTTATTATCTGTCTCTGTCTCCAGACCTACTGGACTCCCTGATCCATTTGGAAAACAATAATCTCCCATGACATCAAACTTCTCTAATGTGTTTTGTACGAACACATACGCATTGTATACCAACACTGTACACACTACTTCAACTAGAAATCAGACACGGACATTTAGCGTAGATGATTATTCTCTCTCTGGTGTATTGGTGGGATGGGGGGGGCAGGGGGTCAATCAGGACAGCCAGCGTGTGTTGGGTGTTGAAGGGGGGAGGAGAGAGAGGCCTCCAATATCAGTCAGTCGACAGCCAGTTTGATCAATCACTCTAAGGCTGAGAGTGGGTTACGGACAGACAGCCTATCCTTCAGGGCTGGCGGTAAACCTCGTCGTAATCCATCTTGTGTCGGCGCAACGCCCTAACCCACCCAGTGACGTGGCTGCCTATATCTGCGCCAGGTCCACGCTTGTGTCTCTAACCGCATTATGTTCTGGATCCATATATTTGTCATTCTAGGCCATCCTTCCTTACTCCTCTGCGCCTCCTCACGTGAACTAAATTTTTGGCTGCCGTAAATCATTTTGAGATTTGAAAAAGTAATTTATCCTCCAGAGGGGAGGCTGGTGGAGGTGGATATCGGAGGACTGGCGGGCTCATTTCTACCGTCACTAACATCCCTTGTTTTTCTCACACACCGTTGTCTCATCCCCTCTTCTCCTCCTCCATCCCCTCTTCTCCTCCTCCTCCATCCCCTCTTCTCCTCCTCCATCCCCTCTTCTCCTCCTCCTCCTTCCCCTCTTCTCCTCCTCCATCCCCTCTTCTCCTCCTCCATCCCCTCTTCTCCTCCTCCTCCTTCCCCTCTTCTCCTCCTCCATCCCCTCTTCTCCTCCTCCATCCCCTCTTCTCCTCCTCCATCCCCTCTTCTCCTCCTCCTCCATCCCCTCTTCTCCTCCTCCTCCATCCCCTCTTCTCCTCCTCCATCCCCTCTTCTCCTCCTCCTCCATCTCCTCTTCTCCTCCTCCATCCCCTCTTCTCCTCCTCCTCCATCCCCTCTTCTCCTCCTCCATCCCCTCTTCTCCTCCTCCTCCATCCCCTCTTCTCCTCCTCCATCCCCTCTTCTCCTCCTCCTCCATCCCCTCTTCTCCTCCTCCATCCCCTCTTCTCCTCCTCCTCCTCCATCCCCTCTTCTCCTCCTCCTCCTCCATCCCCTCTTCTCCTCCTCCTCCTTCCCCTCTTCTCCTCCTCCATCCCCTCTTCTCCTCCTCCATCCCCTCTTCTCCTCCTCCATCCCCTCTCCTCCTCCTCCATCCCCTCTTCTCCTCCTCCATCCCCTCTTCTCCTCCTCCTCCTCCATCCCCTCTTCTCCTCCTCCATCCCCTCTTCTCCTCCTCCTCCATCCCCTCTTCTCCTCCTCCATCCCCTCTTCTCCTCCTCCATCCCCTCTTCTCCTCCTCCATCCCCTCTCCTCCTCCTCCATCCCCTCTCCTCCTCCTCCTCCATCCCCTCTTCTCCTCCTCCATCCCCTCTCCTCCTCCTCCATCCCCTCTTCTCCTCCTCCTCCATCCCCTCTTCTCCTCCTCCTCCATCCCCTCTTCTCCTCCTCCATCCCCTCTCCTCCTCCATCCCCTCTCCTCCTCCTCCTCCATCCCCTCTTCTCCTCCTCCATCCCCTCTTCTCCTCCTCCTCCATCCCCTCTTCTCCTCCTCCATCCCCTCTTCTCCTCCTCCTCCATCCCCTCTTCTCCTCCTCCTCCATCCCCTCTTCTCCTCCTCCTCCATCCCCTCTTCTCCTCCTCCATCCCCTCTTCTCCTCCTCCTCCATCCCCCTCTTCTTCTCACCACTACTCCTTTTGAATGAGTTGGACCGTAAGTCAGTCGTGTGTAGATAAGAGTCCTTTTACTCTTCTTACAACTTGTTATAATTAGATTAATCATATATTAACACATATATTAATATCATATATATATATATATATCATATATTAATATACATTAATTATTATTATTATTACGCAATATTAATACTGCAGTAAATCACACTGAAACATTATTATGCAAGGAGGTGTACATCCCACGCCCTGATCTACGAAACCAAATTTGACAAATCACAAAAAGGCGCTGATTGGAATGTAAAATGCATTGCACCTTTATTGCACTATACTGTACCGCAGGGAAGGCTGGTGGAGGCAGAAATCGGAGGATGGCCTCATTATAAAGCAATGGAGGAATGGACGAGCCTGTCCTATTTCTACCTCCACTAGCCTCCCCCTGCTGTACAGCTACTGCAACTCGAACAACGCCGAGATAGAATGAACCAAGATATGATCCGCACAGGTTAAAAATACCCGCTGTCATCTTGGGCATCTGTTAATTTAGTGCTTGAGCAATATGGGCCTGTCCTCCTCCTCCGTCCCACTGGGACGCAGGGCAGAGTTAAGACACAAACTCTCCAGCAGACACACACTTAACAGGCAAACTTTCTTCTATCTTTAATCAACGCTGTGGGAGAGGCTGGGACAGTGTAGGAGAGAGAGGCTGGGGCAGTGTAGTGGTGGTGTTCAACCTCCACAAATTCCCTCATGTTACCCCCCTTCCTTTGCACCCTGCACTGATTCAAGACCCTGGTGCTTGCCTACAGGGCAGAAAAATGGGCAGCCCCTGCCTACCTGCAAGCAATGGTCACCCCCCCCCCCCCCCCCCCCCCCCCAAACCTCAGCCCGTTCACTGCACTCCTCCACCTCTGCTGACCGACTGGCCCCACCGCCTCTACGCCAACGCGGCAGTCACACCGCCCGGTCACGTCTCTTCACTACACTGACTCCCCGCTGGTGGAATGAGCTTCCCACGGCTGTCAGAATTGCAGAGTCACTCCCCCCATCTCTTCAGGCTACACCTTAACTGCTCCTCCTGAGACATATATAGTATATACCCCCCCAGTACCTGAGACACTTGCTTCCCTCTATACAGTGTCTCCTAAGATTTCTACTACCCCCCTGTACTGTTTCTCCAGTGTTATGTTATAATTCTTTCTTCTTCTGTCATGACAACTGCCAATGGCCACTGGCCTCAGCTAGATGACTCTTCCTGCTAACGACTGGTGGATTGATGATTCACTTTCGCTTAGTCAAATGTCATTGATTGTAAGTCACTTTGGAATAAGGGCATCTGCTAAATGCCAAAAATTAAAAAATGTAAATGTAGCCAGACTAGGAGAGAGGCTGTGTGCAGTGTGGACATCTCACCCAAGTGATTAATATTGCCCGTGCAGAATTCATAATGAATGAAAATGAATGTACAGTACTGTAGATAGAGGCTCATTGATCTTATACACAGAGGCTCTTAGACAACACAGAGGCTCTTAGCAATTATTTTTCTTAAACCTTTATCTTAAGCAGGGGAGGTTCTACTGAGACCAAGCCTACATTACACAACGCTTCTCAACTGAGTTAGGAACATATGCAGTCTCTTGACAGACTGTGTGGCTGTGGCTGAGTCATCTATCTGAGCAGTCTCATCTCAGACTTCATCATGCAGCCTCTTCTCATGTCCATAAGGTGGAATATGTTTTGTTATGTCGTGACGTTAGAATTATAAGGTTCTATCTCCATTTTTGTCAAAATTGAGGTTTTTACGTAATCTGATCCATTAGGTGTTTATTAATGCCTGTGTGGTGTTATTTTTAAAAAGTTGACATTTTTGAGTTAGTAATTCATAAAAACAAAAGGTTCCATCTCACAAAACATAATGGAATGTAAAAACGTTGACGCTCAATATCTCTGAACGACCCTAAATGGAGATAGAACCTTATCATTCTAAGCTCACAATGTTTTCATTTCGGGGGTCGGGCCAGACCCCCTGTTCGTAAACAACTTGTGCAAAATACGTTGGTCGCTTGAGGGTTAAAGCAATTTTAACTCTTTTGTCATTTTTGTCAACATTTAATGTCATTACCCCCCAAGGTGCTGGGTTCAATACCTGGGTCTGGCAGTGTTTAATGAACATTTCTTTAAGACATTTGATATTGATACTAGACCTTCAAAACAGATTCATAAGCAGATGTCGTGGCTTAGTGGTAAGCACATATTGATATCGCCATATGAATGTGGAGGTGGTCCCATGATTGCATCTCAGGCTTCATATTGCAACTCTCTTCCCAAGTCCATGCGGTGTAATATATATGAATGAATGAATGAATGAATGAATGGTCTTTATTTATTTAGCAAGTAAATATCACACTATTCGAGAAATATGATGCAGTAAATGCCACGGTACAAGCCAGGGCTTCATTCCAGATTGCACACTCACTCACCTCTGTATGTTCAAAGTATGGTGATGAAATTGTCATGCAATATGCTAATTTGTGAGCACCGGTAATGATGCACGTTTCAATGTGCGGCGTTTGCACCATATGGTTGATGATGTAATGGAATCCTTTGAGCCTTACACCCATGGAAATATCAAACTAGAAACATGCTACACTGCTTGCAAGTGTATGCCTGTGTGTGTGTGTCCCCCAGTGTGTGTGTGTGTGTGTGTGTGTGTGTGTGAGTGTGTGTGTGTGTGTGTGTGTGTGTGTGTGTGTGTGTGTGTGCCTGTGTTCGTGTGCCTGTGTGTGTGTGCCTGTGTTCGTGTGCATGTGAGTGTGAGTGTGTGTGTGTGTGTGTGTGTGTGTGTGTGTGTGTGTGTGTGACTGTATGTGTGCACGCTTTGCCATGTAGCGGTGGTAAGTAAGTATCCTCCCACCTTCACTAGGCTTTCCTCTCTGCCCACCTGTGTGCTGACATCTGCATCGATATGTCTAGCTTTCCCATCATAGCGTAAGCAGGCAGTTTGCTCGCAGACCATATAGTTGCCCTCCCAAGCGGCCAGCAATGTTCCAAGTATTAAATAAAATGACATACTGTATCACTTTACGCCTTTAGCAAATCATGAGCTTAGAATTATAAGGTTCTATCTCCGTTTAGGGCAGTTCAGAGATATTGAGCGTCAAAGTTTTTACATTCCATTATGTTTTGTGAGATGGAACCTTTGTACTTTATGAATTACTAACTAAAACATTTCAACATTTTAAAAATAACACCACACAGGCATTAATAAACACCTAATGGATCAGATTGTGTAAAAAACTCTATTTTGACAAAAATGGAGATAGAACCTTATAATTCTAATGTCACGAAATAGTGTTGTTCTTACACTCTAGAAGCCTTCTTTATGTGCTCTAACTAGGCTGGATAACTGAATGTTTCACGGGATGAATGGATGTGTGCTTATGATTATTCATAAGTGCGTCAAGTAAAAAAAAAAGAATTAAGAAAAAGCGATTTTGTATTCAACTCAATTATTCTGCTCATCTGGATTGTCAGATGCTCCCCTCCAAGGAGATTAATTGTAATGCGTCAAATAATGCAGCATGCAATTTCTATAGTGTAGTATGGATGTGCCGGTGTTTAATGATCGCAAGGTCGGCAAATCGGAGGCTCGAACCCTGGCTGGCCACATGCCGAGGTGTCCTTGGGCAAGACTGAACCCTAAATTGCTCCCAATGCGCGGGCTGGCGCCTTGCGTGGTAGCTTGCCACCATTGGCGTGTGTGTGTGATTTAGTGAACAAGAGGCCATTGTAAGGCCGTTGTAAATCGCTTTGGAATGATGCGCTATATATAAGTCAGTCCATTTAACTATCCAGGGAGTGAGATAGCAAGGTTGTTTACATACATCAGCCTTTTAGTGGATATTAAGTAGTATGAAGTCAGGTTTAGTATATAACAACTGGAGTCTCAAGTGCCTTGTTTGCTTTACCTTCAAAGCTCAGAAATAGCTCTGCTACACAGAGACACAGAAGCATATGTGTTCCTTGATAGTTGAATTAGCTCTGTTGGCAACCCAGTCCCTGTTTGCATCTATTGCAGTCCTAGAAATGCATGTCGCCAATTCATTGGCAAGCGATGAAGCATGTTGACTCTCTAATTAGAGGCGCAATCCCCTAGCTAGAGTGTGTCCACACTGAACGTCAGTTTCGGTATTACATTTTACCTTGACGTTTTTTGGCATTTAGCAGACGCCTTATTCCAAAGCGACTTCCAATTGATACATTTGACTAAGCAAGTGAATCATCAATTCACCAGTTGTAGCAGGAAGAGTAATCTAGCTCAGGCCAGGGGCCATTGGCAGTCGTTGTGATAGAAGAAAAATCTAGTTTTTATATAGTTTTATAGACAACAGTAGAAACAGGAGAAACAGTACAAGGGAAGGGGGGGGCAGTAGGAGTCTTAGGAGACACAGTACAGGGGCTAAAGCAGGTGTCTCAGGAGACGCAGTGCTGGGGGGTAGTAACTCAGTAACTTAACTTAACTCAGTAAGTAACTTAAGTAAGTAAGTAACTGAGTAAGTAACTTAACTCAGTTAAGGTGTAGCCTGAAGAGATGGGTTTTCAGTCTCTGACGGAAGATGGGTAGTGACTCTGCAGTTGCGATATCGAGAGTCAGCGTCCCTATTGGGAAGACTTAACTGAGACGTCTGTCTCGTCTTCTCTCACATTCGTTAACCTCATCAGCGCCGCCGCGGTGTGTGAACCTGGCAATGCACACGGCATCGCATTTATTATTTATCATCTCTTCAGCTTTGGGATGTTTCAGATGAGCCCATCTGCTGCTTAGGGCTGCAAATCTCCCTCACACACACAATACCGCGTTGAACACCTTCCCATTTGCAGAGGTGAAAAACTGCGGAAGCAAAACACACCGCAGACTGCAGACCGCGATCGAGCCAGCTGTCTCGTAACGATAACCCAGCATCCTGCCAACCGCACTCACGATATTTACACACCGTTGAAAAGATTGGCCCTGCACATGGCAATGATCCATCCAATGTTATTTTAGGAGACAGTTATTACTAGACTAATGACTTCATCATTAAAACACTAGAGTATAGTATTAAAACACTATACAGCCTGATAATTCTCTAATCTATTCTGATCTTCTTTGAAGGCTCGGGTTCGGAGTCACACACCGTACGGGTGGCCGTATGTCACGGGAGGGACACGGGAGTGTGTATAGTAGTACTTTCTAAGAGATTAAAACGCTCTCCTTGATAGCCAACACGTGGAGTAAATCACTATTTCCCAAAGAGCTTGAGACACAGGCAAGCCTGGCAGGGTGATTTATGGCGCAACATATCGTGATGAGTTCAGTCAAGGTGGTTTGTGTCTCAGACAATACCTGAAGTGAATAAGAGTTATGGTTGTTTCCAGGCATTTGTAACATTAATCGCCTTCTATTCGCCCTCAGGCATAATAATAATTCATACAATTTGAACGGAATCCAGAGCTTCCATTTAATAAAGGAGGGACGTAATAGAGGGTGTCCTGGAATAATAAAACTGTCTTTGTGCAGTAAGTTATCAGTACGTTTAGGTCTAGAGGTCACTCACTGCTCCCATACTTATGAATGTGGCTGTTGTCGTGTGAAGGTTATTCTGGGATTCTTCTCTGACAATAACAATACATTCAAAGGAGAGAGAAAGTTTGTACAAGATATACTGGGGGACTTCTACTTCATTTAACCCCGTAGATACCAAACAAACACAAACCTGTAACATCATTGTTTTACAGGCCCTGTTCTTGACAAAGAGCGCTATTTTCCCAGGTGTTTTGTCTGACCCTTACATGTATCTCTCTCTCTCCCCCCCCCGCAGGAGTGGAAGGGATGGAGTGCTCCCTCCCCATGGATGGCAGACGCGTGTCCCTGACCCAGCTCTCCCAGAACAGCTTCAGAGAGTGCCAGGCCACCCTGACCCTGACCGACCTGCTCATCATCATCTTCTCTGGCATCTCCGTGTCCGTGGTGGCCATCATGACCAGCTTCTTCCTGGCCTCCACGGTGCACTGCTTCCAGCGCTGGAGCAAAGGCACCAAAGGTGATGAGGAGGAGAGTGACGAGTGAGAATTGAGAACCGTGGCCCCCGCCCGATCTGAATGATCTACACAACCTGCCATCTCCTGCCATAGGAGAAATCTGGAGAGGGAACTGTTTGAGAGACAGATGTTACAACACTGCCTGTTGTCCCTGGTGACTTCCCCATTCAGCAAGGTGGATAGAAATATATATTAAAGCAGCCTTGGTTCATACAGGAGAGAGGATCTTTCTCTCTCTGCAGGTGGGCGAACGATGTACTTACTGGACAGTATCAAGGCATGAGTTGAAGTCACTGTATGAGACGAGCCAGTGGTGTGGTCACCTGAAAACTGGCTACATGAAGTAGGAAATGTTTGTTTTTACAGGAAGGTACAGTACATGTCTTAGTGAACAAGGCCATAGCATCTAGACTGCCAGCTCTTCGTATAAACATAATACACTGTACCGATTTCTCCACCTACAGTCTAGACATACTGTAATACAATGTACACATTCACAAAGGAAGTTCTTCGACATGTCCTCATGTTGGACAGCATCAACAATCTGCATTATACAATAATGGTTCACTAGCTGGAGTTTGAGGCTCAGCAGCTTTCACAGCATGATGAGACTGTAACAGGGCATAGGCTTAGGCTTGGGTGAGAGGAAATTAAAATGTGCTGTTATGAAACATACAAGGAGTCTGATATACTGTACTGTATGCAGGTAGACAAAGATAGATATACACCTTATTTTTTACAGTGTACACACAGTATATGTATCCACAAATGTCTATATTGATTGAAATACTGTATAGTCAACACAATGTAAGATACACACACATATATACCTGTATTAAGAGGATAAATGTTCCTTAGATTGAAGAATTGTGAATGATGTGAAATATCGCACATAGAGTTTCTATAATCGCATATAAATTATGGTGAATATAGGTATAGAACCTGAATAGAATCAATGTGTCAAATACTGTACTGCACTTTAAATAGTGAACATTGTAACTCATTTTGGCAAGCCCATAAAATCCACTAAGTGGAGGTAGGAGTTGCCTATATCCTACATCTGCCAAAGATTAGGTGTGGTTACGAGGGACTGGGCATTAGGGACTTCCATGTTGATATGTTGTGTACCAGTGTGGTAGAGTTGGCCCTTCAACGAGGGCGACAGTATAGCCAAACTGCTTACATTAACTTGATGTAGCTTAACTGTAAAACCATTATTTATGGTCTCCATGTTGCAATTCACTTCAAACATTGAATAACTCTCCCATCGCCCATTTGAGTTTTGACATTTGTACACTTAAAGGGAGAACTACCCTCCTCTTCCTCAACGGGCCAGCCTCCACTGAGGTAAATGTAGCGGCAAATCAATTGGACACACCCATAAAAAGCATTTAACACTTCATCAACCCTCATTCTCTGTGTCAGACAAAGTTGTGTTGTAAAGCTATTATGGGGTCTGGAGGAACAATATCTTTCTCATTAAAGTCATGGATCTCATAATGTATGCCGTCTGAACAGTCCAATATTGCAACTACTGTACAAGAATTTGAGCAATCTAAGCAATGTTCACTGGATATGTGGTTTCAAAGGCGCATCATTGTGGACTAGAGCGGAAACATCCCCGAGCATATTGCAGAGGAAGATAATAATATCTTATATTATTATGTTCCAGGATTCTAAAGAGCACCGACTCTCATGTCACTAAGGAGGTTCAAACTAATTATGTTTCTTTAATTTCATTACAAATGATTATGAACTGTTGAATAAAACTGTATGGTCATGCTCCTCTTTCTTCATGGTTTAAGACAGGAGTATGTTTTAGACAGGGTTATGGTTAGGGGTTTAGACATGGTTTAGGTTTAGAGTTAGGGTTAGGGTTAGGGTTAGGGTTAGGTTAAGGCAGGCTTATGGTTAGGAGTTTAAGCAGAGTGAGGGTTAGGAGTTAAGACAGGGAGAGGGTTAGACAGTAATAGGGTTAGGTGTTTAGACAGGGTTAGGTGTTTAGACAAGGTTAGTTTTAGGAGTTTAGACAGGATTAGGAGTTTAGACAAGGGACACGTTTTGCAGATTCAGAGATCAGGGGATTTCTCTTTTACATTGGGTTAGTGTAAAGAAATGGGGGGTAAAGAAATAGCCTCAGGTCTCAATTTTCCTAGCAGCGCATGAATAATGAATAATGCAGCGATATGAGATATGAATTAGAAATGATGTCGAGCTGCAAAAGGCAAACAGCAGAAGAAAATAATAAACGCCAAGACGAAGAACTTACTGTACAGTCAGCAGAAAAATATATGAACATCAAACACTTTTGTTGCTGTATTACATTTTGACCATGGAGGCTGACGTTATGAACATTCGTGAGCTTAGAATGAGAAGGTTCTATCTCCGTTTAGGGTAGTTCAGAGATATTGAGCGTCAACGTTTTTACATTCCATTATGTTTTGTGAGATGGAACCTTTGTATTTTATGAATTACTAACTCAAAAATGTCAACGTTTTAAAAATAACACCACACAGGCATTAATAAACACCTAATGGATCAGATTATGTAAAAAACTGTATTTTGACAAAAATTGAGATAGAACCTTATAATTTTAACGTCACGCATTGCTAGGCAGCGTTTCCAGTGATTCGTGGTTAGTATTGAGGAAAACAACTCGATGGAAAAGTGTGGCCTTACCCTGCATCTACCCAGTACTCAAGTTGTAAAAGAAAATCAGGGGGGATGGTGGATTTGATCATATGATATGGGGACAATTTTAGCATCCCCACAGCGTCAGTGAAAATGTCATTGCATGTGTGCGTGCCCCCTCGCCCACAGTATTTTACTCAATATGCGCAAAACTAAATGTTGAAATAGCAGTAATACCACGTTCATTGATGAAATGACATAAGGGATGGAAAGTGGGGGGTGGCAGTTTTAGAAGGAGGATGATTTTGACTGTTTTTATTTCAGGGGGGATGCCATCCCCCCTCATCCCCCCTCAACTTGAGTGCTGCATCTACCAGTATCAATATGCACCAAACTGTTTAATTAAAGAGAACATTATCTTTGGTTTCTCATCCCTAAACCATAATATTGTTAGTCTCCAGGACTGAGAACATAATAGGCCTACTGTTGTTATGAAGCTCTGCTGAGTATGCGTTCATATGTGGTATGCCGGTATGCTCCTGTCTGCATTTCAACTGATTCACAGTTCTGGACAACTAATTGTCTATTATGTCCTTGTTACATTTGAAGAGGAGGCATGGGTTGCTTTGAAATACAAAAGGTGATTCATAAACAGACAATGGATTCACCAAAACAAGAGAGAGTGTTACTATTACCATACGCAAACGTGTGCTTTTACGGATATGTCTTACAATTCAATTATGATTATTTATCTTCTCACAGATAGACCTTAAGTCATAGATTATTTCCAACTACTATGTAGTTACAGTGAATTTACATGACACATATTATTGTCATCTTAGGGCAATGTCAGCATGAATCTATTTTATTCGATGCAACATAAACTATTATGAATACATTAATGTTGACTATCAAACACAGAAGCATGTCATCCTAGTTTTCCAAGATTCATATGTGTATCACAAGTATATTTTATGTTAAAGGCTATCATTGGATGGATTTGTGTTTATAATTATAATTTTCTGTCTGTCTTTGTTGTTACAACATTCATTGGTCCGGTCTGGTCTGGTCTATTTTGGTCTGGTCTGGTCTGTTTTGGTCTGGTCTGGTCTGGTCTGGTCTGGTTTGGTCTGGTTTGGTCTTGTCTGGTCCAGTCCTGGGTCTAGTCTGGTCTGGTCTGGTCTGGCTTTAATGGTATAGAACTGTTCCATCTCCATGGTTCCTTGCCGTGTCTGGTTTGGTCTAGTCTAGTCTAGACTGTTTTGGTCTGGTCTGGTCTATTTTGGTCTGGTCTGGGGCCTCATTTATAAAAAAGTACTTGAACGTCATCTTTTGACTTGCACGTAAACATATTTTTCTTGAGCGCACTATAGGCATGTTGAAGGGGAGATGGTGTTGCCTTGACAGCTCCGGAGGGATATAAAGGAAGACTGAAATACAATCATAAACATCAGTTCCCTTTAAATCTTGAATTAAACACATTTTCTCGGCTGATAACAACATCGTTAATTTTATTACGAGCCACTTTAACTTCGCATGAATTACAGTAGGCAGTGCAGCTCACATAACTCGCCTGTAATAACTCTGCATAACCAGTAGGTAATGTGCGTACATCAAGTCAATACCTGACGTAGAGCTACGATTGTTTCCATGGTCAAATTGACTCACGTTGAAAATGTATAAATCACTACTTTGACGTGGTTTTCTACGTACGACACGGGTAAGATCAACTTTGATCCAAAGTACTTTCTATAAATGAGGCCCCTGGTCTGTTTTGGTCTGGTCTGGTCTGGTCTGTGTTGGTCTGGTCTTGTCTGTTTTGTTCGGTCTATTGTGATCTGGTCTAGTCTAGTGTGGTCTTGTCTGGTCTGGTCTGGTCTGGTCTTGTTTGGTCTG
>NC_137685.1:23450393-23452893 GCF_963989245.1 Nansenia antarctica | reverse complement strand
TACGGCTTAGTGTTAGGGCTAGAGTTTACGCTTAGGGCTAGGGTTAAGCTTAGGGTTAGGGCTAGGGTTAGGGTTAGAGTTAGGGTTACTATTACTGTAAAGGTTAGGGTCAGGGTTAGGGTTAGTATTAGGGCTAGGGTTAGTGTTTGGGCTAGGGTTAGGGTTATAGTTAGGGTTAGCGTGAGGGTTTAGGGTTAGTGTGAGGGTTGATGTTAGGTTTAGGGTGCCACTCTGTGTGGGGGATAGTTTTCAACAAAGAGCAGAGAAGCTGGAGACTAAAAACAATCTGGCCCCTTTAGCAGAAAGGAGCTACAAAGACAGAAGTGTATTAAGGACGTAAGAGAGGGAAAAGAGGGAAAAAACTTAGAGGAAAAAATCATCCCTGGACAGGCTGCTATTCCAAAATGAGATGAGAGGGCTCGGGTGGGGAGCAGGTTGTGCAGAGAGAGAGAGAGTGCACATATCAACTGACAGAGCCAATCAGAGAGGCCGTGGCGGTGATGATGAGGAGGATTCTCCCGCAACCATTTACCTCATTTCGTTGTCATGGCTACACCGCCCGGAGGGCTGTAGCTCTTGGAAAAGCTGAGGCGGGAACTGGCAGAGGGAGAGAGAGAGAGAGAGATAGGGAGAGAGAGAGGGAGAGAGAGAGAGAGAGAGAGAGAGAGAGAGAGAGAGAGAGAGAGAGAGAGAGAGAGAGAGAGAGAGAAAGAGAGAGAGAGAGAGAGAAAGAGAAAGAGAGACACTGAACTAATTGGCCCTGGCATTTGAACCATACCCCTAATAGACAGTCTCTGACTCCTCCAGCTGCCTCACCTAGTTCCTCGACACGAGACCTTCCGGAGGGTTCTCTGAGGTCAGGTCGGAGTCTTCTCTTTTTCATCAGTAGTTTTCCATATGTGGTGTTACAGAGAAGCGTAGATAGAGTAGCATGTCGTATGTAATGTGTAGTACTAGTAGTATGTCCTATCGGATGAAGCTGTGTGTTATCTCTGGCTCTAGGGGCCTCTCTCAGGAGATATCCATTCCTTTAGGTCATGTTCTCACACGAGAGTCTGAATCATGAGCCGGAGCAAGTGGATGAGTTCGCGACATTGTTGCATGAATTATTAAAGTAAGGCAGTAAA
This sequence comes from Nansenia antarctica, assembly GCF_963989245.1. NCBI lineage: Eukaryota > Metazoa > Chordata > Actinopteri > Argentiniformes > Microstomatidae > Nansenia > Nansenia antarctica. The sequence goes on along the minus strand of NC_137685.1, from coordinate 23,451,766 downwards.
GCACGCAATCGAAGCAACAGACGTGGTAGTTCATTGGTCAGAAAAATGGCAAATTGCCCGTTCGTCCCGCTCTTATCCAGATCAACACGCATGCGCTGTTGTTTTCCTATGGACAGCCTCGATGCGTCGTTTCTAACCGGAGCGAAACCACCCTTTTCAAGCGGAGCATCCGTCGGTTGTTTGCTCCGGGAGCGACTTCGAATGCGCGTTCTCACAGCTCCAAACGACGCAGAGCAAAGCGAATTTGATCCTAAACTCTGATTCCAAGTGAAGCAAATGTTCTAGTGAGAATACACCCCAATTAGACACCTTCTCACTGACCTGGAAACCAAGACAGGAAACCTCTCAGGATGGGGGAGGAAGTAAGCGGACACTCTGAGAGGAAGGTTTCACTGAATAAATGAATAATGGCACCGTGGGTGATAAGTGGGACTGTGGTGGGGGAATGGGTGGGGGCGGGGTAGAGGGAGGACAGTCAGGTTGCAGGGTAACAAGGGGGGGGTGGGGTCAGGTTTCAGAGTAAAAGGAGCCTCGTCTAACCTCACTCTATGGGGGTTTACTCGCTAACAATGGCGACCCAAATCAAAACGTACCGGCTCGGATGTTTTTCCATCCACATTGACCCTTTCGGCACTGTTCCAGCAACTATGCTGAACGCGTAGCCCCGGTCAGCCCAGTACAGCTCAGCTCAGCTCAGCTTGGTTCCGCTCTGTCGTGTGAATGCGGGGGGGTTATGTTCTGACCAGGACTGACCTGTGTGCACAGAGGTGTCAGAGGAGTTCGGGAAAGCTAGCAATTCGTCAGCGTGGGTGGGGGGTATTTCGACTTGAGTATTGAGTTTACCATATCCACTGGGTTTACACGTCCACAGGATCATTGGAATGAACGGAACGGAATCCATTTCAAGCATTCAAATGAGCCTGTCGTCGATCCCTACCTCCTACCAGCCCGAGAGCCGAACGGGTAAAAGGAAAGTCACGACTCTCATGTGAAGGAATGCGTATGAAAAGGACTTGAAGCATCCAGGTGTACAATATAATACAGGAGGTGTAACCAAGTTGAGATGCTAAACTCACTCCTCACGTTCAATACCCCAACTATTCCATTCATTATCAATGAGCCTCCGTCCTCCGATTTCTACCTCCGCCAGCCTCCCCCTGACGGCTCTACTGACTTCACTTCAAGTATGGTTGATCGTGACCAAAATTATTTGGTTTCTGTCTGAAATCTGTGTTGAGGCAATAGATGGCACAGCATCTTTCCAGCATGTCCCAGTTGGTACAGACATTTGGCTGAAATTGGTCTGACATCAATGGATACATAAGGAGTGTATACTGCATATGAAATCATGCCTGATGACTACAACAAACGAT
>NC_137685.1:23422893-23442893 GCF_963989245.1 Nansenia antarctica | reverse complement strand
TCCCAAACCCGCGAAACAGCCCCTCCAGAAAAGAACTGAAACAGATGCGTTTAGAGGCATGCTGGAATTACAGTAAAAATTGTATTTTCATCAAAAAAAACTTGAATGACATGTTTTGGGGACCCTATAGACCGACATTAACTTGTGGAAAAAGAGCATACGGTAATAGAGCTTTTATTAGCGACAGTGGACATAGACAGCGTATGTCAGCAGGGCATGGGCCCGAATTCGAACCCATGCCGGCATTGGCATGTGTGCATTGTTGGCTGTAGAGCCAAACCACTGGACCACCCCAGGCCACCAGTAATTACATTTTAATAAAAATAAGCAAAGAAACAATATGAGGGCATACTGTAAATCATAACTTAAGCAAATAAGGATTGATGATTGTACATACAGCACATCTGTAAAATACATATACAGTACGTATATATAATATATACTCATGGATAATAGATGTCATTTGCAGATATACTGTAGAATGGTTGATGGTTATTCTATATATATCATCTGTGACTGATGTGGCTGTCCAGTGTTTAGAGGCAGGCCGGTGCTGGGTTTGACTTGTGTAGAGCTGTGTTTAGTGGCAGCACAGTTTGTCAAAGGTAGTTAAATCCAAAGCCTCTGTGTGCAGCTCTGCTGAGCGCCCCTGAACTCACTGTCGCATCACATTATCATTAGGAACTGAAAAGAACACTACGTGTGTGGCCATCCAGCCACAGCATTCTGGGAGCTCCAACTTTGTTTTGATGTATTGCAAAGTGAGCAATGTTTGACCTCTCGCTTAGCATAAAATGGTGCAATTCACAACAAGCTCTTCACCCACCAAGGACACATGACAAGTAGGGTTGCTGTCTCTGCTTTGTGTGTCCAGTCTGCCCTTAACAATGATGGGTTAGATATGTGTGTGTGTGTGTGTGTGTGTGTGTGTGTGTGTGTGTGTGTGTGTGTGTGTGTGTGCGTGTGTGTTGTGTGTGTGTGAGTGTGTGTGTGTTGTGTGTGTGTGTGTGTGTCCTTTTTATTCATATTTGGATCTTGCATGATATGTATCCTACCACCTATCAATCCAAATAAAGCATTAAACTGTGTGTGTGTGTGTGTGTGTGTGTGTGTGTGTGTGTGTGTTTGTGTGTGTACATTGGGGTGAGATGGGGTGGAGGGCTAGGCCTGGAGCGGATTAAGACATCAACAGCAGGCAGACAAGGTTATCGACAGCGTGAAATGTCAATGGTTGAACAGATAATATTCTGTATCCGACGACACCGAGAGATCCTTCCTGCTGAAGGTCAAGACTCAGATTAGCAGGCTAATCAGCACCCTGGCAGGATTGTGAGCGAAAGAACATTCACATCAAAGTAATATTTCATAGGATAAGTGAGATAAGATCATAAGATATATTGATTACACTGAGAAATGACATGTAGTGTATGATTGGAAATCATTTAATATAGTGTAGCATGTCTCCCCTACATGACAGCAGCGATGTAGTCAGTGGTGGACCGCCATCTGCTGGGGTAGTGGAGAGACTGCACCCAGTATCTTACAGACTTTCTCCTCCAAATAATTTAAACTAAATGCCATCATCAGCCCAAGTAAAACACCCCAGGGGAGGCTGGTAGAGGTAGAATGGGCTCATTGCAAGGTATGGAACGTGTTTGAAACATCAATTACGGGACTACCTTTTTACATGACAGCCTTTATGAGAAGATGTACATTTCACATAAGGACTTATTGTAACATAGTGTTGTTCATTCCTCGGCCAAGGTGCGCAGGCTTCAGTTCCAGTCCAGGACTCACCCACCTGATTCAGAATCAGAATCAGAATCAGAATCAGAATCAGAATCAGAATCAGAATTGCTTTCATTACATACAATGTACGGGTAGGCTATACAAGAGTAAAATTCCTAGGCTCAGATTCTTCCACATTGGCATTGCAGCAGAATCCAAAATCAACAATAATAAAATAAAGTCAAATAAGTACAAGATTCAAGGCATTGATCAGTTCAATCAGGTATGCTACCACCGGTTTAAAAACAACAACAAGAAAACTTTCACTTTAAACTTGAATTAAAACGGAAATGTGTTGTGAATGAATGCATGGTGAAACTTAAAAGAAAAGAAAATAGCCCCGCACTCAGAAAGCTGTGCTATGCTTCAGGCTCTGATGTCAAATATTTATTGGGCCAGAGTTTTGCCAGTCAACATCCTTCTTCAGGGTTTTTAGTCAAAACACACCGAGGTTCAGTCACATTTAAAACGTTTGGCTACATACATGCGACATACATGATACATACATGCTACATACATGATACATACATGCTACATACATGCTACATACATGATACATACATGCTACATACATGATACATATGTTACGGTACATGTGGGAATACGGTACATGTGGGAAAACTAGGGTTAGGTGCTAGGGTGCTAGGGTTAAGGTTAGGGTTAAGGTTAGGGTTAGGGTTAAGGTTAGGGTTAAGGTTAGGGTTAGGGTTAGGGTTAGGGTTAGACATGCCAGCATGTACCAAGTCACCCTAGCACCTAACCCTAACCCTAGTTTTCCCACATGTACCGTATTCCCACATGTACCGTAACACATACATGTTACATACATGTTACACACATGCTACAGGAGCACTGGCACCTCCTATGGGTTTCGACTGACTCGGAGGGAAGAACCCTGATGAATCCCTACACCACTATCCATAATGACATCCTCCTTCAACGCTTTGAGAGAAGAAAGAACTTGGAGGAGAGAGGAGATGAGGTATTGAGGTTCTAACAATTGAGAAAGAGCCTATGGGACCCGAATAGGTAAAATTCTGGGAAAAGTCAGCCATCTTTATTACTTCTAATAGACACAATAAGAAAGAATCCAATGGGAGTTTTGAATATTGCATCTAGTATGATGACATGCAAAGCTTCATTAATAATCACGCTGTAGAGTATTGTAAATAACAAGGTATGTTTGGCAAATTGAGGCCCTCTGTGTAGTAGCTAGTCTGGTGCAAGAAGGACAATGCTCAACCTCACCCCTAGAGGGCCTCATGCTACTGTGGATTTGGTTAATGACAACAGATCTATTGCCATGTTTTGTAGAAGTCTTACTTGACACACCAATGATCACTGAAAAATGACCAATCCAGCTTGATACCATTTCAGAGGGGTAATGGAACACCTCCGGCTTTGAATACAAGTGAGATTTAAGGTTATTGGCACTGATTTATTGCCTCTTTTCCACCAAGGCAGTTTGAGGGCCGGTTCGGAGCCGGTGTCTGATCTAACAACCAGTTTTCGCATTTCGACAGGAAAAGAACCGGCTCTCAGCCAGGAAAACTGGTTCCAGAGTGGCACCAACACCTGGCTGGTCTAAAACCAACAACTACTTACGTCAGGGGCTGAGGGCAATAATCGAGCAATTATCATTATTATTATTATTATTATTATTATTATTGTTATTATTGTTGTTGTTGTTGTTGTTGTGTCAGGACCAAAGACTTCCAAACAAAATTACTTGAATGTCGCACTAAGCATTCGGACCATTGGTCTGATATAGTGAGAGGAAGACTGGCATATGAATGACCTTCACGCTGCTGAATTGGGAATTTGTCTTCAAGTTCTGAAGCTGCTGTTGCAAGACTTGTGGTACATAGTGATGAGGAGCAGACAACAATAAATGATGAAGGCCATCCCTACACACTTACACTGGTACATGCTAATTTACAAAACTCTCCTTGGTCTGTCTCCCCCCGATCTGTGTAGTCTGCTGCCACATGCACCCGCTGCCTACAATACCCGTTCCACAAAACCTCATCCTGCTCAAAATCCCCATGTCACAGTCCGTAAGCAGGTGCCTGACCATGGAGGGCTCTGTAGGTGATGACCTTAGGAGATGATGAGGAGCCATACAGCTTTCGCCACATGAAAGAACAACTTCAGAGTCATTTTGGTCGTGACATTTTGCTCAGCGAGGTAAAAGAAAAACAGAATGTGGTGACATTCCGAAGGACCGCTTCGGCAATTCTCCATGACTATTTTGAAGGATCCAAGAGCGATGATAATGACAAGGAGAGGCTCATTAAGGCTGCAGCAGAAGTCTTGAAATCTGACATTAGGTTTGTTGTGCAGGGGAATAGTTCCTATCCAACCAGCCTAGAAATAGACACTGCTATATCGTGACGTTAGAATTATAAGGTTCTATCTCCATTTTTGTCAAACTACAAAGGTTCCATCTCACAAAACATAATGGAATGTAAAAACTTTGACGCTCAATATCTCTGAACTACCCTAAACGGAGATAGAACCTTATAATTCTAACGTCACGATATGTTCCATAGTCTCTGCAACTCTTCCTGCGCACACTATTTGTTACTTTTAAGGAATTAAAAGTTTGTTCCATCCATGCCATAATGCAAGCTAGCAGACTAAGAGCTCTACTTCCACCACTTCAGCTCAGGGTTGGTGTACAAATGCATCACCACTTTACATCAACATTTCTAGTTGACAGTGCAGACCTTGGGTTTGGCTGTTCATATCCAGAGGTACGATGTATGAAAGAAGTGCTGCAGTAGCCAATAAACTTGAGGTTTGTGGATTCACACTTGGGCACTTCATGCAATATGTTGCAGATAACGCTGACCATAATATCCGAACGATTGATGGCCATGGATCGTTCCATGGCATGGGAATTATTGCATGCATCACCCTTGAAATCGAACAAGCTTCCGTCATTCCATGTATCAAGGTGACAGCAAAAGACCTGACAGATGTCGGACGCATTAACATTGTTCCATATGTACAGAAGTCTGGGGGCCTCAAGAATCTCACCTACAGGGAATGTGAAGAGCACTGAAGACGATAGAGAAACGGCTGCTGATAGACTCTGGAAGCAGCTGTCCTTGCTGCTCGGCAAATGCTCAAGGCCTGGATGGTCCGGGATGATGAAAATGAATCTATCGTTCTCCGACTTGGTGGGTTCTATGTGCTCATGAGTTTCCTTGGCCATTTCCAGTTGGTCATTTGATGTCAGGCTCTGGCTTGGAAGAAATCCTCGAATTAGTGTACACACCAAATACAGTGCCCGAAAATGCTCGAAGGAAAAGCAGTTGCCAGGGCCATACAAGGTCATTTCCTGATTGATGGACCACTGAATACCCTACTGGCAGCGAAAACCTTTAACGTCAAACTGCCTGTCCCAGTAAACTACACTGTAGTAGACTCAGAGGATGTGTTAGAGTTGACTGAAGATGGTACTGTTGCAGATGAACCAGTTTCTGATCAGCAAAAAGGAGAATCCACAGACCATGCCAAAGTACCAGAGGAACTAGCAGAAGCCTCAGATCTGTATGACAGTGTTATGGCTGCCACCGCAACCAGGACAAACTGCTCCAGATCATAGCTCAGAGTTTGGATACAGAGAAAACAACCATGGTAGATGACCGGACAGCAGCACTCTGGCTACAGTGGAGATGATGGACCTAGTCCGTGCATTCATCAGATCGGATAGAACTGGAAATTGGGATCAGCACCTTGTGTAATATTCATGACATATGAATATGTTTAATTACCAATATAATTTAAGTTACATTTTATGACAGGCACAGGTTGGGACATCTTAATAACAATGCCTAGCAGGAGGTCCTTGGTGGACACCTGTAGTTGCCATGGTAACAGAGTGACAGTTGGTTTTACGGATCCGATAGAGGACGGTCAAGAGATATACAATAAAGAGTTGAAGACGTTGCTCCGTGGTCCTGCAATTTACGCCATTCATGGCTGCCTCCGGACATAACTTGTATGTGCCTTGCATCCTGCAAGAACACTTAATTAAGAAAAACAACTATATCACAAGCGTCTCAGGTTGTAAAAGTGTAACACCACTGTTACACCACAAGGGAGTGCAAATACCTAAGTTTTCCCCTTCACAGGCAGCAGTGCAGCATACTTCATATTGATGTGTGTTATGTGTTATGATATAGAACTAGTTAAAGGTAAGACTATAACGCTCTTTTTAACCTCTGTAAAATCATGGCTAGTTGTTGTTGTGAAACATGTAATGGTTGATTTCAGAAGTCCACTCTTGTAGGTAAACTTTGATTTAATGTTAGACCTTATTACAATAGCCATTTATAGCATTTGAGGAAAATGCACACATCCCCTTTAAACACATAATGAGCTCTCTTCTCATTTATGTGGTGAAACGACCAGCTCCTGCCAAGAAAAATGAGTCTCCCTTGTTAAAATTCCTCTCTATAATATTAAATGAAAATCCAATTTTCAGGAGGGCCTTTCAATACCCAAAAATCCATCTAGTCTCCTCAATAGTCATATAAATGGGGTAAATTGAGGTGAGGATATAAAGTGCGATGGACTCTATTATACCCAGCTCATATGGCAAGGCCAGGCCATCTCTCTAGACCTGTAGACACCAGACAGTGTGTGTGTGTGTGTGTGTGTGTGTGTGTGTGTGTCTCAGGGCCTACTGCTGCTGGCTCATCTACGGCTGCTCTGACTCTCTGTCTTCATGCTGATCTGACTCTGTCTCCATGTTCATAACTGCTCTGATAAGTAAACCCCAATACATGTGTGGGTGTCCGCGTCACCGTTATCAAAAAAACGCACCCAATCGCCGACCACAAGACTCCGAAAACGATACGGAAACACCCTCCCAACGTTATCGTCTCGTCACCGTCTCACCTCACGAATTCGGCGGAGCCTGACTCTCTGTCTCCATGTTCATAGCTGCTCTGACTCTCTGTCTCCATGTGTTCATAGCTGCTCTGACTCTCTGTCTCCATGCTCCTAGCTGCTCTGACTCTCTGTCTGTGCTCTTGGCTGACTGAATTAAAACACCTTTCCTTAGTGATTTATATGCACTATTTCTGTTGATATGGTACGAGATCATTCAGAGCTCCGGTTCTAATCACCCACCTCGCCCAGGTTTTCTTCCAGTGGGCTTGTGCATTTGTTGTGAGGAAACCGATAATGGCTGCAGTCCCTAGATGTTGTACTGACCTAAAGACAGTGTTTATCAACTTCTACTTTAAGCTACCTCCTAACTTTTCAGTGGGTTCAGATAAGATCAGTAAAGGGAGGGTTTTAAAATGTAAAAATCCACATGTGGTAGTAGTTAAAAATTGCTTCTGCTCCAGTGTCTCTATAAATCTATTCATGATTACAAAACTAACTTCTGTTTCACTGCTGCGGTTTGATTCATCTCTATCTCACTCGACCTCAGCATCATTAAAAAACCTCTTACGCCACCGCTCATTTCTTTAAATAGTCACAAAGCAAATCTCCACTCTCACACACGCACACACAACACACACACACACACACACACACACACACACACACACACACACACACACACACACACATACACACACACGCACAGTGTGGACTCCCAGTCCTTCAACATCAGGATGTAGGGTGTAAGGAAGCATAGTTGAGTGGCTATAAACTTGAAAGAGCTCTCGTCTTCCTGTGTGAAAGAGTAAGGGGAGCTAACTAGGTGACATGGTGTGTGTGTGTGTGTGTGTGTGTGTGTGTGTGTGTGTGTGTGTGTGTGTGTGTGTGTGTGTGTGTGTGTGTGTGTGTGTGGGGGGGGGGTTCCTTTCTGCTCCCTGGAAAATGTATCAGCCGACTTAGGAAAAACAAGGCCAAAAGAATTGAAGAGCAGGAAAGTGTAGGGGTGAGGGGAACTGAAGCTGTGGCCTGTGGATGAACCCAGCTGGGACTTTGCTGGGTGGGGTCATTCCAAGTTCAGGGCTTTCCCTCGCTGACTCCGCGAGAGTGGAGGAGCTGTCCGTGGCTGAGGGGGCTCTGCTCTTGACGGCCCCCAGCCCCCGCATCGAGCCCCCCCAGGGGCCCTGTAACACAAACCCATGTCCAGCAGGAGTCTTCTGGGGGGTGTGTGTGTGTGTGGGGGGGGGGGGGTTCGGGGGGGGGTTCGACCTGGGTCATCCAGGGGGCTGAGAGGGTGGTGGAGCTACCTCCACCAAACCAATGCAGATCTGCCTGACGGATACGCTTGTTTTTTGAAAGGGCTCAGCAGTCTCAAACTCTTGGACACTTTGGAAAGGCTCCAATTACTCTGCACTGGAAAAAGCTGCAAAACGGTCGAGCCTATTTCTATGAGCCTTTGTGACGTGTGAGAGTGTGGAAGCCAACGTGGTTGGTGAACTGTGACTGTAATTACAGTTTGATTAAGTGAGATGTGACCGTCCCAAAAACCCTCCACTGAAATGGGGTCAATACTTTATATAAGGGTGTATTCGTGTGCAGGGGCTTGATACATTGTTTCTACAGAGGTTATGAACTAGACACACACACACACACACACACACACACACACACACACATACACACACACCCACAGAGCTGTGAGAGACAGGAGGTCGAGCCGGAGACACTAGAGTACAGATGGAGAAACAGTCTAACCCAGGTCTTTGATGAAGACAAATGAGAGACAATTTATCACCTGGCACTCACACAACCCCCCCCCCCCCCACACACACACACACACACACAGCACTCACACACACCACACACACACACACACAGGGACAAACACACACACGGTACTCCACACAAGCAACAGACTCAGGGGTGGCCCACTAATCAGGCAGTTTGCACAGACAGCCCAGCATGGGTCCTTTGAGTGGATAAGTGGTCCCTCCCATTATGTCAAGAGTAAAGGCAGTACCAGAGGGTGGGGTCGTGGGGGGGGGGCTGAGGGGGGCAGGGGGAGGTTGGCAGGGAGTTAATGAGTTGACTGGTGGGGTGATCAGGGATTGGAGGGTTTAAGGTCTATGACAGGAAGAGAAGACATAGATAAAGATGGAAGACCTGGCAGATTTATGAAGTGTTTGTTTATCACCGACCGCGTCGGGTGGCCATCAGGACACACAACACACACAAGATGGACGCTCGGCCAACAAATATAAATCTGCTGTTTGTCAGCTTGTAAACGTTCTTCTGTTTGTAATCATTCCCCCCCCCCCCCTAAAGAGCATTATATATTGTACCTGTGTATGAAATGTGCTATAAATACATTTGGATTTGATTTGATTAATGAGTCAGTAAGTATCATGTGTCTTTATACAGTATATTGTTGCTCATGTGAAGTTAGACTTTTATTTAGAAGTAAATAAGTAAGTTTCACATAATGTGACAGGGTCCGGTGTTTTGGTCCCCAAGTAGGGCAAGGCCATTTCTCTGTTTTTTTCTTCAGTTTGTCATACATTGAAATTATAATAATATATCATTTAGTGATCCTAAAACTGTTGTTTGTTGTATTGAATGGGCTCTTCAACACTTACGTTTTCGTAATGTGAAAAAAAAATGAAAAACACATTTGAAAGAAGCAACAACCTTTTTTGTCATCACAATTCCTCACAATTCCCGACTTGTTACGTTTTTTCACCAGACCCTGTTACATATAACAAATATCTTATGCATACATGCTGTCTTTGTATCCACAATCTTCTGCTGCTGTCATTTGGTTTCCTTCTGGATCCTCGACTGATTTTTAAATAGTAATAATTGCACAAATATTGTATCATGGGATTTTCCTGACTACAGTAGACTCTATATGACTAAAACCATGTTTGGCTGCAATGTTGAAATAGCCTATGACTCATTGACCAGGAGAAAAACAGTGTAATCTTATCCAGAGCGGCTCCACATCGGCCCTCTGACCTTTGTTCTTCGGAGCTGTTCCTTTTCCATGCAGAACCAACAACTACTTCATCTCTCCGAAGCCCATCTCAGTCACGGCTCATATAAGCATTCGAGATCCAATCCGACCTGCCAAACGGAGCATGTGTGATCTCTAGACCCTGTTCCCTCTCTCAGGAATCTCTGTCGCACACTAAAAGCCACATGTGATTCGACTGTCTTTATGTCAGATCTTTATCATAATGGGAGAGAAAGTTGTTTGTCCACTGTTGAAGCATCTGTAAGTTAGTGTAGGGTTGACCTTTGACCTTTGATCCGACGTGGAGAAAATAGGATACAATAGTGACAGTAGCAATTTGGTGAACTCACGTTGAAGGTTTACCTGTAGGGTGTATACCGGTACAAACTGTTATGAAAATGTTCTCTTTTGTTGCTGATAGTAGTTCACAAAGTACAGGTTTGTTTACCTGTATTTACCTGTCCTCCGAGGTGAGACAGACCCTCAGTTGACCCTCAGTAACCGTTAGTAACCACATTATCTTGCTTCCATGTTTTATGAGTGTGATCTGAGGGGGTGGAGTTAACACAAGGTGTCTGGTATGTAAAGCAATTTGTTCCACATTTGCATGTCTTTAGGACCCATCCTTATGAGGTGCCAGTTCTGCAGAACAGACAGACAGCTGTAGAGATAGAGGGAGAGAGAGAGGGAGAGAGAGAGAGAGCGGAGTGTGGGAGAGAGGGAGAGAGACTGGGACAGAAAGAATGAGAGAGAGAGAGCGAGAGAGCTGGCGGAGTATGAGAGAGAGAGAGAACGAGAGAGAGAGAGAGAGAGAGAGTGGGAGTGAAGAACAGAGCGTGTACAGAAAAGATTGAGAGAGGTTGAAGGGGGGAGGGAAGGTAAAAAGGTTGATGGGGGGAGGGAGGGGAGGGGAGGGGAGGGGAGGTGAAGGCGGGGTGTTGAGAGAACTGAAAGAGGATGAGGGGGAGTGAGAGACAGGGGGGAGTGAGAGAGAGAGGGGGGAATGTGGAGGGGGGGAGGGAGGGAGGGAGGGAGGGGAGGGAGGGAGGGAGGGAGGGAGGAAGGGAGGGAGGACCTCCCCGTGAACTGTGCAGTCGCGAGCCCGGGTCATTGGGGCGAGGTTGTCAGAGCGTGCCTGAAACAGCACACCGAGGTTCAGCCAGAGTTCACACACTCAACGTGCAGGATCCATGTCCCTCCGTCAGCACTCCAGCCAGACACACACCAGCACATGACACAGAAACACAGTGAATACTAAACACGTGTTGCACACACACACACACACACACACACACACACACACACACGCACGCACGGACACACACCAGCACATAACACAGAAACACAGAGAATACTAAACACGTGTTGCACACACACACACACACACACACACACGCGCGCACGGACACAGACACAGAACAGTCATATCAACAGAACATGTTAGTGGAATTACTAGACGTTCTCTCATTAAGCAAACGATAACAGGCCGTTCCTCTCCTCCCAGTCAACAACTAGGTCGTTGCCCACACACGGGACGGGTACACAGATAAATCCTAAAGGAAGTACACGAGTACCGCTTGTTCCAGGAAAAGGAACTCATGAAACATTAATGGACACACACACTACGCCTAACCGATATTTGTGGCGGCAGTGTCCTGTCAAAATTAAAAAACAGAAACAGAAAAAAACACTGAAAAGGGTTTGTTAAAAAACGGTGAGAAAGAACTGCTCTAATCCCAGTCAGCGTTGGTTTAAATAGGAAAGGCCACGAAGCCAGGAACCCCTCTGTGTGAGTGAGCTCTTTGTGGGGAAAGCTGTCTGCTCGACTCCCATTGAAGGCTGCTTGGCCCATTGTCAAACCCAGGGCTTGACCTGGTTTTGAACCCGATTGTCTCTGTCTCTCTCCCCTCTCTCTCTCCCCCTCTCCCCCCCCCCTCTCTCTCCCTCTCCCTCTCTGTCTCTTTCTGTCTCTACCCCCCCCCTCCCTCTCTCTCCCTCTCTCTTGCAGAGGAGAGGGAGAGGGACCTTGGTGAGGTGGGGAGGGGCCTGGTGGTGTGTGGTGATGTGGTTGAGTGAAGGAAGTGGCTCCCTCTTTCACTGTGGCGCGCAGTGATTTCATCTGGCTCCGCTCATTAAACCGGCCCCAGTAAAAATGGGGGTTTGCGACGTCGTGAAAAAGAAGAAAAAAAGAAGTTTGCTCATGCCAAAGTTCCATGCCAAAACCATTACTGTACTATTAATTTGAAATATCCCTGTGTCTCAAAGGCCTGTTCATCTGTCATGTGATGACCACTGCATATTCCCTCTCTCTCTCTCTCTCTCTCTCTCTCTCTCTCTCTCTCTCTCTCTCTCTCTCTCTCTCTCTCTCTCTCTCTCTCTCTCTCTCTCCCTCTGTCTCTCTCTCTCTGTCTCTATCCCCCCTCACTCTCTCTCTTTCCCTCTCTCTCTCTCTCTCTCTTTCCTTCTCTTCTCTCTCTCTCACCCTCTCCCTCGCCCTCTCCCTCTCTCTCTTAACCCCCCCCCCCCCCCCCCGCTTTCTCTCTCCAGTCAAGGCTGTATTGGATTAGTAAGTTCTCTCGTGTCACATGAGGCTTTGACAGGCAGGCCCAGCTGTGTCTTTCAGGCGCCAGAGCACCGCACCCTCACAAGCCCCGAGGCAGACAAGGCCCAAAACCCAGAACAATTCAGCCCTTTGTGGATCTACTGGAAACCGTCAAACTGCATCCAAATGACCGTAAGCAGCGAGATACAAGCCAGATGTGGGAATTCCAGGGTTCAGTTCAACCCAAGTCCAGCCTGGCTGGCGTGTCTCATCATGGCTTGCCCGGGCCGAGCAGGAGCAGGCGCAGGCGCAGTAAAGGGGGTAACTTCGAAGCCGTTCCGAATTAGTAGAACGGGGGGGCACGATGTCTCAGACCGTGGCAATTTGGCTAGTGCACCAAAAGATGGCCACCGACCGCACGGAATCGTAATATATCGAATTGTCATGGGAATCGTTGTTACTGCGATGTGAGGAACACACTGAACATTCCGGTGTCGGTTGAGTTGAGTTGGTTGTTTCCAAAATGGTACACCGCAAGATGGCCGCCGGCCGGCCGGGAACACCCACCGTGGAATGCTGATTTGAATGGCCATGGTCTGTCCACTCATTCTATTTCGTACTTGGTTCTAGCGTTACATGTGGTGTTCTGATATCCCACTCCGACCCGAGTTCTATTCGCATTTCCATGTAGCCGATATTCTGAATTAGCCAGTAGAGCTATACCGTACTGTTTTGAAGAAACCTTCTTTTTCTTGGAATATGCTAACATGCCCTATGCTAACCCTAACCCCATAACCATCTTTGGTCATCCGACCTGCTGTCATATCACCCCTTGGGTGCTTTGAGATGTCTGAGAAGCTCCATATATTCGTCGCATTTTGTCAGACACATCTGGGCCTTATTGACCTTTCTTGATGTCACCTCGCTTGTGTGTTATCGCGACACGTACTGTAAGAGCCTGTTTACGGATAATAAGAGTCGGATAACTGTTTCTCTAATGTGAAAAAGGTTCTCCGAAAACGAAATACTGTTGTCCAAAGCTGTGTTTTTGTTTCCCCTGGAGAAGCCTATTCATTAGCGGTGAGGACAACCCTGCTATCAGCACGGTGAGGGAGGCATGATAATGTCTTGTAAGGTCTTCCAGGGCCCAGCTCCGACGTGCCCGTAGCTAGCTGTTAGGGGAGTCATTTGTCCCTTCTGCAGGCTAATTACCACAGATAGTGAGACCCCCCCTGCCTTCCTCGCCGACCTTTCACCTCGGAGGTGTTGAGCAGGCAATTACTCTTTTCAGCTTCTGTGTGAGCAGGAAGAACGGCTGTGTGGATGTGGAGGTGTGTGTGTGTGTGTGTGTGTGTGTGTGCGCGTGTGTGTGTGTGTGTGCGTGCGTGCGTGTGCATGGGTCACACACACACGCACCTGCAAGCACACACCTCCACATCCAAACACACATACCTACACACACACACCCACCCACTCACACACACACACACACACACACACACACACACACACACACACACCTCCACATCCACACCGCACCGGTGCATGTGTGTATAGACGTGTCCGCACACACTCGCACAAGTGACTGGTACCACCTCCCGGGTCAGTAGTCCGTCATGTGTGAGAGGATCTGCATGGCCGCTCCCCCTCTGTATCCTACTCCTACTCCTCCAGGGCTCTCAGTAACGGCTAGCCTTTGTGTGGGTGTGTTTCAAGGGCTAAGAGGTGATACATCGGGCTCAAGGGAGACTGGTGGAGGTAGACATCGGAGGACAGGCTGTTTTGATAACACGTGTTTAATACCATTCCTGGTTCCAGACAGTCCGTGCATTTACAATGAGCCGGATTTTTGATTTCCACCTCCACCACCAGTCTCCACACAAGTGGGTCAGTACACAAGTGAGTGGGTGAGTGTGTGGGGTGATGGGCGCCACTGGCATTCACCGTTGGACTCCGTTTTACTGATCGGCGCCGGCAACCTTCTCAGTTGTCCTACCGGGCAGAAGAAAATACTTTCTTTCTTTCTTTCTTCTGTTCTTTTGTTCTTTCTTGGATTATTTCCCCGCCATCCTGTCTGCCGGGCCCGGGAGGTGATTCCTGCAGAACTGCAGCGGACAGGGAGGTGATATAATAATGATAATAATAATAATAATAATAATCATAATAATAATAATAATACATTAGACTTATATTGCGCTTTTCTAGACACTTTACAAACTGAGAAGATCGAGTAGTAAAAACGAAACAAAAGGTAAATAGAAGAAAGTATAGGGGCCTAATTAAGGTAGTGCTGGGGACACATGGGAAGGGGAGCTTGAAGAGGTGGGTTTTGAGGGCCTGTTTAAATGTTGGGAGGGTGTTGGCCTGTCTGATGTAGTTGGGGAGGGCGTTCCAGAGGGACGGGGCTGCGGCTGAAAAGGCCCTATCACCCCAGGTCCGGAGCTTGGTCCTGGTGGTCTTGAGGGTGGTTAGGTCGTCAGACCTGAGGTAACGGGAGGGAGTGTGGAGGGGGACGAGGTCGGCAAGGTAGGAGGGGGCCAGATTGATATGGCAGTAACATCCACTGTGCGGCAGTTACAACAGCTGAAGGCTTCGCCCACGGGGACTCTCATTATCAACCCATCTCAGACCTGTCTTTCGAGGAGACAGAAGAGGCGGTTGGAAACCGCAAACAAAACAGAACACAGTCCCGGAGCTTCTAAGAACGAGCTGAGAAACGGTGTGAAGGTGGTTTTGACCTCTCTAATCAATGTCTCTCCAGTGTGATTTAGTCCTTTTTTTTGCTCAAGTCAGCGTAGTGCTGACTAAGTCCTCGGGGAACAGAGCTCATTCGGCCCTCCTTGCACTTCCTGAACCCACATCCTTCGCCTGCGACACACGGTTCCAGCTCTCCGCTTGATAACCCACATCCTCTGCTCAACACACATACAGTTCTCCGGGGGGATGCTTTCATCATGACGCACGCTGTGTGTGTGTCTGTGTGTGTGTGTGTGTGTGTGTGTGTGTGTGTTTAGGCTGTTTCCATTTAGCAGGGTTCAGGTGTAGTTCACAGAGGCCGCCTCCAACGAGTCACATGACACACAGCGTTCGGGCTCTGGGAGGACCTTGTTTATGTAATATTGCCTTGTGATAGATCAAGACGCTTTTCCATGCCAAGCCAGCAATAAAACTGTTATTCATCGTTCAACCTTTTTCAGATAAAGCCAACAAAATGTGACTTGATTGACTTTATTCGGTATTCATCATTTTTTAATCGAATGTTTCTGTTGGTAGAATGATGGCCCCCCGAAAAAGTGTTAGACTAAACATCTGGTGTCTCACTCAGTCAGGACTGGAATGGAGTGTTTAGGGAGAGTGCATAAGCTTTTTAAAGTGGCTCTGTCCCTGTTTTTCTCTCCTCTCCTCTCCTCTCCTCTCCTCGCCTCTCCTCTCCTCTCCTCTCCTCTCCTCTCCTCTCCTCTCCTCTCCTCTGCTCTCCCCTCCTGTCTTCTCCTCTCCTCTCCTCTCCTCTCCTCTCCTCTCCCCTCCCCTCCTTGTCTTCTCCTCTCCTCTCTTCTCTCCCCTCCCCTCCTCTCCCCCCTCTCCCCCTCCCCCCCTCCCCCTCTCCCCTCCTCTAGAACTCTACCCTCCCCTTGACTCACTTCTGACTCACCTTGATCAGCGCAGGCTGCTGCTAGAAGTGGGGCAGGGGAGGGGGGGGGGGGGTTGGGGGGGTTAGAGAGGGGCTTTGGGGGTTGGGGGTTGGGGGGGGGTGGTGGTCTGACCCGCGGAGTTCACCGGTACTGCGACACCGTTGCGTAACCTATGAGGAAGCCTCCGGGTAATAAATCACGGGCCTGAGACGGCCCATCTGGGAACAACATTTTTCAGCGGAGCCTCTTGACGTGACGCCTGGTGGGCTTTATAAATACCCCGAGCGCCGCTCCGCTCCTCCACCGCCGCGGCGTGAACTGTGTTTCACCCACACACACACCGTTCCCCTCTGCCTGTTTGACTTCTCTCCTCCAGCTCTTAGAGCACAGGGCTTTTGCTCTGCTTTGTTTGCCCTGGAGCGGCTGCCTCCCCACTTCCCCTGCAGTTAACTGTCAGTGCTCGAAACCATAACACTGAGCAGCACATACACACACGCACGCACACGCACACACACACACACACACACACACACACACACACACACACAAGAACCCACAAGAACTCTCCTCTCTCCCTATCCGAGATTAATCTGAAGGGTCTCGTAGAGGGAGACTACAGAAACAACCCTCTACATTAACCATATAGGGGTTACGATTAGGTTAGTCGGATAGCCCTATTAGAGTGGAACTACAAGGACATTGTCTACAAGAACTCTGACTCTGGGTTCATCTGCAGGTCTAGTAGACAGGGACTAACACGCTCTACAAGAACTCCTGCCTGGGTAATCTGCAGGTTTATTACAGCGAGAGAACAGGGACGTTCTCTACCCAGAACCCTCTTTGGGTTAATCTGCAGGTCTAGTAGAGGGGAACCACAGGAACGTCCTGTAATATTGCTCCTATTGTGGCTCTGCCTTAGGCCAAGGTTGGGCCTGCATAGTTTATTACAATACGATTATACTAATAATAGTTGCTATTAAGGTTGTCATCTTCTATGTGGAGTAATAAGGGACGCCCCCCCAAGCCCCTTGTCGCAAGTCCTACATCTTCTCCCCCTTGGTGATGCAATGATTTTTGAGCCAAAAATACTGCAATACAATGGATTCGGGCTTTTGAATGAATGAATGAATGAATGAATGGTCTTTATTGTCATTGCTACAGTACAGGTACCAAACAACGAAATTAAGGAGGGGTGGCTCCCCTGGTATTAGGAAAGGGGAAAAAAAACACTTTAAAAAAAAATCACAAGAAGGGAAGGAGCTGGTTTACATAAATAAAGGCTATGTACACTATCCACTATACTATACTGTACAGATAGACGACTAGGGTTTTCATATTGCACAGTAGTGTTATTTCACATTTATTTAAAGTGTCGCAGTTTGCAGGCTTGAAATGTACATGTTTGTGCCTCAGCACTACACCTGATTTTTTTCAGTCCAGCAGCTGCTATCAATCCGTCCAGACTGTCCAGGGCCCAGAACCTAGGTCTTTGCTGTGTTCAGGGCCTGGACGGCCCTGTGGTAGAAGCTGTTCTTCAGTCTGTTTGTCCTTGCGCCCAAGGTCCTGAACCGCCTTTTCGAGGGCAGCCTGGTAAAGTGTTCGTACCCAGGGTGGGTCGGGTCCCTGGAGATCTTGGAGGCCTTCCTGAGACAGCGTGTGTTGTACAATAACATTACATTGTTATTCATCGTTCAAACCAATTGTTTGCTAACAATGTAAAGTAGTTTTATAGTTAACTAGGTAGTAGTGGCTGATTACTCATCGAGACTGCGCTCCTTGCTGTCACGGAAGCCCTCCACTCTGCCCAAGCTTCCTCACTCTCCTCTGTTCTCATTCTCCTTGACCTGTCTGCTGCCTTCGACACAGTCAATCACCAGATCCTTCTCTCCATCCTCTCAGACCTGGGCATCTCTGGCACCGCACACTCCTGGTTTTCTTCCTACCTGGCGGGCCGCTCCTACCAGGTGACCTGGAGAGAATCGCTATCTTCTCCACGAACCCTCTCCACTGGAGTTCCCCAGGGTTCCGTCCTAGGGCCCCTACTCTTCTCCCTCTACACCAAGTCTCTTGGCTCGGTAATCTCTTCACATGGGCTCTCCTACCACAGCTACGCAGACGACACTCAACTCTTCCTGTCCTTCCCCCCGTCTGATGTACACGTGGCAACCCGTATCTCAGCATGTCTCGCTGACATTTCAACTTGGATGGCTGACCACCATCTCAAGCTCAATCTTAACAAGACTGAGCTCCTCTTCATCCCCGGGAAAGCCTGCCCTCTCCAAGACTTCTCCATCACAGTGGAGAACTCTACTGTAACCCCCTCCCTGACAGCCAAGAACCTTGGAGTGATCCTGGATAACCGACTATCCTGTTCGGAGAACATTGCAGCAACGGCTCGCTCCTGCAGATTCCTCCTTTACAACATCAGAAGGATACGACCATTCCTTACCAGAGAGGCAGCGCAACTCTTGATCCAGGCACTGGTCATCTCCCGCCTGGATTACTGCAATGCACTCCTGGCTGGGCTCCCCGCTTCAGCCATTAGACCTCTGCAGCTCATCCAGAATGCTGCTGCCCGGCTGGTATTCAACCTCCCCAAATACGCGCATGTCACCCCTCTCCTTCGCACCCTGCACTCGCTCCCGATAGCAGCTCGCATCAGATTCAAGACCCTGGTGCTTGCATACCAGGCAGCTAAAGGGACAGCCCCTGCCTACCTGAAGGAAATGGTAACCCCCCAAACCCCTGCCCGCTCACTCCGCTCCTCCACCTCGGCTGGCCGACTGGCCCCACCTCCTCTACACAGCAGTCGGGCTGCCCGATCACGTCTCTTCACAACACTGGCTCCCCGCTGGTGGAATTAGCTCCCCATGGCTGTCAGAACGGCAGAGTCACTACCCATCTTCCGTCGTAGACTGAAGACCCATCTCTTCAGGTTACATCTTAACTGCTCCTCCTGAGACATCTTCCGACCCTCACCACTACGTCTCCTAAAGACACCCGCTTTCCCCTCTACTGTGTCCCTAGAACTTCTATTGCCCCCCTTGTACTGTTTCTCAGTTTCTCCAGTAATGAAAAAATAAATAATAATAATAATAATTTTTAGTAGAAGGCGATAATAGGGAGAAGGTTTCTCCTTCTATCAGTGGCCCCGGGCCCGAGCTAGAGTACTCTTCCTGCAACGAATGGTGGACTGCTGATTCACATGCTTAGTATTCAAATGTATTGATTGTAAGTCGCTTTGGAATAAGGCGTCTGCTAAATGCCAAAAATGTAAATGTAAATGTAAATGAATCCATTGCATTGGAATATTTTGGCTTGACCAGCGAGTGTGTCATTGATTTTCAACAACGTTGAAATTGATTTTAAATGTTCTAAATAAACGTCGGAACATTTGGATCGGTTGCCGACTTGTTCCCCGTTTCACCAGCTGCTGTCACAAATAACAAAAGCACTTACACCCGTCGCTTATAATACAGGACAATCCCTGCATGGCAACCCTACTTGCTATAATACAACTGCCACACTCAGCACTCGAGTTGAGGGGGGATGAGGGGGGATGGCATCCCCCCTGAAATAAAAACAGTCAAAATCATCCCCCTTCTAAAATTGCCATCCCCCCTTCCCATCCGTTATGTCATTCTGTCAATGAACGTGGTATTACTGCTATTTCAACATTTAGTTTTGCGCATATTGAGTAAAATACTGTGGACGAGGGGGCACGCACACATGAAATTACTTTTTTTACCAAGTCACTGACACTGAAGTCACAGACGCTGTGGGGATGCTAAAATTGTCCCCATATGATAAAATCCACCATCCCCGCTGATTTTCTTTTACAACTTGAGTACTGGAAACACTAATGTATCAGTGGAGATTGGTGGAGGCAGAAATCGTAGGAGAACGGGAGAACTTCCCCCGATACTAATATAATAATACTACTACAAATGTCATGGGGGGAAAGACAAACAGACACAAATTATGTCACAAATCCAGGGGCCTCATTTATAGAAAGTACTTTGGATCAAATTTGATTACCTGTGTAATCAAAAGTGAGTAAAATACTGTGGGCGAGGGGGCACGCACACATGCAATGACATTTTTACCAAGTCACTGACACTGA
>NC_137685.1:23407893-23420393 GCF_963989245.1 Nansenia antarctica | reverse complement strand
CATGAATAACGCCAGTATTGGCAGGTTCTCCTACTACAATGAGGCCTCCGATGTCTACCTCCAACCAGCCTCCGCTGGTCTGCAAAACGGATGGACTGCACTTATATAGCGCCTTTATCCAAAGCGCTTTACAATGGCCTCTCATTCACCTATTCACACACACATTCACACACCAATGGCGGCAAGCTACCATGCAAGGCGCCGGCCGGCCCGCTCACTGGGAGCAATTTGGGGTTCAGTGTCTTGCCCAAGGACTCTTCCACATGTGGCCAGCCGCGGCACGGACCGCCGATCTGCTGACCTTGAGATCATTAGACGGCAGCTCTACCTCCTGCGCCACAGCCGCCCCTGGTCTGCAGGGCCCCTCCAAGGCTGAGAGGAGCTGTGAGAGAGAAGCCATTAGCCAGGAAAAGTCGGGAGTCAGAGGATCCCTGGGATTATAACAAACTGAGAGAGGGAACAACAGCATCGGGCTGCAGGGCCAACAGTTTTTATACGGTACATGAGTTCAGCATCGCTGCTCAAGCGGCTCAGCGGACAGACAGTACCAGACTCCGGATCCCAGGGTCGACTGTATAACCTATTTAATGGATCATCGGAGGAGGCCTGACTTTTCCAAGCCCTGCGGTCAGGATCCAAAATGCTTGAGAAAAGAAAAAGTACACTCTCAGGGTTTTTATGCCTCTGAACGGCGAGAAGTGCAGCGCACATGTAGCCAGAGTCCTAACAGTAACTGACCGGGGACAAGGCTTAACGGTTTGCTGATGGGGTAGTCGAGGTGGGAGACTGTAGTCGAAGGGCTGCATATGATTCGGGAGAATAGCTGTTGTATCCATGGCGAAGAATTATCACGGGGAAGGCAATGGATGTACTGTACCTAACTCCCCCTAAACTCTTATGTGATCCCTTGCCAATAAAGCCCTCCATCTGATCCTTCGCTATTCAATTGTATAGCAGAAGCTCTGCAGTGTCAGGTTAGTTAACTGTGTCATGGCCAACATCGTGATGGACGGATATTGTCTTAAGATGAGTGGTCTTTCACAGTTCCTATGGACAGGGTTAACATGACATTGTGACAGATTATTATTCTCTGTCCTCTACTACCCCAAATCCCTCTACTCCTACCCCCAAAACCCCTCTACTCCTACCCCCAACCTCCTCTATTCCTTCCACAAAGCCTTATACTAACCCTGACCCCCTCTGCTTCCACCTGTGCTTGGTCCATCACCCCAGAGCTGAGTGCTCAGAGCCGGGGGGGTGGGCTGTCCAAGCTCAAGCCCCCCCTCTGCCTCTCGCTGTGATTTATTCACTATTTGGCTAACCCTGGCCTGAACCTGCCCCGGGAGACCCACACCGTTCTAGCCCTCCTCTTCCAGCATACGTGCACTACATGGGTCCTGGAACCTAGTTCAGCCTCAACATGCCTCTCTCCTCCTCTCTCTCTCTCTCTCTCTCTCTCTCTCTCTCTCTCTCTCTCTCTCTCTCTCTCTATTTCTCCTCCTCTCTCTCTCTCTCTCCCCCCCTCTCTCTCCCCCTCCCTCTCGCTCCCACTCTTTCTCTCTCCCACCGTCTATCTCTCTCCTCTCCCACTCCCTCTCCCTCCTCTCTCTTCCACTCCCCCCCACCCCCCACTCTCTCTCTCTCTCTTTCTCCCCCCCCCCACACTCTCTCTCTTCCTCTGTTTTCGCAACAGCTCCACTCAGAGAATGAGAAACAGGCCCTTAAAAGAGAGGCTCGGGTTCTCTCTCCCAGCAGAGCATATCCTCTCCCTCTCTCTCTCCCTTCTTCTCTCCCTCTCTCTCTCCCTTCTTCTCCCCCCTCTCTCCCCGGCGCGGCGCGGGTCATCTACTGATCACAATGTGCGGCCCTATCGTGAGTGCACAGGAGGGCATTTATGGTTCGCTGGGATTCAAATGAATGTTTATGGGCCTTGACTGGCAGCCAAAGGGCAGACACTTTCCCCTTTTTTTTTTAACAATCTTCTCTGATTGGTTGGCCTGTGGCCGTGTGTGCTTGCTTTGACTTGTGGTCTCAGTCACGGGGTATCTCTCTCTCTCTCTCTCTCTCTCCCTCTCTCTTTCTCTCTCTCTCTCTCTCTCTGTCTCTCTCTCTCTCTCCCTCTCTCTCTCTCTCCCTCTCTCTCTCTCCCTCCCTCTCTCTCCCTCTCCATCCCATAGCTCAGTGTTGTCTGGATTCGAGCATTATGGGATCGTTCTATGAATCTGTTTATTCTATGAATTATGAATGTGTTATGTATTCATCTCTGCAGATGAAAGGAAGATGAAAAGTTGTACAGTGACTCCCCTGACACCGGACTGGCTATCTTTGATTGTGAGAGAGAAACGTTTTTGCAAGGCCTCGCATATTTAAGATGATTCAATAAGATATGATTCAATCTAATGGTCTTCTAGCGTGGTCAGACACTGGAGGTTGGTGGAGGTAGAAATCGGAGGATGGGCTCATTGTAATGCATAGAATGGAATAAGGAATTGTATGAAACGCCATGATACCATTCCTTATTTCATGGTATAGTATGAACAAAATGCAGGCAATCTTTCATTTACCAACATGTTTCCCCCTACAGAGTATAATACACATAGTGGGTCTGCCTTACATGCTTTTTAAATAAGCATTTCTGTCACTGCACTTACTGCATTATGGTAAAGGAAGGAGAGAGATGACGGTTGAGGAGACAGAAGCATGTTGAGGTGACAGAAGGCAGTTTAAGCAACAACATTAGTTAGAGTCACTCTGGTCAGACTGGTCAATGTCATTGACTCCCTGAGGGCCCAGCAGCTGGTGACACTGCCAATGGCTGTAAGCGACAGGGTTTATGGAGGACCTGTCTGCTACATGTGTCGGTGTCGGTACCGGATCTGTTCGGCCTCCCAGATCGGAAGCCTTTACAGAGGACGTATCACATTATGATTGGCTGTGATGACGTTAAACACATTATGATTGGCTGACGACGTAAGACCGCTGTACAATGGCAATTTGGCTAGTACACCAAAAGATGGCCGCCATTTGAATTGTAAAACATAATTGCCATGGTGATCATTATTATTGCATGGTAGAACACAGAGAGAAGCTAGAAATGCAGCAGCACCAGAGCAACGAAGCATCGTTTGACAGAGCATTCCAATGTCAGATGAGTTAAGTTGTTTGTTCAGGAATCTCACACCTTCTGAAACATCAAATTCAAGCACCTTTCAAGGACTTTCAAGACTCAATTCTCTCAAATTCAAGGGCCCAACACGGCATAGTTTGAGACAGACCTAGATAAGAATATATATAATAGGAACTATCCGCTCACAGATAACAATTAAAAAGAGAGGCTTGAATGTGTGAACACTAGATGGTCTCTTGCCTTCTCTACCACAGCACAGCAAAACAATATATTGTGAAATATGTGTAAAGTTAAGCAATACAGAGACTTATTTACTAGTTGACAAGCTAAGTAAAACATTTTTGAATATATATATATATATTTTTAGAGAGAGATAGAGAGAGGGGAATTCAAGCACTTTCAATGACCCATGTCTATTTTCAAAAACCTTTAAGACCTTGATTTCTTTTTCTCAAATTCACAAACTCAAGGACCCGTAGGAACCCTGAGTTAAGTTGTTTGTTAATAAAGCCGTCAAGGTCAAACTTCCACATGGTACACCAAAAGAAGGCCACCGGTATATACCCTCCACGGAATGCTGATTTGAATGGGCATACTGTATACAGCTCTGCTGACACCAGCGTATCTCACACCCCACCTTGTTAGGGAGGGAGCAGTCTAGCTCCAACACAACCCCCCCACCCCCCACCCCCCAGCATACAGTATGTTTCATATTTTGGCAACTTAGCCCGCCATGGCAGTGATCGCAGGTTGGCATGGAAACACTGCCATCTCTACCATGTGATTGATTTACCACATAGTCAACGAAACACTTTAACATTTTTTTTTATTAATGTGATTCCATTCAAAGACACATGATGGGTACAATAACATAAAAAAGGAGCATAAAAAACCCCAAAAACAGACGTGTAAAAAAAAAAACTCCCCCATTGCGGTTGACCCAGGCTGATTGTGCATGGCTTCATCTTCTTCTCCTGCTCAACGTGAGAATAGGCAGGAAGTCCTCCAAACTACACACACACACACACACACACACGAGGAGATCGACAACGAGACCAGAATAAGTCCAGCCAACTGGTGAATCAAGTCTACAGTAACCCACAGGATCAACGACACCTGCTACACTTAAGTTCTCCAGAACCTTCTGCCCAAACACAGTACTGCGCTTTCAAGAGGGTTCCTCTGATGCCCAATGTCCTGACCGCTGCAGCCCCCCACGAGTACCTCCCTTCCACATCTCCCGGAGTTATTGAGGTGTTTCTGGCAATGAATTGATTGAAGTTTCCGGGCCAGGAGTTCAAAGTTCATGTCCGGCCCTTGAATGTGTTCATGCACGTGTAGCTTCCAGCGAACTTGTGGATCTCTTCAAGCGCAGCATGTGGCATGAAGCTGAAGGATGTGGGAGGGGGGGGATAGAGAGATATGATGTTACATATGAGTAAAAAACATGTGTACAACAGGGCAGGTTGGCGGGAGGTAGAAATGGTGGAGCCGGGGCTCATTGTAATTCATGGAATGGAATTCGATACCGTTCCTCATTCCATTCCATGCATTTACAATGAGCCCGTTCTCCGGATTTCGACCTCCACCAGCCTCCTCTGGTGTAATCTGGAGGGATAAAAAAGTCAACTGTATGAGACGACTATATGCAGGGATGCAAACTGGTGATGGTCCAAAATGGGGATAAACAATTTTCTTTGCCTGAAAACTAAGAAAATGATCAATGCCCAATTAACCTTAAAGGAGAAGAAAAAAAATGTATGGGCGGGGGGATAGCGCTAGCACTAATGGTGCTAAATGGATATTGCTAGCACTAACAGTGGTCTAACAATGATGCGCATGTAAGTAGCGGCAGCCCTGACCTTAACACCTACATAATTATTACTTCGAAAACAGTTTACTGTGACTTCTCTATGCTGTCTGGAATTGTACCTTGCTGCCCTGATGCTAAATGTTTTATCAACAGCAGCGGAGTTTAGCAGACAGGAAGATTAGTTAACTTGCGCATCATGTGACTTGGATGAGACTTAGAACCCCCCCCACACCCCCATTATTATTTTTTTCAGATCTACACGATTCACACAGATTACCACACAGATAAGGTAAAAACTGTTAATTTAGCAGAAAGGTGACAAGTTTGCACCCCTGTATATGGAGAGCATACTGTTTGGTGTGTGACGCTGTACCTTTTGAGGAGGACGAGAGCGTGCATGGTCCAGGGCAGGTAGACGTAGGCTGTGTTTGTTCTGACCGCGTCCACGGTCTTCTCAGCGACCGTCTCTGGCTTCAGGGGAGGGAACAGTTGAGGAAACCTGCAGGACACGCATACATACACATGTTATATAACACTCTAGCTACTTCTATATACTCTATAGATATACAGTATTTAGCTACATGCATAGAGAGGTCACACGTAGTCTGGCTCTGTAGTTACACGCATAGAGTAGATTCTGTCCTACAAAGACACTTAGATTTAGATTTAGTCATCTAAAAATGAATTAGACCCCTACACTTTCTTTTCTTTCTTTTTTTGTTTCTTTTTATTATTACTACTCGATCTTTTCAGTTTGTTAAGCGTCTTTGAGTGTCTAGAAAAGCGCTATATAAGTCTAATGTATTATTATTATTATTATTATTATTATTATAGAGAAATTACATATATTCTAGCTGTTTAGCTACAGTATATGCTTAGGTAGGTTATATACAGGTCTATCTTGATTTTATTTTATTATTATATATTTATTTTTTTACCTTTATTTATACAGGTAAGAAACACATTGAGCCCCAAGGGCTCATTTTCAAGTGTGACCTGTTCACAGGCATAGCTCGGGGCTCACCTCCCCGCCTCACCGGGTAAGAGAAAAAAATATATTATAGCTTTTTACATACCGGTACATGCATAGAGAGGTGACATACTGTATATGCTAGCTGTTTAGCTACATACTCAAATGAACGGGGGCCATAGAATTAGAATGATAGAATGATTGTTATTTGAAAAGACTAGGGAGTGAATAACTCTTGTGTGTTCAGCGTCAGAGTCTCGTCCTCACCTGACTCTCATCCCCTGGAACATCTCAGTGTTGGTGTGGAAGGGGAGGATGGTGGTGCAAGCCACCCCAGGGCAGTCCAGCAGGCCCAGGGTCAGGCTCTCCATGAAGGCCAGAGACGAGGCCTTGGAGGTGCAGTAGTCTATGGTCCCGGGGATGGGCGACTGAGCCAGGATGGAGTTGATGCACACCACGTGGCCGCGCTGGAGCTCCAGCATCCGGGGCAGGAAGGCCTTGGTGGTCTGGGGGGGGCAGGGGATGTGGAGTTAAATACATGAACACACACACACACACACACACACACATACACACACAAATACACAGGGAGAGAGAGACAGCCATAGAGAAAGAGAGAGTGAGAGAGAGAGAGAGAGAGAGAGAGAAAGTGAGAGAGAGAGAGAGAGAGAAAGAGAGTGAGAGAGAGAGAGAGAGAGAGAGAGAGAGAGAGAGAGAGAGAGAGAGAGAGAGAGAGAGAGAGAGAGAGAAAGCAGGCCAGACCGGGGCCCTACAGATTATGTTTCCATTTCTTTTAGCTGATAATTGCATTTCTGTCTGCATCCCGTTTGATCTCCATTCAAAAGAAGAAAAAGAAGAAAAAAAAGCGCCATAGGTTTCAGAGGCCCTTCTGATATTCCTAGGAGATGAGAGGCAATCTGGAAATACCCTCACTCTCCTGTAAACGAAGCTGGGATTGACACGTCCCCCCGCGGGAGGGCCTCTCGGCGCTACCGTCAACATGCAGGGGCAGAGGCCGCTAAAAGCACTGTTTGAGAAGGTACGAACTCGATCCACCGGCAGCAATCCCCCCCCCCCCCCAAAAACACGTCTGAGTTCCTCTTCCTCAACCTGTGCACTTACCCAGAACTGTCCCATTGTGTTGATGTGTTGAGATTTCAATAGCGCGTCGTCATCGCTGTCCATCAGGCTTTTCCCGTGGACCACCGCCGCGTTGTTCACCAGGATGGTGACGTCCCCCACCTGCCAGAGGACCACAACACAGTCAACGCCATGCCAGCTAATAATAATAATCATAATAATAACTTTTTATTCGTATAGCGCTTTTCCTGCAAAACGTTGTAGCTCAAAGTGCTCCGATCATTATATAATCGTAATTTTGTTCTTTTTTCATTTAAAGGCAATATTAAAAAGATGGGTTTTTTAGTCTTGACTTGAACATATCTGCTGAGGTTGCATCCCTAATGTAAACTGGCAGTGCATTCCACAATTTGGGTGCATACAATGAGAATGCAGCCTCACTGAATCTCTTCCTTTGTACATGGTGGTACACAGAGAAAACAAGCGTCAGAAGACCTGAGAGCTCTATTGGGCTGATATGCTAGCAAAAGACCTGAGAGCTCTATTGGGCTGATATGCTAGCAGAAGACCTGAGAGCTCTATTGGGCTGATATGCTAGCAGAAGACCTGAGAGCTCTATTGGGCTGCAGTGTTTCCTCCAGGAATTTTTACCATGGTGGCGGGTACGCGCATGAAAACGCGCATGAAACGCGCACGCGCGCTCAAAACAACGACGTCATTTCAGCCAAAACTCGAAAATAAAATGTTTTCCTGTAAATTAAAAACAAGGGTAGTCCGTCCGTCCGTCCCTCTCTGGAATGGAATGGAATGGACTTTATTTGTCATTGCTACAGTACAGGTACCAGACAACGAAATGGTCCATTAAATAAAATGACACGGTTCAAATGTTCACGCTGGCAGTCCGGCTCTCACACATACTGGCAGCGTCCCGGTCTGACTTAGCTCTCGTTTGTGCACGGCTTTCTTTCTTTCCTTCCTTCCTTCCTTCCTTTATGTGAAGTGGCCGGTCCCGGGCACAGCTGCCTCGCATCCGCTCAACGAGCCCGGCGGTTCGGTGCTGCGCTGATTAGCGGATGCGGGACAGCTGTGTGAGCGGATCGCTCCATCTCTCATCTTGATGAAGATGAATGATCTTTATTGTCATTGTAACAGGTACAACGTAATTTAAATGAGGAATCACAAAACAGTTTTGCAAGCGCGTCGCTTCGCGCTTGTGGGTGTGTCTAGCGCTGTGAAGGTCTGAAAAGCGGCCTAAATCTTTTTTTTTTTTTTTGGGTTGAGAAATCTGCATGGTGGCGGAGGAAATTCCATCGTGGCGGACCGCCACGATGAAATGCATGTAGAGGAAACACTGGGCTGATATGCTAGCAAAAGACCTGAGAGCTCTATTGGGCTGATATGCTAGCAGAAGACCTGAGAGCTCTATTGGGCTGATATGCTAGCAGAAGACCTGAGAGCTCTATTGGGCTGATATGCTAGCGAAAGCTCTTTCAGATATTCTGGTGCTGTGCCAGCTAAGGGAGGATGAGCTGGGTCGGCGGGCCGTTGGAGAAGCGTTGCTCTCTAAGCACTAGCTCAAAACACTTTTTTCATATAAAAACACAAATGTGTTGAGTTGTTCATGTTAGATGAAAAAACAGCATACCTTCTCCCTGACCACCTTGGCCTGTTTGTAAACCTCCTCCCGATTGGCCACGTCACAGATGAAGTAGTGGCACTCTGTTCCTGAGAGGGAGATCTCCTCGCTGGTCTCCTTCAGACACTTCTCTGTGCGGCCCCATAGGATCACCTGAACCAAGACAACGTGGTAAAGGTTCATGTTAGGCAATGACATGAAGTGTTAGAAACGGCGGGAACTGGTGTTCGAGTCGACACGTAAACATACTACGCATAATGATCTCAAAATCCACCGCAAGACAAGCAAAGCGGCCCAACTGTATGTTTTCTTTCTTTTCGACAACTCTGAGGTGCAGATACGTTTTCTGCTGAACAACAAGCAGGAGGTGAAAACATCCTTTGGTAGAATTGAGAACATGGAGGGCATTTTTTTTTTGTCACAACAAATAGTTTTAGAGCAAGATTAAAGTGGGTGGGGGGTTGGTAGAGTTTTAGAGAGAGATTAAAGGGGGGGTGGGGGTTGGGTGCTGTGTGAATGAACTGCCTCTTTATCTGCCTTGCACTCTAAATGAAGCCCAGTCATTGGAGAAGGGAACAGGGGGGAGAACTGTGTGTGTGTGTGTGTGTGTGTGTGTGTGTGTGTGTGTAGGAGGAGGAGGAGGAGGAGGAGGAGGAGGAGGAGGAGGAGGAGGGGTGGGGGTAGTGATTGGGCAATTAGATCTGTCAGTCTTTGGGGTCAGGGAAAGGTAATGAAATCAGGGGGTTAGCCCTCCTCATCTCTCAAACACACATTCTCAAAGAGATTACACGGCCTGTTGGGCAGATGAGCCTAGTCATCTCTGGTCAGGGAGGCTGAAAACAGTGCGTGTGTGTGAAGTGCTAAGGGGGCCAGCGTAGGGCTTGGCCGGTCGCCCGTGACCAAGGTTAATATTTGAGCAGAAAGTCCTCTGGAAAGTGATCCTGTATGTGTGTGTGCGTGTGTGCAGCATGTGTGTGTTAGCAATTGTGTATTTGTGTACTTTCCTTCCTTCTGTATCAGAGTGCCATGAACCTACATTTGACTGACTTCAGGTGGATTATGGATTGTAATTTAACCAAAACATTTACTGCTATATCTAAAGAATTTTCTCTTTTTCTTCTTCTCTCAATTCTTTTTTAAATAGCTACATATTGCTAGTGTCATTGTTATGTTTTAGCATCAAGTTTAAAACTGAATATAGTTGGTCTGACACACTGTGGGTTTCAAGATATGCAAGCAGATGCTTCAGAGTTTCTCAACACTGAAGACAGTTAGCACGTTCATTAGCAAGCCCCACATCTCACACCTGATTCACTAATGATGATAGGTTGACTAGCTACAGGTAGAGCAGGGGGAGGCTGGTGGAGGTAGAAATCGGAGGGCCGGCCCAGTGTAAATGCATGGAATGGAATAAGCAACGGTATCAAACATACCATGCATCATTCCATTCCATGCATTCAAATGAGCCTGTCCTCTGATTTCTACCTCCACCAGCCTCCCCTGTGGTAAGAGAAGCAGCACTACTGGGTAGAGATTGGAGGCTGTCCTGACCGGACCTTGTGTCTAAATGAAGGGGGGGGGGAGGTACAGTATGTACTGTACGGTACAGGGGCATGTAAGGTTCGCCCACTAGGTTTGGCAAGAACTAGGAGGATAGCATATCTCAACAACAACAGATAACATGTAAATGCATCGTTTTTTCCAAAGCTACTGTCACTATCTGCCCTGCCGAGAACACTGTATCTGTTGCTATCTGACCCGCCATCTCAGACTAAAAGTATTCTTATCCCACTCAAGTTCTTGGTGAGGTCTAGTCATTACGGAGTCGTGTTTACTTGCATAATGACTCTGAGTGCGTTGAGGGGAGAGAAAATGTTTGCTTTGAGGTCTTACTTTATTTCAGGAGGGGACATGGGGACCGGATCATAATCTTTCAAGATAAGCATTTTTTTGGGTTTGTTTTTTATCAGATCGAAGACTACCAATGTTTGGTTTTCTACTTGGGCTGAGCCTTTTCTTTCGATTGCTGTTTGCTTTAATTTGCAATTTAAGTTAATCAGCCCCCAGTGGACAGATCTTAGATAAATGACTGAAAGCTTTTAATAGGATTTCATCCCCAAACAAACAAAACCTGAAGTTTCCTCATTAAAAAATAAGCACTCAAACTGTGCTCTCCTGTAAAGCTTGTTATTTCGTTCTTTTATCAGCCCGGTCTGAAACACGCTGGCGCTTAAGGACAAACAAATGACTGGCTGCTATCAGCGAGAATGCACAAGAGGAAAGGTGAACCAACTGTTTTTAAAAGACTCTCACAACAACCCCTCAAGTGTCACTGAAACACCGGTGATTACCTTTTAGAGAGCACACCTGACAAGATTAGGGCATTTTGCATATTGTTTCAAATTAATGTCCTCAAAAGAATAATGGGGTTTCATTGCCCACAAGTGCTTGTCAGGGTGCTTGACTAGGTAAGGTAATGTGGACTTCACTCATGAGTCATGGCCCCATCAGAAACCAGTGATATCTCACTAGTTTTGAATGTAAGGGGTGGGCATAAACCCTTTGTAAGGATAGTAGAGAAGGGGGCAGGAGGAGGCAGTAGGGGGGAGGAGGGGGGGAGGAGGAGGAGGCAGGAGGAGGCAGGAGGGGGAAGGATGGGGGGCAGGAGGGGGCAGGAGGAGGCAGGAGCGGGAAGGAGGAGGGTGCAGGAGGAGGAAGGAGGAGGAAGGAGGGGGGCAGGAGGAGGAGGAGGCAGGAGGAGGAGGGGGCAGTAGGGGGGCAGGAGGAGGCAGGAGGAGGAGGCAGGAGGAGGGGGCAGGAGGAGGCAGGAGGAGGCAGGAGGAGGAGGAGGGGGCAGGAGGAGGGAGGAGGAGGGGCAGGAGGAGGCAGGAGGAGGAGGCAGGAGGAGGAGGAGGAGGAGGAGGCAGGAGGAGGAGGGCAGGAGGAGGAGGGGGCAGGAGGAGGAGGCAGGAGGAGGAGGCAGGAGGAGGAGGCAGGAGGGGGAAGGAGGGTGCAGGAGGAGGGGGCAGGAGGAGGAGGAGGCAGGAGGGGGAGGCAGGAGGAGGGGGCAGGAGGGGGGAGGCAGGAGGAGGAGGAGGCAGGAGGAGGAGGCAGGAGGAGGAGGCAGGAGGGGGAAAGGAGGGTGCAGGGAGGAGGGGGCAGGAGGAGGAGGAGGCAGGAGGGGGAGGCAGGAGGAGGGGGCAGGAGGGGGAAGGAGGGTGCAGGAGGAGGGGGCAGGAGGAGGAGGAGGCAGGAGGGGGAGGCAGGAGGAGGAGGGCAGGAGGAGGAGGCAGTAGGAGGAGGCAGTAGGAGGCAGGAGGAAAGGGCAGGAGGAGGAGGCAGGAGGAGGAGGCAGGAGGAGGGGCCAGGAGGAGGAGGCAGGAGGAGGAGGCAGGAGGAGGAGGAGGCAGAGGAGGAGGAGGCAGGAGGAGGAGGCAGGAGGAGGAGGAAGGAGGGTGAAGGAGGGGGAAGGAGGGGGGGAGGAGGAGGAGGCAGGAGGAGGAGGCCGGAGGAGGAGGAGGGGGAGGGAGGAGGAGGCAGGAGGAGGAGGAGGGCAGGAGGAGGAGGCAGGAGGAGGAGGCAGGAGGGGGCAGGAGGAGGCAGGAGGAGGAGGAGGCAGGAGGAGGAGGCAGGAGGAGGAGGAAGGAGGGTGAAGGAGGGGGAAGGAGGGGGGGAGGAGGAGGAGGCAGGAGGAGGAGGCCGGAGGAGGAGGAGGGGGAGGGAGGAGGAGGCAGGAGGAGGAGGAGGCAGGAGGAGGGGCCAGGAGGAGGCAGGAGGAGGAGGAGGCAGGAGGAGGAGGCAGGAGGAGGAGGAAAGGAGGGTGAAGGAGGGGGAAGGAGGGGGGAGGAGGAGGAGGCAGGAGGAGGAGGCCGGA
>NC_137685.1:23378626-23407693 GCF_963989245.1 Nansenia antarctica | reverse complement strand
GTCATCTCTGGTCAGGGAGGCTGAAAACAGTGCGTGTGTGTGAAGTGCTAAGGGGGCCAGCGTAGGGCTTGGCCGGTCGCCCGTGACCAAGGTTAATATTTGAGCAGAAAGTCCTCTGGAAAGTGATCCTGTATGTGTGTGTGTGTGTGCAGCATGTGTGTGTTAGCAATTGTGTATTTGTGTCTTTCCCCTCCTTCTGTATCAGAGTGCCATGAACCTTTCCATTTGACTTACTTCAGGTGGATTATGGATTTAACCAAAACATGTACTGCTATATCTAAAGAATTTTCTCTTTTTTTTTCTTCTCTCAATTCTTTTTTTAATAGCTACATATTGCTAGCGTCATTGTTATGTTTTAGCATCACGTTTAAAACTGAACATAGTTGGTCTGACAAACTGTGGGTTTCAAGATATGCAAGCAGATGCTTCTGAGTTTCTCAACACTGAAGACAGTTAGCATGTTCATTAGCAAGCGCCACATCTCACACCTGATTCACTAATGATGGTGAATCAGGACTACAGGTAGAGCAGATGGGGAGGCTGGTGGAGGTAGTAATCGGAGGGCCGGCCCAGTGTAATGCATGGAATGGAATAAGCGACGGTATCAAACATACCATGCCTCATTCCATTCCATGCATTAAAATCAGCCCGTCCTCTGATTTCTACCTCCACCAGCCTCAGGTAAAGAGAAGCAGCACTACTGGGTAGAGATTGGAGGCTGTCCTGACCGGACCTTGTGTCTAAACGAAGGGGGGGAGGTACAGTATGTACTGTACGGTACAGGGCCAGTAAGGTTCGCCCACTGGGTTTGGCAAGAACTAGGAGGATAGCATATCTCAACAACAACAGATAACATGTAAATGCATCGTTTTTTCCAAAGCTACTGTCACTATCTGCCCTGCCGAGAACACTGTATCTGTTGCTATCTGACCCGCCATCTCAGACTAAAAGTATTCTTATCCCACTCAAGTTCTTGGTGAGATTTAGTCATTATGGAGTCGTGTTTACTTGCATAATGAGTGCGTTGAAGGGAGAGAGAAAATAATGTTTGCTTTGAGGTCTTTACTTTATTTCAGGAGGGACATGGGGACCGGATCATAATCTTTCAAGATAAGCATTTTTTGGGTTTGTTTTTTATCAGATCGAAGACTACCAATGTTTGGTTTTCTACTTGGGCTGAGCCTTTTCTTTCGATTGCTTTTGTTCGTTTGCTTTCATTTGCAATTTAAGTTAATCAGCCCCCAGTGGACAGATCTTAGATAAATGACTGAAAGCTTTTAATAGGATTTCATCCCAAACAAACAAACCTGAAGTTTCCTCATTAAAAATGAGCACTCAAACTGTGCTCTCCTGTAAAGCTTGTTATTTCGTTCTTTTATCAGCCCTGGTCTGAAAACACGCTGGCGCTTAAGGACAAACAAATGACTGGCTGCTATCAGCGAGAATGCACAAGAGGAAAGGTGACCCAACTGTTTTTAAAAGACTCTCACAACAACCCCTCAAGTGTCACTGAAACACCGGTGATTACCTTTTAGAGAGCACACCTGACAAGATTAGGCATTTTGCATATTGTTTCAAATTAATGTCCTCAAAAGAATAATGGGGTTTTATTGGCCACAAGTGCTTGTCAGGGTGCTTGACTAGGTAAGGTAATGTGGACTTCACTCATGGCCCCGTCAGAAACCAGTGATATCTCACTAGTTTGAATGTAAGGGTGGGCATAAAGCCTTTGTATGGGATAGTAGAGAAGGGGGCAGTAGGGGACAGGAGGGGGAAGGAGGGAGGGGGCAGGAGGGTGCAGGAGGGGGCAGGAGGGGGAAGGAGGAGGGGGGCAGGAGGAGGCAGGAGGAGGAGGCAGGAGGAGGGGGAAGGAGGAGGGGGAAGGAGGAGGGGGCAGGAGGAGGAGGCAGGAGGGTGCAGGAGGGGGCAGGAGGAGGAAGGAGGAGGGGGCAGGAGGAGGCAGGAGGAGGAGGCAGGAGGAGGAGGCAGGAGGAGGGTGAAGGAGGAGGGGGAAGGAGGAGGGTGCAGGAGGGGGGAGGAGGAGGAGGAGGAGGAAGGAGGAGGGGGGCAGGAGGGGGGAGAAGGAGGAGGAAGGAGGAGGCAGGATGGGGCAGGAGGAGGAGGAAGGAGGAGGAGGCAGGAGGGTGAAGGAGGGGGAGGAAGGAGGAGGAGGCAGGAGGAGGAGGAGGAGGAGGAGGCAGGAGGAGGAGGCAGGAGGAGGAGGAGGCAGGAGGAGGAGGCAGGAGGAGGAGGCAGGAGGAGGAGGCAGGAGGAGGAGGAGGAGGAGGAGGCAGTAGGAGAAAGGAGGAGGAGGAGGAGGCAGGAGGAGGAGGCAGGAGGAGGAGGAGGAGGCAGGAGGAGGAGGAGGCAGGAGGAGGAGGAGGAGGAGGAGGAGGAGGAGGAGGAGGAGGAGGAGGAGGAGGGCAGGAGGAGGGGGCAGGGAGGAGGCAGGAGGAGGAGGCAGGAGGAGGAGGCAGGAGGAGGAGGCAGGAGGAGGAGGCAGGAGGAGGAGGGGCAGGAGGAGGCAGGAGGAGGGGCAGGAGGAGGAGGCAGGAGGAGGAGGCAGGAGGAGGAGGCAGGAGCAGGAGGAGGAGGCAGGAGGAGGCAGGAGGAGGAGGCAGGAGAGGCAGGAGGAGGAGGCAGGAGGAGGCAGGAGGAGGGGGAGGAGGGAGGCAGGAGGAGGAGGCAGGAGGAGGGCAGGAGGAGGAGGGAGGCAGGAGGAGGGGGCAGGAGGGAGGAGGCAGGAGGAGGAGGCAGGAGGAGGAGGAGGCAGGAGGAGGGGGCAGGAGGAGGCAGGAGGAGGAGGCAGGAGGAGGAGGAGGAGGGCAGGAGGAGGAGGAGGCAGAGGAGGGGGCAGGAGGAGGGGGAAGGAGGAGGAGCAGGAGGAGGCAGGAGGAGGAGGAGGCAGGAGGAGGAGGAGGCAGGAGGAGGAGGCAGGAGGAGGAGGAGGCAGGAGGAGGAGGAGGCAGGGAGGAGGGAGGAGGAGGAGGAGGAGGAGGAGGGGAGGCAGGGAGGAGGAGGGCAGGAGGAGGAGGAGGCAGGAGGGGAGAGGCCAGGAGGGGCCAGTGAGGAGAGTTCAAGAGGCAGTCGCTGCTGCTGTCTAATTAGTGCGAGACAGCAGGGTCAGTCTCAGGGCAATACCCAGCTGGGAGCAGTGTGTGCTTCCCGCCTCCAGCGCACACACACACACACACACACACACTTACACACACACACACACACACACACACCCAACCCCACCCCACCCCCCCGCCAATCAACATGATGTCTGTAGCGGAGTTCCCCCTTCCACATGTTTAAGATGTCATGCTCTGCAGAGTGGCAACAATTGAGTGTACACGCTGTTTATTCTTACAGTAACCAATGGATTTATTGTTTAGACTGCCTGTGACATGTTTAAACTGCTTACAGTCGGGAGCCTTGTGAGCATATGTGAATACTGTTACCTCGGGGTCTCGACCAATCACTGTGGGTGCCCCCTCAAAGCCCTCCTCCGGATTCTGTGAACTTGGGGATGCTGTTTGGTAAACAGTTGCTGTGGTTTATTGTTTTAGTGCTCCATTCTGGAAGAGCTCCCCTAATGACACTCAAAACCTGGCCCGACTCTCTCTCAGTCACTCCCCCTTTCCTTCCCCCCCCCCCTCTCCCTCGCTCAGTCTCTCCTCCTTCCCTCTCTCAGTCTCTCCTTCCCTCCCTCTCTCTTTGTCTGTCTGTCTCTGCTCCTCTCCTCCCTCTATCTCTGTCTCCTACTGTTGTCGACCCTCCCTCGCAGTCTCTCCCCCCCCCCCCGCTCTCCCGCTCTCTGTCTGTCTCGGCTCCTCTCTATCTCAGTCTCTCCTCCCTCCCCCCTCTTAGTTTCTTCCTCTCCTCCCTCCTCCCTCTCTCAAACCCCTTTCACACATAAGAGCTTTCCCAGTAAATTCCATGGAATTTACCTGGTATGGGGCATGTATGAATGAGATTTACAGGGAAATTCACTTAGGCAATTACCCTGGTCAGAACCTTGTGTGATTCTATGTAATTTACAGGGAAGGCTTAGGTGTGAACAGAAGCCTGAAGCCTGGTCCGGCACGTAAAGTATTACGTATATCTGACGCATTTGACGCGTTTTCATGTGGAACAAGTCAACCAATCACAGTGAGTCGTTTTTCACTTTGTACTTTTGGTTTGCTCCGCTAATGTTATGGAGTTGGCTAGTTAACCCACGTCACATCAGCCAAAGTAGTGATGAATATAATTCCATAACTGGATACTACTTCATTTCCAATCATAGTTAGCTAGCTTACTTATTTAGCTAGATTACTTATCAAATGCACATTTGTGATATGTTTACGCAGTGCGCACCAGTGTGCAGTGCTTTTGGACTAGTATAGTATGTTTATATCAACGGCAATCAAGTGCTTTAGTTGGCGAGCAAACTTGGTGATGGTAAGCATAATACGAGTTAACTCGCTGTTAAATTAATGTGAAAAATATGATGATAAATACATATAAAACGGAGGTATGATATATGGCAGATATATATATGGTATACGGCAGTCTCACGCACCTGTCTCGTTCAAATTCACGTCTACTACGTTCCAGTTCTGCATCCAGTTGAATGCGTGATTCAAGTAGCTCGTGCCAACCCCGGAATGCCATTGACATGTGTGAAAAGACACAACGCAGTAACCTTAGGGAATTTAGCTCATGTGTGAACGGCGAAAATCACTAAATCACTTTCCATGTAATTTACAGGGAACTATGTGTGAAAAGGGCTTCAGTCTTTCCTCTTCTCCTCCCTCCCACTCTGCTCCTCTCCTCCCTCACTCCCTCCCTCTCTCTTCTCCTCTCCTCTCCTCCCTCACTCCCTCCCTCCCTCCCTCTCTCTCTCTTCTCCTCTCCTCTCCTCTCCTCCCTCCCTCCCTCCCTCCCTCCCTCCCCCCTGTAGTCTCAAGAGAGACAAGGCGAGAGAGACTACAGGAAACACCAGCTGCTAATCACAAAGGGCCTCAAACTGGGCTAAACTGTGGTGGGGAAAGGTTAGACCTATTCACGTCTGAATGTCCTATTTCTTCTTAGCATCTCTTTAGGCAGGGCGTAATTGTCAGGCACAGTGCCGCAGGTGTTGTTTTCAAAGCCTTCACACCTTGATAATACCCAACAATGGGCTTCTGAAAAGCATGGTGGCTTCCTTTGTAGTGCAGCTGCAAAGCAAAGGCTTTTAAAAAAGCCCCCACTGGTTACCTCCCGCCTGTTCCCTGAGGAGGAGGCGATCACTTGACAGGTTGATGAGGGAGGACTTGAGATTTACCAAAACGGGGCTTGAACGTTTAAATTTTTTTTTTTTTTTTGACTTTCGAGTGTTAATATCTACTGCTGGCTGGGGCTGAATAATCCAGATCAAGGTACTGAATCCAGATTCATGGAGATTCATGGCCCAGCAGTAGATATTCAGACGGACAACAACCTGTGGATCTCTACAGGGCAGTGAGGAGTAGCGTACTTGTAGGCGGTATGTGTTCATTACCCATCTTCTGCCGTAGATTGAAGACCCTTCTGTTCAAGCTATATCGTAACTGTTCCTCCTAAATACCTCCTCTTCCCTCCACTAACCCCCTGTACAGTTTCTCTACTATAAATCAATTAAAAAAGAAAGAAAAAATAAGCAATTCTTCCTTCTTCTAGCATTGGCCCCTGGTCATGGCATAGATTACTTTTTCTTATGATGACTGATGGATAGATGTTGATCACTTACTTAGACAAATGTATTTGTTGTAAGTCGCTTTGGATAAAGGCGTCTGATAAATGCCAACAATGTACATGTAATGTAAACGTGTTGCTGTGTGTCTCAGTTGGTATGAGCATGGGCCTAATGCTGAGGTTGTAGACAGGCTATTTGGGAGAAAGTTTGGTGGATGGGTGAGGCAGTTGAAATATGCCAGGATCCTTTGAATGGTTCATTTCAAGCATACTTCAGCAGTTTTATGTCATGCTGGCTTGCTTGAAAACCAATCTTAATCAGAGTTTTACGATAGCCATGTGAAGTTTGTTGTGTCACCACAGTGGTGTTGGCAAGTACTTAAAGGGGCAATCTGGGATTGATACATACATTTTCTGACATTTTAATTGTGTGACGTGTGACGTGTGACGCTGCACACCGTTGATTGGTCAATGGAAATCGTCATCCCATGTTCATAGATTTCTTCGCTAACCGCCATTTTTAAATACCACAACAGATTTCGCTCTCGGAAAATGTCACTTACTGTTTCTGTAATAACTTATTAATAAAGATTAGAAAAATGATGATAACCATCTTATTATCTTAGTTTAATGTCATTTCAAACATTTGTTGTTTGAATATCATTACCCCTTTAACATGGCCAGGAACCCTATTTTGAGAGGGTTCTTATGCGTGTAACTTATTACATGTTTCAATGGGAAGATTGAGATAAAACAGATGCGCATCAAAGTCAGTCCTGCTGGCAATAAACATCAAATACAGTTTTTATACACAAAACGTGAACAATGTTGCAGAGTTCATCTATTTGTGTTCATTCAGTCATCTCTTCTCCTTCCTGATCACAATTCAGGCCATGTGTTGCTCTATCTATGACATCAGCGGTCGAGCGGTCAGAGAGAGAGAGAGACCTTTCCTTCTGGCTACGTTAGGGGTTCGAGTTAGGTTTAGGGTTAGGGTTAGGGTAAGGGTTAGGGTTAGGGTTAGGGTCAGTGAGGGACCTTGCCCTCCGGTTGACCCCCTCTGTTGTGCAACTTGAACCAAAAACTGAGAGCACTGTCCCTGCGATCTCATTGGCCAAACTACTTGAAGGTCAGCCCCTGTATTCATATCGCAGCGGCAACAATAGGTCAGAGGTCAAACCTATGGCTTTGGCCCTAACAATGTACCTGCCAAGATGACCCATGAATGGAGCATAATAGCTGTTTGGTGTGTGTGTGTGTGTGTGTGTGTGTGTGTGTGTGTGTGTGTGTGTGTGGGGGGGGGGGGGGGGGGGGGGGTATGATGTAGTGCAATAAGGCTAGACAGAGAATGCATTATGTGGTGCGAATAAGTTGTAGAAATATAATTGGGGACCTCACATTATCATGACCTATGCTATGTCAAGAGTGATATCATAAACGTGTTATAATCATGCAATTGCAACATGCAATGCAAACTCCATGGGCACAGGCATGCATGCAGGTAGCCTATATTCCCCAATTCCTTACTGCATTTATGGCTAATCAAAGAGGACAATGATATGCTGTGGACACAATGACAGCCACAGGTACATGCATATAAGCCAACTCGACACTAATGCATTCGAACATTATTTTGTTAATACTATACTGTATGTGTAATTGTACCTGCTAAATCGTGACCTTAGAATGATAGGGTTCTATCTCCGTTTAGGGTAGTTCAGAGATATTGAGCGTCAAAGTTTTTACATTCCATTATGTTCTGTGAGATGGAACCTTTGTATGTTATGAATTACTAACTCAAAAATGTCAACATTTTAAAAATAAATAATATTTTAAAAACCACACAGGCATTAATAAACACCTAATGGATCAGATTATGTAAAAAACTCAATTTTGACCCAAAATGGAGATAGAACCTTATCATTCTTCACGAAATGTCAAAAAATGCCAATGCAAAAAAGTTTCATTTACCTTTTTAGCTCCCTGCTTTGCAAACTCCTTGGCCAGGTGACGCCCGATGCCTCGTCCCCCCCCCGTGACCAGGACCACCTCCCCGGTCAGGGGTCTCCTCCTGCTGGGCAGCAGTAACAGCACGCTCGCCTTGACTATGTAGTACAGAATCTGCAGGGGGAAAAGCACCATAGCACCCACCGTCTTCAGATCCATCTCCCTGCAGGTTCCTTGGATTGGATCAACTCAATTATTATAACACTGTTTGCGAAACAAGAGACGTTTAAAAATAGTGCTTTTTGATCTGCAGAGATTAAATTAAAAAAGTGAAGTTTCCTGCGATGTCCTTTGCCAGATCAAGAGTTCATAGGTTCTGGAGTGAGATTGGAGTTATATCCGTTTGAAACCAATACTGTTTTGCAAGTTGCAAGGATTGCAAAGTCAATGTTTCATAACAAGTCATTAGGCAACTCAAAATAAAACAAGCTCTGACATGTTCTCTCTGTGCAACAGAGCAATCTGTGCAATGTTCACTTGTTACGCTCTCTACTAAGTCCCGCAGTGACTCAAGACTCAACGCAACTCCAGTAGCCTAAACACAAACGCGCGAGCGCACGAACTCCTGCGCTGACATGCGCTTTCTGCAACAACCCAACTGCAAGTGCTCAGTGTGCACAGTGTGTTCAGTGTTGTTCCCCTGTCCTGAACGGGACGTCCCCGCCTCTGTGCTGCTGGGGTGGACCTGGATCTGAAGGGAGTTTTGCAAGAGCATTAATCCTGATTGACAGGTTGACTGGTGGAGGAATATGTTGCTTTACTGTGTGACTGTTGCCTCTGTGTCTCCCACCCTCTCCCCACCCCCCAAGGCGCGCCTGTCTGCTTCCCTAGCCTGTTGTAAATGTAATGAAGTCACATTTCAGTAGGCTTAGGTCCTCATGTCATTTGTGTATGAAACAATTTATGTTTATTTATTAATTTAGGGTTAAAAAATATCAACAATTCTCACTGTGCACATTGCCAAACCAAAGTGAACGTATGACACATCATGACACTTGAGAAAACACTCAAACAGGTTTTTGTATGCTTACAGTAGCCTAATCGTGACGTTAGAATTATACGGTTCTATCTTCATTTTTGTGAAAAATTTAGTTTTTTACATAATCTGATCCATTAGGTGTTTATTAATGCCTGTGTGGTGTTATTTTTTTAAATGTTGACATTTCTGAGTTAGTAATTCATAAAATACAAAGGTTCCATCTCACAAAACATAATGGAATGTAAAAACGTTGACGCTCAATATCTCTGAACTGCCCTAAACGGAGATAGAACCTTATAATTCTAAGCTCACGATTTGTGTATGAAACAAAAAAAAAAAAATATCAACAATTCTCACTGTGCACATTGCCAAACCAATGTGAACTTATCATGACACTTGAGAAAACACTCCAACTGTTTTCTATGCTTACAGTAGCCTAATGTTACTCAATCCAGGGTTTTAGATTAAGTACTCATCTAAAAACATGAATTCATTCAAACATATATTCAACACAAATTGCAATGCAATCATGTGTTGAATACAATGACTTGCTAGACAGTTACACCATAAGTTACTGGTCAACTGCCAGTCAGATGGCTGATTCTTATTCTTATTCTTATTATTGCATATGAGGGTTCATAACAGGTGCTGGCTATTGCCCAGTACAACTAGTCTGTTCCTAACAGGCGCACACTATTGGCTGATACAACTGAAGGGCACTAATGATGACACACTACTTCATGAGACGACGACGAATCCCCTCTGCAGAGAGGGGGGGAGTGTTGAACCGTGAGAAAAGACATGTAACAGATGTTGTTCCTATGACTGTACGCCTTCACCACAGTCAGAACCACCCCTGGTTGTGGTGATCTGTCACCAGACAGCATCAGATCTCTCTATCTGTGGCCCTGCTGTCCCCGTTTGAAGGATGAGGCTCAGTCAGGCTCAGTCCAGTCAGAGAAAGCTGCATGGCGAGGCAGAAAAACCTGTATGGATACCTTCCAAAAACCCAATCCTGTCGGATTCACAGGGCCGCAGACGAGATTCCTGTGTGTGATGTTTGGCCCCGGCTGTGATTTAGACCGGGTAGAGGCTGAATGGAGGGATGGGTTTAAAGAGCAGCCTCACAATGGCAGCTTTGTGCTGGGCTCAACCTCTAAGGATAGACTGGGACACTCAGACTGGTAAAAGGCTAGTCGGTGGAAAACAGCTCCAGATGCTGTCATTTTTCCTCTAGACAAATCTCTGAGGACAAAAAACAAGATTTATGTGCTGTTTTGAAGTCACATTACATACACCCCTGGTTTACATTGAAACGTCATTCTGAACTGTGGGTGAGATGAACATGAACTATAACCAAATGTATACTTTTGCATTTACCATGCTTTTGTTGTACCCTCAACATGTATAAAGAGTTACTATAGGTAGGCATGTGAGAGAGCCTTGTCTGCTATCACTCAAGCCATCACTGCCATCTACAGGCGAACAGTGGAAGTTCAGACGTGGATGGCAGCTCCAGCTAAACAGAGGTCAACATTCTTTCCAGACAGTAGTAGGCGTCTTGGTTCGATTGCAACCACAATTGAGAAATGGGATGACCATGTACTGGTCTCTTGTTCAATCAGATCCTTGGATGATCATCATTGCAACA
Organism: Nansenia antarctica; assembly: GCF_963989245.1. Classification (NCBI taxonomy): domain Eukaryota; kingdom Metazoa; phylum Chordata; class Actinopteri; order Argentiniformes; family Microstomatidae; genus Nansenia; species Nansenia antarctica. The sequence continues at coordinate 23,397,374 of NC_137685.1, read as the reverse complement.
AACATTCTCCTTGCGACTAGAGAACTAGACAGGGGTAGTGGTGGTCTAGTGGATAGTGAGTTGGACTTGGGATCGGAAGGTTGTGAGTTCAAATCCCGCCTGAAGCCACACCACTACTAGTGTGCCCTTGGGTAAGGCACTTAGCCCTCAGTTACTCCAGGGGGAATGTCCCTGTAAGTCGCTTTGGATAAAGCGTCTGCTAAATGGCAAAATTAATATTTAAAATTATTACTTATCGATTAGTATTCATCTTTCATTAGATAATCCTGATTTGCAGAGCCGGAGAACCAGTTTGGGCCCTGAAAACCCTAAACCTAACCCGAACTCTAGAAGTAGGATCCTAGACTTGCAGTCCTAAACCTACGGGTGCTGAAACTGCTGTTGGCTGGTGCTCCGGCTCTGCAGACATATAGTATTGGATTTCTCCCAAACATTTCCAAGTGACATGCTCCCTCCTGAAGACACTTTAAACAAGTCTAAACTTAAACCAGATTTGTGGAAACTCTGAGTCCTCTGTCAACTATGTCATTGAATAAAAAATACAATTCAAGATAGGAACTGTTAACAATTAAAATGTTCCATTTCATTGTTTGTTGTTGAAAATGAAAACTATATTTCTTTGAAGTGATATATCAGATGTTGTCTCAATTCACTTATTATGATATAAGTTACATAACAACATTGTTCTCCACTGGCCATAAATGTGTCCTCATTTATGACCGTGCAAGGCAATAGTCTACGTTATATCATGTAGCTGTCAATTTGTGAATTAAATTGGGTGTCGTTCATTCGTCATAATCTATACATTTTTTGTCTAATCTAATAATGTCTAATAATTTCATTTAGTTGTTTAGTGTACATAATTCAATTCCATAGAATCAGCTGAACAACAGTTCCCACAGGCAGTTAGGTTGCTGAACAGCTGATCCATGCGGCACTGCACTTGGCACTTTCCACCCTGCACTAAGCATCGTGTACTATACTGTTGTTTTGTTTGTATTGTGGATTATGTTGTTGTGTGTGATACTACAGAGAGAGACGAGGCTGAAGAATTTCATTGTATTAATACATATGACCATAAACTTGAACTACAGTAACTACAGTAAGTAACTACAATGAAATTCACTCCCCTTGATTGGCTGGCCTGGCACACACTCCCAACATGCACTTGAGAATCAGCAAGGTCAGACAATGTGCACACACACACACACACACACACACACACACACACTCTGGGAGGAGTGAAGAAAAAGCAAACCCAAGAAGCTAGTGGCATGAAATATTGACTCCTAAGTACTTTCAGTAGCTACAGCGGAATCTGTCTGGCAACAACCATGGACATCGGCACAGCAATCCTATTAATTGGCTTTGCTGCACTCTTCGCAGCCTTCCTCCTTCTGGTAATTGGTGTTGTGTATTCTGAGCTGATGAATTCAGAGATTCCTCATGGGGTTGCAAATCGAGGGAAACTGCATATAGTTCATGGCCTGTTTGTTGGCATAGCAATTGTGGTGAGTATCTATCTTTGGAATTGTTCCCTGCTTATTATTTTATGTTTTATACAAGTCAAATCATGTTCGTGTCTCTTGTCGAAATCATTAATTTAAGTTATTCCTTAGTGGGAAGTAAAAACCCGCTCATGCTTGAATAATATTAAAAGGGAGTTTTCTGCTCTTGTTAAAACACGGTTGTCCTTAGTCTGTCCCTTAGCCACTGATAACACTGTGCAGATAAGGGAACAGGTTTCAAATGAAAGTCAATGGGAATCAGGATGCCATTGTTTGAAAAAGGGTACACGAGGCACAGTTTCTCCGTCGACGTACAAGTGAACACAAAAGTCTACTTCGGGTAGATTTATAACTGCTTCTGATGTTCATCACCTTCTAAACTGGCTTGATAGTTTTCTTGTGGACGACTATGCAGTCACTAAACTATTATTGCAAACAATATGAATGTTCTCTACACACAAACATTCTCCACATTGTTTAGTATTGACCTCAGGTTGAAGCTGCCAGCAAAATACAGCTGATTTACAGTAAGTGCTAGTTGATCGTACAGATTCAGAAGAGTACATGCTTCTACAATAGTACTTTGCGGCTGAAAAAGAAAACAGCAAATTATTGTTTATCCCTTTACAATCACGGCGGCGCCTCCACTCCTCACCCTCTCCCCTCCCATGGCTCGATCCTGCAGCGCAAAAACATAAACCATTTTTTAATATTCTTCAATATTCCTGAAAACAAAGTTTCCCCACAATAGTTGGAGACCACCACAAAGGGACACAGACCACACATTGCATTGATTTGCAGTAATCGAATAGAATACAGAGTACAACAGAATCAATTGAGAATTGATTTCCATATTCAGGTGAATAGTTGCCTCTACAATAGTTCTGTAAGTTATTGGACCTCCCTTCTCTCTCCCCTCCCCCCCAGGGCCGTATCCTGGAGCGTCTGGGTTTTTGTCACCAGGTCCACTTCACACGCTGGTTCAGACGCCGCTTCCTGGACCGTGTCAAGCGGGTTCCTCCGGGGCTGCGTGTGAAGGACCTGACCTTCTCGGAAGTTCCTGTCCGAGTGTACGAGCCCACGGCCGTCACAGAGGGACTCCGGAGGGGCCTGGTGTATTTCCATGGAGGAGGATGGGTCATGGGCAGTATAGGTAACAACGTGAATAGGCCTGCAACGTAAAGGACAACAGGACCACAGTAAATGTCTGCATGTGAATGCATCAGTGGGAGGCTGGTGGAGGTCGAAATCGGAGGACGGGGCTCGTTCGAATTCATGGAACGGAATGTGTTGTGATACCGTTCCTCATTCCACTCCACGCCTTACCATGAGCCCCGTCCTCCGATTTCGACCTCCGCCAGCCTCTGCTAGAGTGCCTATTATGCAATGCTGGTCTGGTCACTATCCAATGCACTGTCTGTCCTGTGTTGTCCTGTTTTTGCACTGTTTTTGTTCATGTATACATGTGAAAAAAGCATAAATGCACCTACTGTAATGCCAAAGCAAATTCCTATATGTGTCAAGCATAATGACAATAAACGTTATCTGAATCTGAATCTGAATCTGTTTGGGTATTAGTAACGTGGGTATGTACCTCTGTGTTCAGACTGTAAATGAGTGTGTACTGTTTCTCCTCATCAGATTCTGCAGATGATGTCTGCAGGCACGTTGCCAAGGAGGCCGGAACTACGGTGGTGTCCGTCGGGTAGCAACAACTCTCTCTACTGTTTCCCTCAAACGGTGCCTTCCGAGACACGTCATTACGCTTAGCGAAACCGAGTGTAAAACCCAGCGCTCTGACATCTGACATGTTCTCTCTCTCTCTCTCTCTGCCTGACCTCTGACCCCCCCCCCCCCCCTGTTCAGATACCGGCTCGCCCCCGAGCACCGCTACCCTGCCGCGCTGGACGACTGCGAGGCGGCCGCGTGTCACTTCCTGTCCGCGGCGGAGGCGGAGTTCGGCGTGGACCCGGCCAGGGTGGCCGTCGGGGGGGACAGCGCCGGGGCCAACCTGGCCGCCGCGCTGTGCCAACGCCTGGCGAAGAAGGCGAGGGGAGGAAGAGGACAGCAGCTGCCCTCTCCCTGTGCCCAGGTCCTGATCTACCCAGCCCTGCAGATGGCAGATTTCAACCTGCCCTCGTACCAGCGGAATCACGCTGTGCCCATATTGTTCCGCGGCCGCATGGCCTTCTACTTCCTGCAGTACGTCGTCGGGGACATGAGTGTGTGCCAGGATGTGCTGGAGGGCTGTCACGTCCCCCCGGAGCTCAGGCTAAGCTACCAGAAGTGGCTCTCTTCTGCCAACCTCCCTCCAGAGATGCAGCTCTCCCTCCCAGCCAAGCCCTCTACAGATAACTACGGCTACTGGGAGGAGGTCCCGGAATACAACGGAGAGGTGTATCACACGGTCAAAGCGGGTCTGGAACACGAGGTCTCTCCCCTATTGGCTGACGACGACCTCATCCGCCTGACCCCGCCCACCTTCATCCTCACCTGCGAGTACGACGTGCTGAGGGACGAGGGGATGCTTTACCGGAAGCGGCTCCAGGACCTGGGATTGGACGTCACCTGGCATCATGTGACCGACGGGTTCCATGGGATCCTTAACTTTCTGAACCAGGGCTGGCTGACCTTCCACTCAGCTACGCAGGTGGTAGATAGTGTGGTGAACTATGTGAAAACACTGTGAGAAGACACACCCTTTCATGTTCCTTGCAAGTGTATTTGTTTTTACAGTGTGACAAAGTGAATGAATACAAAGCTATGAATAAACGTTGCGTTCTCATTTTAAATCAAGTCATGCGTTTCCTTTGTGCAGAGTTTTGTCGAGGCATATATTTTATATCTGAATGCGAACCAGTGTTCAGCAGAAATTATAGTCGGCATCAATTGAGCACTAAAGCAGCTATTGGGCAAGAGTCATATCCCCAGGACTCGCGCAGCATTTTAAAGTAGAACACTAAAGTCAGGTTATTTATGCAGGTCTTTTGTCACCTACACGACTGCCTGCCTGCCTGCCACAAACTGTGTTTGCTGTATCCATAGCAACAGAACTCCTTCCCTAGTCCCCTCCTGTGGCCGTGTCATAATGGCTGCAGGTGGAAGGCAGTGTCATAATGCTCTCTGTTTGACTAGCTAACAACGGCTTGCAGCTTGTTAATACACAGATCAACATTATCTCCTGATCTGCTGTGTGTGGCACCATGTCCAACATGGCCAGTAGGCAGAATGGCTACGATAAATGGACCCAACCAGGCTGGAGAATAGAGCAGAGATACACTAACAAAGTTCTGATAGGTAACTGGGTGGAGGAGAAACTGCAGGTAAGCTTTAATAACACTGGTTAATCTGTGGATAGGCGATAGCTGATTGGAGGTGATATCTGGGAGGTGGGACTAAGGATCGGCTTGTATATCACATTTTATTTCCAACACCATCGGGGCAATTATTGTGAGCTTAGAATGATAAGGTTCTATCTCCGTTTAGGGTAGTTCAGAGATATTGAGTGTAAAGGTTTTTACATTCCATTATGTTTTGTGAGATGGAATCTTAGTATTTTTATTAATTACTAACTAAAAATAACACCACACAGGCATTAATAAACACCTAATGGATCAGATTATGTAAAAAACTACATTTTGACAAAGATAGAGCCTTATAATTCTAACGTCACGTTATGACGAAACTTGGGGGAATGATGTGGATTGCCATACAGTTTTAAAGGTGATTGGGACAATTTTGACAAACTTTTAGTGAATTCTGTGACTTGCCATATAGATCTGGTGTTTAGGGAGTTTCGAGGTTAGGGCAATTTATTTTGTGATCCAGTGATAGGTGATCATTAAAAACATGATTATAGGGTACAAAGAGGAGAGTTTACAAACCTTTTCAAACTACACATTTTGGACAATTGTCTGTTTTCAAATAATACTGTCAAATCCTTGAAAATTCATCCAATAGGCACTACAAACTATGGTCACTTTTCAGCCTACCTCAAATCTGTGGACTGTCGGGCGCTTAGGTGGCATATCCTGCATGTCATCCCTCCTCTCTCTCTCACCCATCCTTCCTGTCTAAATCTCTACTGTATCTGTCAATAAAATGAAAAATAGAAGTGGGACTGCCCCAAAAATAACTTAAACATTTAAAAATATATATATATCTGTGGACTGTCTTCAAATAAATGCAAAGCTGTAAGAAGCAGCAGATATGATAATTAATCAAATAAGCATTGCAGAACAGACATTCTTCTTGTAACTCTTCAGGCTGTGAATAAGAGGAGGGGAGCCTAATGCAGTAGGCGTGTAGCTAATGAATTTGGGAATAATCTTGATTTCTGTGAAATCAACGCAAAGCTAAACAACACTGATAATGAATCAAATAAGCACTTAATGTTCCAGTTAACTTTTCAGCACATTGATTCACACAATAAGCAGGAGCCTTGGGGGGCACTACATCATTCTTGGGGGGGGGGGGGGGACAAGACAACATGTTTACTGTACACTTCTTCTGTTGTATGAAGATAAACAGCACACGCCGGCACTTGGCAAACATTATCAATAGTCATTTTCTTCAAGAGACACTGGTGGTGCTGGCCCCTGCCGTCGGATCCAAATGAGATTCTTGCTTACGAAAAAAAAGAAGAAAAAACTCACGTTGAGTGTTGAGAGCCCACAGCGCTTTTCTCAAGCCAAATATCTTCACACCTCCTCTGAGGTTTCTTTTCTTTTTCTCCAAGGGTCCTTGCCTAGCTTCTTAGTAGTTTCTCTCAAATCTATACCAACGTGATTAAAGGGGTCCAGTTAAGCTACATCAGCAAGGGGCTCCAGCTGTGTGAGACGAGAGACTAATTGCATTGATGTGTGGGCCGGGGCCACGCTGGTTCAGTAACCGTGGAGAGGGATGTCTTTAGAAATACTGTACAACAGCGTGGTGGTGGGTCGATGGTGGAGGGTGAGCTTTGCTGAGCTCACGCTGGGGCTTGTGCTCAAACAGGCTTTTGCTTTCCCTCCCCTCTCTTCCTGAGGTCTGTCTCTCCTTCCCTCTCCTGCCGTCTGTCTTCCCCTCTCCCGTTGTCTGTCTGTCTGTCTCCCCTCTCCTACTGTCTGTCTCCCTTCTCCTGTCGTCTGTCTGTCTCCCCTCTCCTACTGTCTGTCTCCCTTCTCCTGTTGTCTGTCTGTCTCGCCTCTCCTACTGTCTGTCTCCCTTCTCCTGTTGTCTGTCTGTCTCCCCTCTCCTACTGTCTGTCTCCCTTCTCCTGTCGTCTGTCTGTCTCCCCTCTCCTGCTGTCTGTCTCCCCTCTCCTTTCCTACTGTCTGTCTCCCCTCTCCTGCTGTCTGTCTCCCCTCTCCTCTCCTGCTGTCTGTCTCCCCTCTCCTCTCCTACTTTCTCCCCTCTCCTCTCCTCTCCTACTGTCTTTCTTCCCTCTCCTCTCCTACTGTCTGTCTCCCCTCTCCTCTCCTACTGTCTGTCTCTCCCCTCTCCTGCTGTCTGTTTCAACCTCCCCCCTCCCCACCCCTGGTGTCCCCTCCCCTCTCCCGCTATCTGTCCCTCCCCTCTCCTGCTGTCTGTCTGTCTCTCCTTGTTTGAAATAGTTCACCCGGGAGTGTAAGACCGCCAACAGCACCAACCGGGAGGACTTCCGGTCTCAGGGGGCCAGCCAGCCGGACGTCACCTCGAGACGAGAGGCGCTGCGCAGAGCTGAGGTCAGTCCGACACGCCCCCCCCCCCCCCCCCCTCTGAGGCCAGTCTGACACGCCCCCCCCCCCCCCCTCTGAGGTCAGTCTGACACGCCCCCCCCCCCCCCTCTGAGGTCAGTCTGACACGCCCCCCCCCCCCCTCTGAGGTCAGTCTGACACGCCCCCCCCCCCCTCTGAGGTCAGTCTGACACGCCCCCCCCCCCCCTCTGAGGTCAGTCTGACACGCCCCCCCCCCCCCCTCTGAGGTCAGTCTGACACGCCCCCCCCCCCCCTCTGAGGTCAGTCTGACACGCCCCCCCCTCTCCTTGTTCCTCAGTGTTTGCCAATCAACTTAGCTAACATTGCTAGCAAGATATACAGTCTATTCTTTTTGTAACTGCTGAAGGGGTAGACATTGCTTTTGGCCTACTTTTTGGGGAAAGTATTGATTGGCTGTTCCAATTGAGTTACCTATTGACTTGTTGGGAGGTGTAGCAGCGTGCGTGTTCCAGGTCTCCATCCCTCTAGGGAATGTCTGCCTTCAACCTCATCAGGTTCTCTGGTCCAGATGAAAAGAAAGACTGGGAAGCAAGGTTACATCAAACCTAACCTGACCATGAGTCAGACTCTAGATCCAGACTTCTACGTATCTCCTGAGATGATTGTGTGTGTGTGTTTTTCTGTGTGTTTGTGTGTGTGTGTGTGTATGTATGTGTGTGTGTGTTTCTGTGTGTGTGTTTCTGTGTGTATGTGTGTGTGTGTGTGTGTGTGTGTGTGTTTCTGTGTGTGTGTGTGTGTTTCTGTGTGTGTGTGTGTTTCTGTGTGTGTGTGTGTGTGTGTGTGTGTGTGTGTTTCTGTGTGTGTGTTTCTGTGTGTGTGTGTGTGTGTGTGTGTGTGTGTGGGTGTGTGTGTGTGTGTGTGTGTGTGTGTGCACGGTGTGTTCCAGGGCCTTTCTGGGAAGCTTCTCCTGTCCCACCATGGCACGTCCCCCTCCCACTACCTGGTCTCCCTCTACGACGAGACCTACGGGCGACGGAGGAGCTCCACCCTGCCCACCCTGCGCTCCTGGCACCCAGACAGGCTGGCATGGGCGCCAGAGAAGTCCGACCACCCGGCCTTGGGTGAGACTTGGGTGATCATTGAGAAAGTTGAGAAAGTCGGCTGTGTTAGGCAACACTAGAGTCCCTAGCTTGGCCACCATCTCAGTTCTACAGTTGTGTAAGGGTACAAATCGGTCTTAATGTGAATTATTAAAAGCATTCGTTTAATGTAATGGTGTAATGGTTGGGACTGTGGCGCAGACAGTGGTAATCACAAATTAGAGATATTATGCATTTGAAGTAGAACGGGAAAAAGAGGCAGTGCTGTTCAAGGTTAAATAAAGTTTAGGCAGGATAAGGTCCCTTTGATTGTTCCAAATCTGTCATGGAAATAATTAATAACTGGAGCACAGCAGCAGCTGAGTACTCTCATCCCCCCATTTCTCTCTCTCTCTTTCTTTCCTTCTCTCTCTCTCTCTCTCTCTCTCTCTCTCTCTCTCTCTCTCTCTCTCTCTCTCTCTCTCTCTCTCTCTCTCTCTCTCTCTCTCTCTCTCTCTCTCTCCCAGACCCTCCGACTAACTTTGGCCTGGCGCAGTCTAGACGGGTCCGTTTGGACCAGCAGCGCCAGCCTCTGCCGGCGCTGAGTGTGTACAAGTCAGCCTACCAGAGGCACCCGCTCAGCGCCTTCTGGCAACCCCGCTTTGCCAGCGTGCCTCGCGAGCTCTCCAGCCGGCTGCACCCTGCCAACCACGACAACAAGGACCTGGATCTGAAACAGCGGGCCTGCAGACAGGTGCCGGACCGCTCCCCCCCAAGCCTCGGCCTCCTCCCTCCCCTGGGCCGGGCGGCGTAAGACGGACACCTCCGGAGCGCCGCCGCGGCCCGTCAGGCTGCTAAGCCCCTCGCGCGCCGGCTCGGTACTCAAGGGGCTACGGTCAAAGCGGCGCCGTTTGAGGTTTTTCTTTTTTTATTAGTCTTAGGCATGAGAAATGTAATTGAGCAGAACATTTGGGAAATCAAAAGAAATTAAAGATATGAAACGGGAGTCTCGTTATAGCCTCTTGAAGTCTAGGTCTGCTTAGCTGTGTGTGTGCGTGTGTGTGTGTGTGCGTGAGTGTGCGCCCGCTTATGTGTGTGTGTGTGTGTGTGTGTGTGTGTGTGTGTGTGTGTGTGTGTGTGTGTGCGTGAGTGTGCGCCCGCTTATGTGTGCGTGCTTGTGTGTGTGTGCTTGTGTGAGTGTGTGTGTGAGAGAGAGAGAGAGAGAGAGAGAGAGAGAGAGAGAGAGAGAGAGAGAGAGAGAGAGAGAGAGAGAGACAGAGAGAGAGAGAGAGAGAGAGAGAGAGAGAGTGTGAGTGAGTCTAAATGAGGGGAGGAGGTTGAGTCCATTATTCACATTCAGTCTGCCCATTTAGAGGATAATCACATGCAAATTCTTTCTCCTCACATTTAATATTTGCAACACTGTTAGTATTACCCCAGATACCCCTGGATGTTGATGTCGGAACTGACCTGAGTATTACGCATGTCTGGAGCCACGTGTCATCTAAGGAGTAACTAAACTCCCGTTCCATTAGGTGTTTAATTACAGGGAATCAAAGTGTTTAATTAGGAGGAATCAAAGATGCTTATGTTTGATGGTCAACCATCTGTGTCTAGCTTCTCCTGCTGGCTCCCAGGGCAGCTAAGCCCTCTGCCACTCCCCCTGCTAGTTTGTTAAACACCCAAGTCAGCTGCGGATTCTGGTGTGTGTAGATGATGTGTGTGTGTGGGTTATTGTGTGCTTTACACACTAACCAGATCAAGTCTTTGTAGTGTCCCGTTGGATGTTTTCCGACCACATGATGGCGCTGTGGCGACGTGTCACATGCTTGTTGTCTCAGCGTGTCGTGTCAGTCAATGCTATTTTGTTTAGTCGCTGATTTGGCCTTGTGAAATGAACAAGCGACATGATTTCAAGTGAATAAACGATTATGCTTTCATTTTGGGACAGCCATTTTGGATTTTCAGTCAATCACACATTGTCTTTGCAACTACTCAACACACCAATTAACTCGTGTTTAGCATTTCTACCACTAATTGTAGTTAAGAGTTGGATTACATACAGAGCAAATTTGTGAATAGATTAGAGAACATAAATCATTCTGTATACTGTACATCTCAAACAACTGTATTAAGAGATGCTGCAGGATTCTTTGCATAAAATGTTGGCTTAAGGGTTGACTGTATGGTTTATGATGTGTAAATGGTTCTTCATATTGTAAATGGGTCTCATGACACAGACCACACAGTCCTCAGTTATTGGCCAATCAACTTTTTATTACTTGAGAATATTTCTGTTTATTTCCAGAACCTGTTTTTGCCTCATGAGTGCTAATGTTGCTGAAAATAATACAGAATCCTGTAGCATATTTTTAAATGATAGAGAACCAACTGTAAAAAAAAAAAAAAAAAAAAAAGATTATCATCATTGAAGTCATTCATTATGTCGGTGCATTCATGTCATTTCAATCAAATATACTCTACAACAATAGTCATGCTATTAATGTTTATAGCAACGGTCATGCTATTCAAAAGCAACAACATAAAAGCAGCTCTCTCTCAACCTTGGAAGAGATTCAAAAGTAGTAGCTTCGTTTATTGAGGATCACATATATTATGTGCCGCAACCATTTACACCGTGTCATATTTATAGACCACATGCGGATAATTGTATTGAAGCCAGTCCACTGTGTGAGGCGTATCTGCGCCCCACACAGTAATGCACAGTGATTGATTCTAACCACATCACCTCCCTGTAACAATACATTATGCTTGAGAGGAATTAACCTGACTGTTTTACGAATCATTTTATAACAACCCGAGAAAGTGCACATCTTGCATGATTTAGTAGTAACTCTCTAGTGTCGGATGTAGGAGGGAGGGAATTACAAAGAACAAAACCAGCTCCCTCACACAAACACACCTCCTTGACAGCACACCCTGAATAAATCAAACCGAGCAGTCGTCTAATTACCATTAATGGCAATAATATTTTACTTTCATTGCCTGTGATTAGGACAGCTGTGCGTCCCCGCGGGTGATCCGACTTTCAGGAAAACAGCCTCTGTAGCAGGAACGACACGCAGGCCTCTTCCTCACTCCTCAGTCCTTTGTTCTGCTAAATCCAAGAAGAAGGAGGGCGGTCGTGGATCGGGTCTAGACGCTGGTCTGAAGAGCTTTCTTATCAGGCAGCGAGAGGACGACGGGAAACATGACGCCCTTGGCACCGGAGAGGACGCTCAGGTCCTCGGCTACGAACGCCGGGGAGATCTCGTCGGCCAGGAAGCGCATGGTGAACTGGCGGCTCACGCAGTAGATGGTGTTGTCGACGGCGACGCACTGGAAGGCGGGGCAGCGGAGGAGGCGCTTGGAGCAGCACTCGTACCACAGCCGGGCGACCGTGTGGTAGCGGTACACGCTGACGCCGAGCAGCGGGTTGACGTCGAAGCGGTACAGGAAGCTCTTCACCGCCACCATCTCCGTGGTCCGCTCCTTGGTGCCCACGATCAGGCTCTTCCTCCACCCGTTGGTTTTGGGGTTGTAACGCAGCAACGTGTACCTCAGGGTTCCCCCCGAGACGAAGAGCTCCCCGTTGCACACGGTGACACGGTGAGCCACGGCGAACGTGTCGTTGGGCAGAGGAGCCACGAACGTCCACCTGTCCGTCCGCGGGTCGTAACGCTCCACCGTAGACAGGCACTCCCCTCCGATGGCGTAGACGTGGCCTTGCAGGGCCGCCAGCTTACAGTGGGGCCTGGCCTCGTTCATGGGACTGATCTCCTTCCATATGGACGTCACAGGGTTGAAGCAGAACACTCTGTTTGAGGGTTTCATGTCCCGGTCTGTGCCCTTGCAGCCCACCGCTACGAATAGGTAGTTGTCCATCGTGCACATGGCGCTGCCTTTAGAGGTCACCTCCTGTGGGATAAGGCCAAGCTGGTGCCAGGTGTCTTTGTGATCGTCGTAGTAGTAAAGCCCGCTGGATGTCTTGCGCTGCTCGGTCCCCTGCTGCTGGGTGTTCCCCGCCCAGTCCTGAGGGTCCATGTCAGCAGCCACTAGGTACTGCCTGCCTCTCATACGCCGCCTCTGGATCTGGTCCCGCTCCCCTGCCATCAGTCTCCCATACAGGCCCGGGTCCCGGAGGACCTGGAGGTAGTTGTCAGACATGACTCTGAGGGCCGCCTGCTGCAGAGGGGCATGCCCGTGCTTCTTAGCCAGGCTCAGCACCTCCATACAGTTGCCCAGATCAAGCTTCCCCTTCAGGCTGTCCAGTTCGGAGCTGCCCTGGTTCTCTAGGGGCATGTTTAGAAATCTGGCCCCTGCTATGGTCTCTAAGCTGGGCTCCTCCCGGGAGTGGGGTCGACTCAGTGGGCTTGAGGTGGAAGGTGGCAGAAAGGGAATAATATGATGTTCAGCTGCTGTCAGGTAGCTGTCCTTGCGTAGGAGTACAGGCGGCCCATGCTTGTTGGAGTGTGGGGGGGACTCCAGGCTGATGGGAGGGAGGGGGTCTTCGGCGAGGCTTAGTGGAAAAACCAGATCACGCATGATGATAGGGCTTAGAGAGGAGGGGGGCTCCGTGAGGCTGCTTCCACGGCTACCGTACTCCCTCGACGGTGAGTCCACCAGACCCCCCTCACGGGGCCAATCCCGTGGCCCGATCATGGGGCTTGCCGGGTCTGTGATGGAGTGGGAGGACGATTCCACGTAATACTCGTAGATCTTCCCACGCACGACTCTCTGGACCCCGGGCCGCTCCAGCACCAGGTTAGCGTCCTCCACGGTGATCTCCGCCTTGGAGAGGAAGGTGGAGTAGGACCCCTGACGGCCCAGCTCCTGCCTCAGCTCTCGGCCCACCCCCACCCCCAAGCTGCCCTCCAACCTCTGGAGGAAGCAAGGGGATCGGCGCCCCGTCGGGCTGGCCACCCTGCTCTCGGAAGGTTCGGGGAGTTTCAACGTGCACTCAGACATACTGTCATTGGTCTTTATTTCAGCCTTGTTTTCGCCATACAGAGGGATACCTCCATCCATGCCGATGGCTAACTCTACGTCGGACCTGACCCGTGATGCCGACATCTCTTCTATGTTCCTAAGCTCTCCAGTGTCGTCTGTCTGGGCTGGTTGTCCTTCCCCTGTCCCTTCAGTGGTGTTGTCAGGTGTCAGGTCATCGGTGACAGGGCTCGTCTGTGAGATTCCAGGCCGCTGCTGCTCCTCATCGCTGGTGTCGTGTTTAGGATTACCGGGTGCACTCTGAGGTCGCAGCTCCATCTTGCAGTTCCGGCATGTTCCATTTTGTGATGGTAGTGGTGGTGGTGGTTGAGTCTCCCCGTCCCCATCTGGAGGGTCCTTGATGTAGAGCTGGGGTCTCTCTCCCTTCTCCCTGGAGCTGTAGAAGCGGTATGCCCAAGAGGTGAGAAGCACAGCGGCCACGGACAGAGTCAGCTTCCCCAGCAGCTGCATGTCAAACTGGACGCCCAACAGATCCGCTATGGGCATTGTTAAAGTCAGAGTTCCCACGTTGAACTTCACTTGACTACCTTTCACCATACATATTATATAGGTTCTATTCAGTAAATCATCCTCTAAGCCAATAGTGGCAGGCATAGCCTGTGCTTCTTCTCATCTTTCGAGGGCTGCGGTGAGTCTGTGTTGTTTCCTCTACGAGGACAGGGAGAGTGGAGAGTAAGCTGATACCTGCAGAAACACTATTTGCATCTCTCTGCAGGGCGGGGCCTTGGGCTACCTGCATCAGCTGAGCTTGGAGGTTCACAGGTTCACTATGACCTGACAGGACATTTACATGCTCAATAATCCTATATTTGGTTATATCATTTGACTCAAGCGCTAAAAAAAATATTATCCAAAGGATGGATATGGATATAATGCGTTGTATTTACTTGGTGGGGTGCTACTGTTGTTTCAGCATGGTGTTTGCATTATGCAGGGGAGTGGCCTGGATCCTATTTCTGTATTTCAGATACGCTCTACTGTATGTCCACATGAAAATCATGATAGGTCACAGCTCCTTCACCAGCTGTAACATATAGCTGTACTTAGAGGACACGGTTTGACTAAGGGGTGGAAAACACTGATGGACGGTACCGTATTCATAAAGCACTTAGATAAAGAGCAGGATACAGCTGTTTGCACAGCCAAAGATACATATCAAAGGTCTCTCGTATGCTAACACACTAAAGGACACGGAGAGTGTTCTTATCTAGATGGATTGCAATAACAATATTACTATAAACATTCACATTAGAGAGGAGTTGCTAGGTGATTGCACTAGTGAAATGGGCTCATCGTTTATCGTAAGCGCTTGAAATGACGCAAATACACTTCGGGTAGGATCACAAAGAGGCGAGATGGAGTCAGCCTTCAGAGCATCCACGCTATGAAAAAGAAGTGTTGACTTTTTAAGACTCTGACAACATCATCCATATACATAGAAGGCTCTGGCCCCTGTACACATACATCTCTGTCACACCCGCACCCTGTCTGTCTTCTCAATCACCCCAGTTGAGCTGTCACTGCGTTGTCATTCCACGTTGCAGATAACAACAAACTTGACCAAGGCCAGGGTCATAACAAGGAGTCAGTTCGGTCGCCACGGCAGCAGCGGCAGCGGCACTGCGGACACTGTCTGAGAGGTGTGTCACGACTCACATGACTCACTCAGAGAGCCGTTTAAACAGCATCCTCTCTGACACAGACGCTATTTTGTCATCTGATACCAGGCATACCGCCTCCAGATGACACGGAGAGGGAACCGGATTCAGCCGGCAACGGGCCACGGGGCACGGACGGTCGAGTCCTGAATAATTCACCGGTGGCGGGGCCACGAAGGCAGCTCCTTATCCCCGTCTCAGGTGTGTCGTTCAGGAATGCGTGCAGAGGCAGAGGAGCGACACGACAGCCCTGCCAACATGTGCAGCATTGTGTGGAGACACTTTCACCCCCCCTTTCCATCCCCCCGCCGCCTGTGACATCAGCAGGGAATGTGTAACAATTCAACCAACCATCGACTGTATAATTTCAAGGGCTCCCATATTACTATTCCAGGGTGATTGTTGTAGGTTTGGTGGTGCAGATTGTAGGCTGTGGAATACATTAGAGGATACAGTAAAGTGTGATAGAGGAGAGAGGGAAAGTGAAGTCTATAGCAAATGTTGTCGATGCCAAACGATCGGGGTAAACGACTGACTAAATGGCTAGGAGAGGAATGCAGAACCTATGGCCTTCTGCCATCTCTTACCCAGATTTAAACAGTTTACCACTGGAGTGTGAACAAGCAAACCATTAGTGGGTAAATGTGATTCAAGCTAATACGTTTAGCCTACTCACTAGTTTTTTCTTCTGCTACCGTTTGCTTTGAACCCCTTTGAAGGGGTAACTATAAACAATGGAAATGTTAAATATATTCTGCTTTCATACTCTTCCTCTTTTGGTCATCTTCAAGTAATGTAAACAAGCACAAATACAATAGAGACAGGATTTCATACAGTATGTATGCATAATTCATTGTAGTGCACTTTTATTTGGTCCATTGTCAGTTTTTTGTTGTAGTTTTTTTTTTTTATCATGGATGACCTTCAATTCACATTACAAACATAAACATGTATTTCTTTTCTGGTGGAAAACCCCTTTCATCATTTTGGTGGTGATGCATGAGCAGAGAAAAATAAATTAGTATTTGTAAACAAAGTAATAATGTGCATTTCATCCAGGCAGCATAATTAAGCCATTACAAGACAATTTGCACATGTTTTAATGCTGTCAGAGTAGCTGATGGACCTGTTTTCACTTTAGACCTTTTTATCTCCCCAACGTAAATGGAAAGCAACAAAAAGCCTCTTGAAACCAAATTGACACGATAGTGAAATAAACTATTATGATTCATGTCCCCTCCTGACTTCAAAAAAAAGAAAGAAAAAAAAGAGACATTAATAATTCAATGGATTGTGTGTTCATCATTTTCTCCAAGCTACACAGCAGTCGTCTCCAGAATGAAGGAATATGAATTGGACTCAGCGAGCCGAGTTGGACAACCCTCAAAAGGATAGGTCTAACCTTTCTACGACTAAGCCGCAACAATCTCTCTCTTACCTCCCACCAGGTTTAAGCCTTGATCCGTTAATACACCGTGTGTCTAGAATAGCTTAAATTGCAATTCTTCCAAATTCCCCCCCAAAAATGCAGGATTGGGCTACCTTGCATTAAAGGGGTAGTATTGGTAGTATACATCCATATTCAGACTTTTAAATGAGTTCTATTTTTACTATTGATTCTTGAAGAATATTACTTGTACATGCCTCATGAGTATAGTTCAGCTGTCTTACCCCATCAGAACCCAGCATAATAAGTTTCTTTTACTCCATCGTTTATAAACAACGCAATGGTATACACAAGTTGTATAGCTTCAAAGCATCAAGCTGTCATTTTGATCTCATGCATGGTCTGTCTTTGCATCCATAGCTCTGTCTACGAGTTTGAGAGTGGTTACATTTCTCCAGCCCCATCTCTCAACTATTTACCAAAAAAGTGTCTGTAAGACCACTTTGGTGTTGTTTGAATCCCAGATTGCCACTATAAGCCACTCTTCACAGTGTTGCGCGAGTGGCAAGTGACCACATGCAGAGAAACAACAGGTAAGGGTTAAACAGTGAGGCCAGAATCCCCCTCAGAGGCTGCACAAGGTCGGTGGAGGTCAAAGTTCAGTTTAGAGGTGGTTGCCAAGGGTAACCAAAACGAGCCCGCAGGAAATGGACACAATTATCACTCCACAATCATCCAACAATCCAACAACCTCTGCCTCTACAGCACTTTTCCTCTCCCTCAGCTCCCTCGGTTCATTTCCATTCCCATTATCATCAATATTCTAACACACTTGTTACCACAGTCAGAGCATTGGGACTGTGACAGAGACGAATGCTTCTCCTTACAGAGAGCGCAGTTTTGTTGGTGTGCTGTGGCCCCTGCGTTGACTGACTGATAGGGTGGTCTGTTCTCACACACACACACACACACACACACGCGCACGTGCACGCGCACACACGCACACGCATATGCACATGCACATGCATATGCACACACACACACACACACACACACACACACACACACACACACAGACACACACACGTTCATACCCTTTCTCTGTTGGTCATCTTCAAGTAATGTAAACAAGCCACACATACAATAGAGACAGGGTTTTATACGTATGCATAATTCATTGCAGTGCTTTTATTTGGTCCTTTGTTTGCTTTTTATTTATTTTTATTTATGTTTTATCATGGATGACCTTCAGTTCAGATTACGAACATAAATAAACATATATTTTATTTTACGGTGGAAAACCCCTTTCATCCTTTGGTGGTGATGCATGAGCAGAGAAAAATAAATGAGTATTTGTAAACAAAGTAATAATGTGCATTTTATCCAGGCAGCATAATTAAGCCATTACAAGACAATTTGCACATGTTTTAATGCTTTCAGAGTAGCTGATGGACCTGTTTTTTTCTTTTTAATGTAAATGGAGGGATAAATACAAGCAGAACAAAAGCCCCTTGAAACTAAAATTGACACGATAGTGAAATAAACTATTATGATTCATGTCCCCTCCTGATTTAGCCAAATAAAATAAAAAATAATTCATTCAACATTGTATGTTCATGATGTTCTCCAAGCTACACAGCAGTCATCTCCAGAATGAAGGAATATGAATTGTACTTCAGCAAGCCGAGTTGGACAACCCTCAAAAGGATAGGTCTAACCTTTCTACTACCAAACCTCCTCTCTTACCTCCCACCAGGTTTAAGCCTTGATCCGTTAATACACTGTGTGTCTAGAATAGCTTAAATTGCAATTCTTCCAAATTCCCCCGCCAAAATGCAGGATTAGGCTACCTTGCATTAAAGGGGCTGTTTGGAATTGGTACTGTACATCCATATTCTGACTTTTAAATGAATTATCTTTTTGCTATTGATTCTTGAAGATCTTGTACATGACTAATGAGTATAGTTCAGCTGTCTTACCCCATCAGAACAACGCTTGTAAACAATGCAACACAAGCTGTATAGCTTCAAAGCATCAAGCTGTTATGATCTCATGCATGGTCTGTCCTTGCATCCATAGCTCTGTCTATGAATTTGAGAGTGGTTACATTTCTCCAGCCCCATCTCTCAACTATTTACCAAAAAAGAATACTACTACTACTAATAATAATAGCTTAGATTTATATAACGCCTTTCTGAAACCCAAGGACGCTTAACAGATTTCATAGACAGACAGACAGTCAGACAGACAGAACAGAAAACAAAGCAAAGAAACAAAGACAACGAGAGTGACACAACTAGACTAGGGGCCAAAGGCCTTGGAGAACAGGTGGGTTTTGATAAATAATGATACACAGATTTTGGTTACGATAATCACATCTCTATCCCCTGACGTAAGCGGTTCTTGGTTCTAGACCAGCCAAGTGTTGGTG
>NC_137685.1:23356126-23371126 GCF_963989245.1 Nansenia antarctica | reverse complement strand
TTAGCAGTCAGTAGAGGGTGACAGCGTGGCCACAGTACTACAGTACAGACCTGCTCACAGCCTCACGGCAGTCCTACGGCTGCTTCTGGTCACACACATCACACACAGGGGGAGGCTGGCGGAGGTAGAAATCGGAGGATGGGCTCATTGTAACGCAATGGAATGGAATGGAATGAGGAACGGTGTCCAACATGTGTGTTCGAGACCATTGATTCGCCAGCCTCCCCTGATCTGCATGTCTCACTTCTACCAACCAGCCTTTTGGAAGATGCATTGTTGAGTCATATGGTGATACAATCCCTTATTAATCATGCACTTACTGTACTTTGCATACATAATTCATCAATCATAAATCTAAAATGGCCGCATAAATAACTAAAGGTGTGTTACTGGTAATAATAAGTTGTATTTTCCTCATGTTTGGTAGCCAGTGGGCTTGAAATAACCCGTGAATTCACTCATGTGACGTCCCTGACGCTCGGCGGTGCTTTCTAGAACAAGGCCGGCGTACGGTAATGAGTTTCAACGCGTACGTACCGAAGACGATGAGGCGGGTGTGCGTGTCTGTCGAGCCCAGGGGGTTCTGGGCCGTGCAGCGGTACATGGAGCCGTTGAGTTCTGCTGGCACTCTCTCCAGAATCAGCTCCTTCCCGTCCCGCTCCGCGCTGCCGTCCAGGAGACGGCCCCCCACACGCGTCCAGGTGAAGAGGGGCTCAGGAAACACCTCGTTCTACATAGCAGCAGAGCAGTGTGTGTGTGTGTGTGTGTGTGTGTGTGTGTGCGTGTGTGTGTGTGTGTGTGTGTGTGTGCGTGTGTTGTGTGTGTGTGTGTGCATTTGTGTGTGTGTGTGTGTGCATGTGTGTGCGTGTGTGTGTGTTGTGTGTGTGCGTGTGTGTGTGTGTGTGTGTGTGTGTGTGTGTGTGTGTGTCGGTGTGAGCAAGGGATGGGGGGTGGACAAGAGACAAGAGAGCGGCAGAGAGAAAGTCTACATTTCAGACAGGAAAGAGATTAAGAGCAGAGGAAGCACGAATAGCTCAATTCCCCCCCCCCCCCCCAGAATGGAACAGCAAGTTACAAGAGCTTTTCACATGTTCTCGTGCATCTCCAGAGAGTCTGCCCCCCATTGAAAAAGACGTCCTTCTTTCCTTAATTTCATTTCATTCTTATCAAGTGGGTTGCCATATTCATAGATAATAGGAGCCATAAGAGGGCTTAACTTTTAGGTGATTATGTTTATGCTTCTGCACGCAGACGTCTCCCTCAGTGGAGGCTTGTGGAGGTAGAAATCGGAGGACGGGCTCATTGGAATGCATGGAACGGAACAAGGAACGTTATCAAACACACCGTTCCTCACTGCGTTCCGTGCATTACAATGAGCCCGCTGTCCTCCGATGTCTACCTGCCACCCAGCCTCCCTCCTGCTCGTGAGGACATAAAAGCTTCCCTGTCGAAGCCCCACGAGACGCCTTTTCTGCCATCTGCTGGATACATTTGATTAAAATAAAAGACAGCTGCACGTCACCAGGGAAAAATGTTCAGTAGAGAGTGAAGTGGTGAGATGAGGGGGGATGTGGCACGCAGAGGTTATTCAAAGGGAAAGGACAGTCATCAGGGCATACTGTAGGTTCAGTCACACACACGGTCGAAGAACGACCGGCTAATCTTCTCTGTTCTGTGTGAATCCGCGATCGGCGAGGAAACGGTTCGTTTCGTCAATATTGGGGTATTGGTTTGGGGCCATGCCAAGCTGATGTTATATAGACACTATGTCGTGGGAATAAAAAGGCCACTATAAATAGGAGCGGGTGTGGTCTATTCCTGGAGAAGGGTGTGATGCAACACAGTGAAATTCCAGTGAGAAGAGCCAGTAATATAATAGTCATAATAATAATAATAGTCAGTGTTGTTTTTTTCCGCAATTTGAAAATGTGACTCTTTCTGTGACTCTCTGTGACCCAGTGAAAGACTCTCTCTGTGAAAGACTCTCTCTGTGAAAGAATGTCTCTGTGACCCAGTGAAAGACTCTCTCTGTGACCCAGAGAAAGACCTTTCCTGGACCTTCCCTGTGACCGAGTCAAAGACTCAGTGTGACCCAGTAAAAAGGGTTTAATCAAGTGGACCTCCTCCTATTAAGCCTGTCTGTCATCGTTCTGACTAAGCTGGTGTGAGCTGTATAACCTGTCACGAATGCCTGCCCTGAGAACTGTTTGAGGCACGATGAGAGCAGTGGAATGACGTGGGGCGCTCTCATGGCAACAAGGTCACGACGTCAAGATAAAAAAACACACTGAAAGGTCCGAGTGAGACCTTCCTGTCACATATCCCCACCGGCCTATCAGAGCCCACATTAGAAAAGCTCTGCACCAATGAAAGCATCAGTGGTTTCTCATTTCGTGTTTTTGGAATTAATTAACATAGTGGAGGACTATAATAACCAAATCATGAAGATATCAAATTACTGCCCCGATGCATGACTCATTTCTGAAACAATAAACCGGAGGGAATATGGAATATCTTTTTTTATCGTTGTACGGGGAAGAAGAAAGGTCTAGGACATAATGTGCCTTGGCGCACACTCTTATCTAGTGGTGAAACCCTAGAGCCTTGGTCCAGAGAAGGATAAGGGAGATTTGTTTTGGGATGAATCTCCCTGTACTGATGCCTGCTTCCCTACGAGCCAATTGGCTGCATGCCACAGTCAAGCCTGTTTATGGCGACCATTCTTAACACTATTCAAAGGGAAAACTTCAAATACATTTTCAATCCATGGGCCGGAAATACGCACATCCATCTTCCCAGCCTACAGTGGGGCTGCGCTCGACTAAAAAAAGGCACAAGATCAGCTTTTAAGATCTTTTCAATTAAAAAGTAGCAAACCAGTAATAGAACAAAGGACAAATCAAACTTTTGTCCTTTTGTTTTTTACAAAAACATCCTCCAATCAAGGCCAGTAATCCCTGGAGCAGCGAATGAATGTTCAGTCACTAAAGGAATCGGTTATCTGGCCCATTAGCTTGTCCTATCAGGAGGAGCCTCTGTCCTCTCCGCCCGACTGGCTGCAGCAGACCAATCAGAATGAGCCCTATCCTCTACACCTGGCTACAGCAGACCAATCAGGACGAGCCCTATCCTCCCCACCTGACTGGCTGCAGACAGCAATGATGTGTCATCCTGTCACCCAGATGGGTATCAACCAGAGACCAGTCACGCTAAGAAGATTAATCTTTTTTGGCAGAGGATGATAGTTACACAAAGACAAGTGGATTACTTATTTCATCCCCTGCGCTGAGATGCTGCAGTGCTGCCATGCTGCGATGCTGCCATGCTCTAGCACGTCCAAGCCCCCTCTCTGCAGGCAGGGGCACCCAAGTTAGCATGACCCCCTGAGCTAGCATGAAACGAACGCCTCCTGGCTGGAAATAATGTTACCTCTCCATTAACATCAGAACATAACTCCAGAGAATCATAAACAAAAGGTTATTTTTCCATTCTGTTTTGGAAATAGTCATAATATGCCTCCAAGTCCATTGAGGAAGACTAGTGCAACGAGTGACGTTCTCCAAACGTATAACTGTGGCATACATACATACATACATACATACATACGTACATCCATGAATTTTCGACTCATTTCTAGGCTGCTAGCCCATTCTATTCTCCATAAATGTTTTCAATAACGCCCCTATCAATGACATCATATTCTGGATGGACAGTAGGCTGGAAAGGTAATCATGGCATATCCCTCACCCTGTAGGAATGGTCACTATATCATAACCTCGCCAGGCTTGACTGTGAATCTCCTCCCTGTCCTCCTCCTATCCCAGACTGAACGTGGCCCTCCGGTTTCACAAACCCCCATCATGCACTTACCCCAGGAGGTCCTACCTGGAAGCCTTGCACGGTGATGCGCACCGTGTCCCCTACCTTGGCCCTGCTGGGGGTCATCAGGAGCTTGGGGCCCTTAGGAGCCGCTGGGAGAGAGAGAGAGAGAGAGAGAGAGAGAGAGAGAGAGAGAGAGAGAGAGAGAGAGAGAGAGAGAGACAGAGAAAGACAGAGAAAGACAGAGAGAACAAAAAGGTGTGTCATTCCAGTGGCATGGCAAGTAAACCCAGCAGACAAGTGTTTTGATAGGAGGAGGAGGAGGAGGAGGAGGAGGAGGAGGAGGAGGAGGAGGAGAGGAGAAGTGAATACAATTTCCTGTCAATTAAGGTCATGGTCTGAGAGTCTGTGGATCGGGCTGCAGGGTCCATCTATTGAGCTGCGAGGCCCCTCCAATCGGGCAGGATACATCCCCCCTTGGAGAGCGTCGGGATTAAATTGGGTAGATACTCATTACTGGAGGAGAATTGGAGCGCACCAGGAGGAGTGTGGAGGCGGTGAGATAAGGAACACTCAAGAGAACTAATTCCCTTGTCTTGGTACAGACCACAGCGCCCAGATGGGTTTCATTTGGTCCCGCTGAAACAAGGGAAGTTTCAGGAGAGAGAGAGAGAGAGAGAGAGAGAGAGAGAGAGAGAGAGAGAGAGAGAGAGAGAGAGAGAGAGAGAGAGAGAGAGTGGGAGGGGCGTGGTGTTGAGATAGTGTTGAATTATTTGCATACATAATTAGGCCTCGTCCCTTTAGGGGTTATAACCATGGTGATAAGGTGACACCGTGTAACTATGGCGATTTAGAGCAGGAGAGGAACATTGTGTATACTAGAGATACTGTATGCCACTCCCACGTGGCGATATATATATTTCTGACCAATCACCACGCACGTTATAGATTAGCATTATTGACAGTTGTCATTGTTAGATTCGCAGCTTTCTTGCACTGTTTCCCTAGCAACATGTGTACACGACTAGGGCGGGAGGCTAGGCGGGAGGCCAGAAAGACAGAACCGAATGTCACGGCTTTACAACAACTTGAACTAATGATCAAATGACCACACAAAATGTTCCTACACACTTTATCGATACGAAAAGCTGAAAGGAAAAAGTTGCTAATCCGTATCATTCCGCCGTGAGCGTGAGAGTTTTGGTCCTGCCCTCCCGTAAGCGACCGGTAAAAGAAAACAGCTTTCGGTCTCCTAATTGAAAACAAGTGCCAAAAGAGGCGGAGCCAAGATGGCGGCGCAGCGAAGCGGCCTCCTTTGAAGAGGCTTCCTTTGAGAGGATAATGGTGAAGAGGAGGAGGTAGAGCTGAGAGTGTTGGAAGGTTCAATTGGCCCTGCCTAAGCTCGTTCTGCATCGTTTGACTTGATTAACAATTCCTCTCTGGATAACCATATAGCACGCTGTGTGACCCCTTATGTAAAGACAACGACCCACATCCATATGTTAGAGGCAGTGAACCGCATACACGGGATGAGATTCGGGGCAAAAGGGAATTGTGGACGTCCACTTATCTAGAGTACGACTCCCCGCAATTAATTAAACTCACACAAGACTCCCCAATATAAATCATTTGCTGCTGGTTTCCCGTTGACGAGTTAAACCAAAGGATAAATAAATAAACAGATAAATTACCTCGATTTCGCCAATTAATCAAACCACAAGCCTGTCCTCCGCAGCTAATGAAGCGGTGCCTTTCCTGGGGCGGCCGGTTATTCCTGCCCTCCATCTGCCTAATGGATTAGGAGTTGCATTGTCACGTTTTGTAATGGGATAGAAGTAGAAGAAGAAGAAGAAAAGATGCTGCTCACATACAGTATATCACGCCACCGGCTCCTAAATGCCGCTGGGCCCCCCCCCCCCCCCCTGACCCGACCCCTATCTATCTATCTACCCTCCCTCCACCCCCACCCAGAGAGCTTTGGACTGTCTGGATATGAACACTTGAACACTTGATCTCTGCACTTTATATTTATATGAATTATGACTCTTGCACTTTGATGTTGGTTTGCACTGTCTTGTCCTGTCTTGCACCTGTCCTGCTGTAAACCGTGCTCCATTGTCCCAAACCAAATTCCTAACATGTTTACATGTCATGGCAATAAAGTCTTCTGATTCAGATTCTGATTCTGATTCACCAATAGACCCTTCTAGATAGTCCTTCTGTTTGTCAGAGAGGCGGTTTAGATGGAGGAGTCGTGGCGCGAGGAGGAGAGACAGAAGCTAGACAAGTCATACACAGGGGGGATTAGGGGCTTGTCAGCACCTAACTACAGAGACTCCTTCAGGTTAGTCACATGACTACAGAGAGTCCTTCAGGTTAGTCACATGACTACAGAGAGTCCTTCAGGTTAGTCACATGACTACAGAGAGTCCTTCAGGTTAGTCACATGACTACAGAGAGTCCTTCAGGTTAGTCACATGACTACAGAGAGTCCTTCAGGTTAGTCACATGACTACAGAGAGTCCTTCAGGTTAGTCACATGACTACAGAGAGTCCTTCAGGTTAGTCACATGACTACAGAGAGTCCTTCAGGTTAGTCACATGACTACAGAGAGTCCTTCAGGTTAGTCACATGACTACAGAGAGTCCTTCAGGTTAGTCACATGACTACAGAGAGTCCTTCAGGTTAGTCACATGACTACAGAGAGTCCTTCAGGTTAGTCACATGACTACAGAGAGTCCTTCAGGTTAGTCACATGACTACAGAGAGTCCTTCAGGTTAGTCTTCAATGAAAAGAGGAAGTGCATCCTGGAGAGCACATCTGGAGCACAGACATCTTCCTTGTGGAGGTTGGTACGGAAGGAGAGAAGAACTAGGGCTAGAGCCACAGCAGAACAGGTACCAAGAGAACCAGAACCACAATGGGACCAGTACCAACAGAACTATGACTAGAACCGCAACAGAACAGGTACCAACAGAACTAGGACTGGGGCCACAATGGGACCACTACCAACAGACCTAGAACCACAAGAGGATCAGTACCAACAGAGCTAGAACCACAACAGGACCAGTACCAACAGAGCTAGAACCACAACAGGACCAGTACCAACAGAGCTAGAACCACAACAGGACCAGTACCAACAGACGTAGAACCACAATGGGAACAGTACCAACAGAAACCAGAACCACAACAGGACCAATACCAACAGACCTAGAACCACAACAGGACCAGTACCAACAGACCTAGAACCACAACAGGACCAGTACCAAAAGTAGAGATCATAAGATGAAGTCACCATAGACGTTCTCATCCCAGAGTGGCATTATTATTATATCATTATTCAAGCTCAATAGGCACCAAACGATATGAGCAATACAAAACTTCCAGCAAGGCCCCTCAGCTCTCTTCCTCTCCCCTGCCGAGGATGCCATTTGGCCGATTATCTTGGGAAGCGATGGTGCTAAAAACCTCCCACGTGGGTCTCACCTCCACACACTATCGGAAGAGGTATTTTTAAGTATTGGTGTCACAGCGTCCCACGGAGCCGGTTTGGCATGGCCGGGGGCCGGGGAAGATGACGGTTGATTCTGGGACCGGCTCCAACAGGGACAGTTGGCGTCCCACGTCATCACCTTTGATTAGGTGCAGCCTGCGATGTGACTGACATATTGTACTGCGGGGGTGGGCTCCGGGGGGGGGGGGGGGAGGGAGGGGGTGCACAACAGGAGCAGTGCCAACAGAAAAACCTCACAGGAACACCGAGCCATACTCTCCCAAGACACACTGCCTGCATCCAGCCAGCTAGCTAGCCAGCCAGATACCCAGCCAACCAGTCAGCCAGGCCAGCCAGCCAGCCAGCCAGCCAGCGTTCTAACCCAGCCAAGCCAAGCCAAGCCATCCTCTCCACTTTACTACCTGGCCACACTATTACCATTTACATTACGTTTTTACATTTTTGCCATTTAGCAGACGCCTTTATCCAAAGGCGGGCTTACGACAAAGACATTTTGTCTAAGTAAGTGAATCATCTACCCCATCAGTCTTCGCGAGAAAAGTTAATCTCTGCTTGGCAGTCATAATGCCAGAAGGAAGAATTTGTATTTTTTCTTCTTTTTTGGCACTTCTTCACGCGGGTCGCTGCACAACACACGCCCGTCGTCAGTAGCAACTGTGCTCCCGGCATCCTCCGCATCAGGTGTGCTCTGCGACCTAGCGAAACATCAGCCCGCTGTCGCCCTTTGACACCACAGACCTGGTTGACTGGATATGAGTCGACGGTAGACAACCGGCATTGCTGGCTTGGTTGAACGGCTTCATAGTGAAGAGGAGAGAGAAAAGGCCTAACAGATAGATGGTGGTCGAGGTGACTGTCGGACCATTGCATCATCATTAATCCGACAGTGTGTCATTTATCTGGCACGTTCATCCTGTAGACAGGACGGTACTTCTTCCGACGGCAAGACGGGAGTGTGATACATATGGAGATAGGGGGCCGCAGGTGAACATAGACACACGCCTACGTGCACGTGCACACGTACACACACACACACACACCAGGTGCAGGCACACACACAAGCATGCACACACACACACAAACATCTCTCTCTCTCTCTCTCTCTCTCTCTCTCTCTCTATTCTCTCTATTCTCTCTCTCTCTACTCTCTCTCTCTCTCTCTCTCTCTCGCTCATGCGTCATGCACACAAGTCTGCCTGAAATGGAGCATCTGCTCTCTGATTATCACGGTCTGGTGAGAAGATGACTGGTGGAAGCAAGGAAGCCGGGATCATCTCTCAGTGCCTGATATGAAATAATCATTTTAATTAGTACACATAAAATAGCCAAAAAGGCAGTGTTCCTTTTTATCATTTAATTAGGGGTCCAAGCAGATGTGCAGAACAATATTGTAACTGTTGAAGTTGCCTATTGTCGGTATTCTCCTGCAGCCGCTGTTAGAATGTAGCACAGAGTAAGGCATAGGAACTTGGATATTGATGAGATGGTAAAGGGTCGTAGGCCACACCCTGTCATGCCATCTGACCCCAAGGTGGCGCTATAACATTTAATTGAAAATACACATTTGGAAATGCCACACTTCTCACACCGTACGACATAGCATTCTGAAAATTGGTACATAGGCCTGTCTCCTCATAAGGAACACATTTGCAACATTTGGAGGAGAAGAGGTTTTATGCTACAACATTGAAAACACAACAGAATGCACAAGCATTTCTCGGACTTTCTCAAAATGACAGGAAACGCAAATTTGTCACTCATCGGTGACCCACGTGGCGATATATTCCTGACCAATTAGTCACGCAGTTATTAGGTTAGCGTTATTTACAGTTGTCATTGTTAGATTTGTTAGAACTACTGTATATTGGTCACTCAAAACACATCATGGTAATGTTTTCAAAGTATTCTGTTTGTGCCCTGTGAAATATGCGATATGATATTGTATTGTTATGATATTTAGGTTATATTATAAGCCCAGTTTCTCACCTGCACATGTACTATTAAAACATTTTACATCCTTTTTCTCTTAGTTTATTTTGTATTATTGCACTGTATTATCATTTATTTATGTGAGAATACACTAAACTGGACAAAACTATTAATTCCTTTAAAGATTAAGCATTTATTTTATGCTGTGAATAATAGATGGAGGCCGGGTTTTAATTATTGAGAAACACTGACTGACTTCATGCAGACAGACATACAGACAGACAGACAGACAGACAGGCAGACAGGCAGACAGGACAGACAGGCAGACAGACAGTACAGACAGACAGACAGGACCAGCCAGACAGACAGGACCAGACAGACAGGACCAGACAAACAGGACCAGACAGACAGACACACAGACACACAGACAGACAGACAGACAGGACAGACAGGCAGACAGGCAGACAGACAGACAGACAGGACAGACAGACAGGACCAGACAGACAGACAGACAGTACAGACAGACAGACAGACAGGACCAGACAAACAGGACCAGACAGACAGACAGACAAACAGACAGGACCAGACAGACAGGACCAGACAGACAGACACACAGACACACAGACAGACAGACAGGACCAGACAAACAGGACCAGACAGACAGACACACAGACAGGGCAGGGCAGGGCCGCAGAACCACTGAACTCAGAGGAGCCCGGTGCCTGGCCCAAACCCATTTGTATTGCGAGCACGCCCTGAGCTGCCCATGAATATTCATCAAGTGTAATACAACACTGGTGGGTTGTCAGACTGTCGCTACGTCTCGTGTGGCAATATTAAATCTGTGAAAGATTTATTACTTATGGGCAGCGCAACTACTTCCTTCTCATTTCCTGACCAAACACACCAGAGAACCTAGGGGAGAGAAGGGTGGGTACAGTTCTACAGACCCCATGAGCAATTAGCCATTCATAACTAGATCATCAGAATAAAGCCTGTGGTCATTTGAGGCAAGGTGCTCCTGCTTCGGGTAATCATGTCAAACTGGGACATATTCAATCAAATGATGCAACTACGATGCAACCACAACGTTAATGTAGTAATGAAGATACGTGTTTTGTATCTGTTCCTATTAGGACACCTGCCGTCTATTGTAAACGTATGTGTTTCTCTCGTGCATTGAACCAACTGAACTGTGTCACAGCAGGAGGAATCACTCATCCACACCACCTCTGGTTTGAATCTGTCCAAGCAGGATTGCGAATGCTTTGAATTTCAAGTGTGCTCCAATTAAAATCAACAAATGGACATTTTCTGAAAGGCAGAGCTGTGAAAAGAGAAGGTCTGAAAAAGCTATTTGCTAAAAATGTATGTGTTGAATCGCAGCAAAAGAAAAAGCCTTGTGAAATATGAAAGGCTTTAACATTTTAGCAAGGCTTTCTGTGGACCTTCAGCCCTCGTGAGTATGTGGTCTGTTTTATGATAAATGTTGAACAGCCGTGAAGAGGATCTGTTTAACTCACACATGCTGCAGGCTGTTCTGAGACCACTGGTTAGATCACTGCATTACATTACATTACATTACATTACATTAGATTAGATTAGATTCAACTTCATTGTCACTGCACAGAGTAGAAGTACTGACACTGCAAAATGTAATTTAGCATCTAACCAAATAGTGCAAATAGTGGTATAGTCTAAAAGACATGATATTGCAGACAGTGCATGGTGTGTGTATATATATATATATACACATATATGTATAAGTACAGTGAGTATAAATAAATGAATATAATAAGTGAATATACTGTACATGAGATGAATATCAATATGATATATACATTTGAACAAGGGCAATAGGACTTGGGGGTATGTTACATATATGCAAGATGTAGAATTAGAGACCAACATAATAAATATGATACAGTATAGTGTAAACGAGCAGTAGTGCAAAAGCTACATTGAAGTCCAGAGTGTGCAGCCAGTAGAGGTATGGGGGGAGGGGTACACTGATACTGGGAGTCAATGTTCCTCTTGTTTGGGCTTGGAGGACGGTGGATGGGGGGGGGGCTATGCTACCGCTGGGATTCGGAGTTCAGCAGAGTAATGTGCTGCAGGAAAGAAGCTGTTCCTGAGCGGGAACGGAGACTCCTGTTACCGCATCTAGAATGGGAGGGCAAACAGTCCGTGGCTGGGGGTGAGAGGTGTCCCTACTGATGCCTCGCACCCTCAGCGGACACCGCCTTGCACTGGAGGACCTCGATGGCAGGTAGTTGGGCTGCCGATGATGTACGAATGTTGTTTTCACCCTCCGTTGCAGCAGGGCCTTCCAGTCAGAGACAGAGCAGCTGCCGTCCCACACTGTGATGCGGTTTGTCAGAATCCTCTCGACGGTGCGCCGATAGAAGTTGACCCGGATCCTCGGTGACAGATGGGCTTTCTTTAGTCTTCCTCAGGAAGTATAGACGCTGCTGCGCGTCTTTGACCAGGGTGGAGGAGTTGAGGGTCCAAGAGAGGTTCCTCGGAGATATGGGCACCTGTAACAGGGTGTACTGAGGTGCGATTTGGACCCGGGTGCGGTGCAGGACAAAGTGAAGACGGCAGGCACTGGTCGGCTTTACTGACACTTTACTGACATGTAAAAACTATAAAGAAAACCCCACAGGAGGAAGAACACATCTTAACCTGTGCCAAAACAATACAGAACCCCACAGGGAGAACAATGCTCAAAAACCTGGTGCGAAAACTATAGACGAGACCAACAGGGGGGAGAGGACGTCTCAACTCCTGTACCTCTATAGAGGGAACTACCGGAGAGAACACCTCCCTATTCCTGTGCAAGGCAGGCATACAAATAAACAGAGCTGGAACACACACTTACTTGGTAAAACACAGAGAGATTAACTGGCAGGGAGTGCCGGGAAGTACCTCTGGCGACTGGTGACACTGCTCCATTCGTTTTCCTCATCAGCACTGTTTGATGCGTCGCACCTGTTCATGTTGTCTCATCCTAGTCTGATGTTGTGCACCTGTGTATGTTTGCTTCACCGGTGTATTTATGTCCCCCACTTCCCTGCTCTCCCTCTTGTATAATCTCTCCACATACATACTCAATGTTGAGGATTCTGTTTCATTGTCTGATCTCGTACGTAGCACAGGTAATTGAGAGAGTGTTCTGCCTGTATGTTTCTTTTGAGTCTAGCCTGCCTTTTTGGTATTGTTGTGTCCACCTGTTTTGGTTTTCTCCTCTTTTATTTTCGTGACAAGTCCGTTGTATGTGCAAGTCTGTTGTTTGTACAAGTCGCCTTTTTGCCGATCTCAGTAAAGAGAACTTTGATTTACTATCGCTGTCTACCGTCTACTCTCCGCCCTGCACCGCACCTGGGTCCACAAATTACACCTGGACCTCACAGACACCCAGGAACTTGAATGTGGAAACACGCTTCACCTCCATCCCATTGATAGATGGGGGTGTGTCTGCAGCCCCTAGCTTTCCTGTAGTCCACAATGAGCTCCTTGGTCTTCTTGTTGCTGAGGGCCAGGTTGTTGTCGACACACCACACTGCCAGATGCTGCATCTCTTCCCTGTAGGCTGACTCGTCATTGTCACTGATCAGGCCACCATGGTGTCGTCTGCGAACTGTGATGATAGTGTTAGATGCCATGCACAGGCACACAGTCGTGGGTGAAGAGGGAGTAGAGGAGAGGGCTCAGCACACAGCCCTGTGGGACAGCAGTGTTCGGGTTCAGGGTGGAGGAGGTGTGGTTGTCCAGGTGCTGGACCTCCTCCCTTTATGTATTCATGTTCACTGTTACAGTATATGGGTTAATATTTCTGTCTGCTTGGTATGGGAGGTGCAATTCAAGAGTAGAGCGATATACTGTATACATGGATTGAACATTTCCCCCCAAAAATTTAGAGGCTGGCCCAGCAGCCTCATGTACGGTGGGGGAAATAGTCAATCACCTGACTTAAACCCAATTGAACATTTGTGGAAGCATCTGAAGATCCAGATTCACAAGAGGGCCCCCTGCAATCTTCAAGATTTAAAGACAATCTGTGTAGAGGAATGGGCCAAAATCACACGTGAATACTGCAGGCGATTAGTTACAAGCTCCTTGAAGCTGTGTAAGTATTGAATTAATTTCAGTTAGTGTGTTCAATACTTTTTTCCTGTTTCATTTAACTTAATTACACATAACTTTATTTACATATGGACTTTAATGTTTAGATTTGTTGTCTGGATTGTTTGAGTTAATACCACAGCAAATCCCACTTGAATAGTCTCATTGGAAATACATTTACTGGACAAAATGTTGATGTGTTCAATACTTATTTCCCCCACTGTAAGCTCTTAACATCCATAGTTACTAGACCCTCTTTACTGTGGGGTCGAACCTCTGAGTGCTTTACTTTCTTTTTGTTGTCACAGTGACCACAGCTATACAAGTGTTTGTGTCCTAGAGATCTCTGGAGAGCCTCCATGTCTACCAGCGAGACACCACCACAGAGGAAGAAGACACCACCAGAGAAGAAGAAGACACCACCACAGAGGAAGAAGCCATGGAGAGAGAGAAGTCTTCAAAGGGAGAAGGGAGGCCACTCTGGAGGAGTTGAAAGTAGAGTATTCTGCAGACATTGAACCATAGCCCAGCATCTAACCCATGGCAACAATCTCTCATAGCCCAGCATCTAAACCGTACCAACAGTTTCTCATAGCCCCAGCATCTAATCCTTACAAACAGTCCCTCAAATCCCAGCATGTAACCCAAACAAACAGTTTCTCATAGCCCAGCGTGTAACCCATACCAGCAGTCTTTCATAGCCCAGCTTGTAACCTCGAGCAAGGTAATGTCTCTGTTTATCATGTCAGCGCTGCAGTATCTGTTTACAGGACGACCATGCTGACACAACTTCTTTGAAGTGTTAATGTGACCTACTGGAAGCCAGAAACTCAGTCTCTCACTGTTCATTCCCTATCCAATGTTAATGCTTAACTTTTCTCCGAAAATACCACTCCCCGATACTGCTGTAGCTGCATGAGGTCTACTTCACAGGATAGTGACAAAAAAGACATACCATAACAGGTACCACTCCAATGCAAGATATACTTGGATTTATATAGTCAAGCTGAAGGTTAAAGATGTTCCTTCAGGATTCAACAGTGGTTCTGACTGTGACCTACCAAAAGCATATGGGAGGCAGTCATTTGTTCCAGATGGGGGGGGGGGGGTGTTGGAGTGGGGACTTCAGGTGGGGGGGGTGGTGGTGCTGTGGGGACTTCAGATGTTGCAGTGGGGACTTCAGATGTGGGGGGTGTTGGAGTGGGGACTTTAGATGTGGGGGGGGAGGGGTTGTGTTGCAGTGGGGACTTCAGATGGGGGGAGGGGGGGGTTGCAGTGGGGACTTCAGATGGGGGGAGGGGGGGGTTGCAGTGGGGACTTCAGATGGGGGGAGGGGGGGGTTGCAGTGGGGACTTCAGATGTGGGGGGGGTTGCAGTGGGGACTTCAGATGGGGGGGGGGGTTGCAGTGGGGACTTCAGATGTGGGGGGGTTGTGTTGCAGTGGGGACTTCAGATGGGGGGGGGGTGGGGGGTTGCAGTGGGGACTTCAGATGGGGGGGGAGAGGGGGGTTGCAGTGGAGACTCAGTACCCTCCACAATAACATCACAGACCAATGAGTTTAAATTCTCAATTGACTTCCCTAATTCAGGTTGACTTTTCAATAACGCTTG
>NC_137685.1:23331126-23351126 GCF_963989245.1 Nansenia antarctica | reverse complement strand
GTCTCTCTGTTGTCATGTTGTTGAGGTTGTGTTGTTGAAGCTGTGATGTTGAGGTTGTGTTGTCTCTCTGTTGTCATGTTGTTGAGGTTGTGTTGTTGAAGCTGTGATGTTGAGGTTGTGTTGTCTCTCTGTTGTCATGTTGAAGCTGTGTTGTTGAGGCTGTGATGTTGAGGTAGTGTTGTCTGTGTTGTCTCTGTGTTGTCAGGTTGTTGAGGTTATGTTGTTGAGGTCGTGTTGTCTCTGTTGTAATGTTGTTGAAGCTGCGATGTGGAGGTAGTATTGTCTCTGTTGTCATGTTGTTGAAGCTGCGATCTGGAGGTAGTATTGTCTCTGTTGTCATGTTGTTGAAGCTGCGATGTTGAGGAAGTATTGTCTCTCTGTTGTCATGTTGTTGAAGCTGCGATGTGGAGGTAGTATTGTCTCTCTGTTGTCATGTTGTTGAAGCTGCGATGTTGAGGTAGTGTTGTCTCTCTGTTGTCATGTTGTTGAAGCTGCGATGTTGAGGTAGTATTGTCTCTCTGTTGTCATGTTGAAGCTGTGATGTTGAGGTTGTGTTGTCTCTCCCTGTGGTGTAATGTTGTTGAGGCTGCAACGCTGAACCCAGTAATGCTGTAAACACATTTAGTTGAAGTTGTGATGTTGAGGGTGCTATTGGCGCCGTGTTGAAATGGGAGGCTGTCGTTGAGTGTTTTCAGTGGTCCCTCTCTGTGGCCTCTGACAGAGATTCTGTCGACAAATAAAGTGATAATCAATTATAACACTCCTGTTATTCACCCTCCAAACGCATCAGTCCAGTCCGGTGTGTTTCTACAATGAGGCCGAGGAAACAAACCCGGCAGCTTCATTCTGCTTTTCGAAACAGCTCTGGCGCAGTTACAGAGAGCACAATGTCTTGGAGGCGGTGGAATTAAGCTAGTACGCTACAGAGGAAAGGATTGGCATTTTGTCGGTGAATAGAAAATCACCTAAACGACAAACACCACCTGCCTTGACCCCCCCCCCCCCCCCCCCAACACTTGAATGTTGAGAGAGAAAGAGAGAGAGACAGACAGACAAACAGACAGACAGACAAAGACAGACAGAGCACAAGGAGTGGGAGAGGGGTTGTGGCCTTAATCATCTCTTATTCTTATTAGCTATCATTATCGTTCCTCCATCTATTCACTGATTGTTTGTGCTCTGACAATGCTCCCAAGGCTGTCACAAGACAACTATGGCTGAACCAGGAGAACTATTATTGAGACGCGAGTAACTTGTTTCAATGACATCGGATGAAAGATTACTGTACAGAACATCAATAACTTATACACACTATATACAATACAACTGCTACACGAATACAACTGCTGCTGTATAGCTGTATCTAGTTAAAGAATAGACCATTGTTATCTTCCCGTTTCTCTCTAAACCTTGTGTGTGCGGTCTGAATGTGTGAACCATTAAGCCGCTTTTATCAACAGCTTTACCGAACAGAACAGTTCTCAAATTGTTCAACCATTAAATGATACCACTTCAACTGATACAAGCTAAAATGTTAATACTGTTTCTAAACGATAAACACACACACATGATAAATGCGGCTCACGTAATTAGAGTTGTTGGAATCCAAAATGACACCTCTAAAACATCGTCGAAAGCTGTTTAAACGGTGTTGGCATAAACGTTGCGATTCTTTGATCACGGTTCAGAGTAGCAAGTCATACCCGGCTGACAAAGACATATTTGAAATAGAGCTGACAACAGCTTGGTTGGAACAGACTCCAAGGCAACAGCACTACTGACAAAGACCAAATTAGTTTCATCAAACGGCAGAAAAAGGCGTTTGAAGTAATACAGTCACAAAACGCCGGCCACGCTGCACCACTGGAATAGATCCCTAAACAGCTAATAGTGGGATTTCATAACATCCCATGGCTTTGACAAAAACACAAATAACATCAATGGAACTAATGAGAATGCCTTTATGCTACTTGTTTTTCATGGATATTATTGGTCACACTTGAAAGTCATTATACATCCCTTTATAGCATGATATTTGCTTACACATATAAAGGCATTCGAGGCCCACATGAGCCTGTGTAGTTGAGATATGTATACATACTTTAATATACAGAGAGAAAAAAACCCCAATCTAAAATATATTGGATATGTCACAATCTGTACTGGTGTGTCTCTCTCAATGGAGTTTAAAGACACATTTTTCCCCCTCATTTCATTTTTAAATTAATGTTTTCCTCCACTGGCTAAGGAGCACGGCACTCGATCTCAGAGGAGATAAAAGAGAAATTGGGGAGTCTAGAGACACTCCTGTTATAAAATATATCAGTGAGTCCTGTCAGAATAAGTTTACTGGGTTTTGATTTAGTCCTACTGTATAGGCCTGGGTTGGCAGGCAGGGTGATTAACTCTCCATGAAAACATTACAACTTTTGCGGAATCGAGTAAATCCCAAACTTCAAAACACATTTCTTTGCACTGACTTGAGTAATGGCTTGGCTATGTTACAAACACAGATCTACTTTTCCTACTTAAAGTATAAATAATTTGGACAGACTTTATGGTGTTGCCGTCTCCTCAGATACTTCACCCGTTCTTTTAGCACAACTGAACCTTCCCGCTCTTACCTCTTTATCTCCGGCCTCAACATGCTGCTCCTTTTGTTACCTCACTTAACCTAACACGAGTTTTATATGCCTCGTCTTAATGCTTGAACTTCTAAGTGCTTTTGTATGGAGTCCCCGATCTATGCTTGGGCTGGCTTAGAGACGATTTATGTTTTGAAGGGATAGGATTATTTGATAATACTCTGTATGGAACAAGTCTTATTTCGAACTGTCTAACTGTGAGACAAATCAGAGTTCAAAGGCTCCAACGAGGGGGTGTTGTTGAAGGATATTAAGATCTGCAGGGTCAAATGACGTCAAAAGTCTTTACTGTAAGAGACTATCTGAGTGCATTAAACAAGCGATATCAAATCACTCTAATATGCCTTGAAAGGTAATTGACATAGCCTTAACATGTCCTTCTGTTCTTCCTACTGTACTTCTATATCACATCAGCTACAAGGGCATAATGTGGATCAATCAATAGATATAGCAATGTCTACAACATTACCTCTGAAATCAGTTTCGAGGTACAGGTAACCGTTTGACGAAATACACTTAACATCGGGAAAACAGCATCGAGAAGATGAGTCATAGTGGCTCTTAACAAGATCACTCAAATGCAATTACTCACTCTCTGCTGTAGTTGGGTCTCAACATTACCATTTCTACTTAGGGAATCTAATGGAGAGAGAGAGAGAGAGAGAGAGAGAGAGAGAGAGAGAGACAGAGAGAGAGAGAGAGAGAGAGAGAGAGAGAGAGACAGACAGAGAGAGAGAGAGAGAGAGAGAGAGAGAGAGAGAGAGAGAGAGAGAGAGAGAGAGAGAGAGAGAGAGAGAGAGAGAGAGAGCAGGGAAACTGGAGACGTATAGCATTTCAGATCTATCTAATTTCCTCCATCAAGGTTTTTCAGAGGAAGTCCAGTAGAGCTGCCTGGTAATGACCTAAAAACCAGCAGCAGAATTCTTCCCTAGGATGGAAATCTTGGATGGGGGCCTACCACAGAAAATCATGTTCAACCATAATTGCAGGAGAAAGGTGTGGAATACATTAGCATCCACCCGCTGACTGTGATTAATGGCCCGGTAGGGACCAACAGCAAGTAGCTGCACTCAAGCAGAGTCCATAAGCTCGTGTATCACCATTCAGAGCAGCATGTGTTGCAGAAATCTCCAAGTCCAAGTCCAAAGCTGAAGGGGTGGGGTCCCTATTAAATTGTATCATGGTGATTCTAGGTACACTAATTACGTCTAATTGTGTCACTCTGATGTGACGAATTGCCCTAATTTAGCCTCTATTACCTCAAAAATAACATTTCTTTTAATGATTACCGTACATTTCATCATTAATGATGTGTAATTTCGGTCAATAGTAGTCCATAATCAATCACAGGGCAAGCCCTAGTGACACTCACCTGCACCTAGAGTAAGACAATTTGCACTGACATCAACACACACACACGCACGCACGCACGCACACACGCACGCACGCACACACACACACATACACACATACACACACGTATTAGTGTGTGGACTAGTGTATGACAATTTGCACTGACATCAACACACACACGTACGCACGCACGCACACACGTGCACGCACACACACACACGCACACACATACACACACGTATTAGTGTGTGGACTAGTGTATGTTAATGACTCACCGAAGGGGCAGGTTTGCCTCCCTTTGCGGTGCAGACCAGGGTGAGGTTCTGGGCCTGGTAGCGGCTGAATGGAGCAGGACAGTTCTCCGCCATCACTGAGATGTTGTTGGGAGGCGCTGTTGAGGAGAACAAAGTCAGTTAAGACAACCAGCCTCAGGGTCAGGGTTATGTTAGGGTCAGGGTCAGGGTTATGTTAGGGTCAGGGTTAGGTTAGGGGTCAGGGTCCGGGTCAGTGTTATGTTAGGGTTAGGGTCAGTGTCAGGATTAAGGTCAGGGTCAAGGTTAGAGTTATGGTCAGAGGCTGTTGGAGGAGCAGGGGGAGGGAGGAAGGGAGGAAGGGAGGGAGGGAGGAGCAGGGGGGGAGGGAGGGAGGGAGGGAGGAGCAGGGGGGGAGGGAGGAAGGGAGGAAGGGAGGGAGGGAGGAGCAGGGGGGGAGGGAGGGAGGGAGGGAGGGAGGGAGGGAGGAGCAGGGGGAGGGAGAAAAGGAGGGAGGGAGTGAGCTACTGGAAGAAAAAGGGAAATGGACCTCGTCCCCCCACAACATCAGCTGCTTGACATGCAGGATGTCTCCCACAACACTGCACTGTCTCCTTTGAGCAGCAGCTCCTCAGATACCATCACACCACTGCGTGTTTACATCAATGACAAGTCAGTCCAGTCAGAATCCTGGGAGCAGATGACCCAGTCGGCTGGTGAATAAACGGATCAATGGAACCTTCAAGAAGACATTGGTGATGCAGATGGTAGCCACGGCGACTGTGTGTGTGTGTGTGTGTGCGCGTGTGTGCGTGCGTGCTGCAAAAGGATCGGATGAAAGACACAAAAAAGACACCTGCATTTTCCTCGCAACTCTGAATGTTTTATGCTTCCCAGTCGCTGCTCTATCCTCGTGGGTGGGCATTAAATATTCTGCCTTTCTGCTACATTATCACATGAAACACACTCGGCGAATGCAAAATTCGCCGCCTTCACGCGCAGGGGAAGAGGAAACAGAATGCGGCTGCGGCGGCGGGGTTGGTCGATTTGGCTTGGGAGCCTTGAGAGGAGAGGGAAACAGTGTGTGAAATCAGAGGGGAGTGGGGGTGGGTGGGGGGGGGGGCTAGAGGGGGGGCGAAAGAGAACCCCAGCGGGAGTTCTAGCCGTGAATCTCTCCATTGATAAGGCGCGCCGCTAAAAGAAGAGGGAAAGATAGCACATCAGGGATGGGAGAGAGAGGAAACTCAGCAGGGCCTTTTCATGTGTCAGTTTCACATCTAAATCTATTTCGGGGGTTTCAAACGGACATGTCAAGGCGAATAATTGATTATGAGTGTGTGTGTGTGTGTGTGTGGGGGGGGGGGGGGTCGGGTGGGGTTGATGACTGCTGGCCTGAGGGCCTCATCGTTTCCACATCTCTTAATTGCTTATTGACGGGGGATGTATGGCTGGAAATTAACCTTAGCAGCAGTCCATTAGATGTCTAAAAGGAGCGTTGCTGTGCTCTGTGATTAGCTGGGAGAGACGTCTCAAACCACAAGACTTCGTGTGTAGTATCGCCCAGGATTTAAAACCTGCATTCTAACAGGAAACCATCCCTCGGTGCTACCCCTACCTTTCAAATTAGACCAATCTCATTAAACCAGGCAGCAAGCCTAGTTTTATGAGGGGGCGTACTGGTTACCGTGGTCGCATTAAAAAACATCAATTTGCACCATTCCAAGTACACATAAAGTACTGAGGCAAACGTCCCACTTAAGGAGAACACTCACATTATAAGACACATATCGAACTTTCCCCCGACGCTATTGGCCATGCCTCAATGTATTCATGTGTTGCTTAATCAGAGATCCAGACCCATGTTTGCCTGAGAGCGATGACAAACACGGAACGTGATGCTGAGTGGGCTATATTATATATATTATAACAGCCTGAGGATTCATGCACATCCCCCTGAGGCAAAGATGTGCAGCTTCACTACTGGAAACAGCAAAAGTGAAAACTGGAAAGCTGTCTGATTTCATCGTTTTCTAAAGCCAAACTCTCTCATTCATGGAAAACTTTGTCCACTTTGTGTTTAACTGTGAAGGAAAAGCACAACCACAACTTGTGGCATGATGATACGCTATATTGCAGTTTGTGCAAATCACCTCCTTTAGCATATATATATATATATATACAGTACATACATAAAAAAATTCTTGATATCATATATGCCATTTAGCTTTTATGCAAAGCCATTTACATTGCAATGAGTGCATACATTATATTCAATATGTAAGCTCTTTAAATTACAACATGTACTTTATTCATTCAAATGATTCTGGAAGTCCTGACTAAACATAACTAGTTTATACTTTTCCCCCCCCCATGGTATTGATTTAATTTAATGATTACACACTGTTACACTAATATCAACAAATGGAGGTCTCCAGACGTCAGTCGGGGTACTTTAGCCAGTAATGAGGGCCCGGGGGGGTGGTAATAAAGGCAGAGGTGAACGTGAGTCCTGACCTCCTCCCAACCTTCTCTAGCTTGATGATGTGTCCGACCTTGTGATGTATACAGTAGCATTACACAATGTGTAGTAAGTGTAGTATATGTAGAGAGAGCCCTAATGAGAACATTTTAAATCCATACATATTAGTGAAAATACCACCACAGCAGGTCTATGACTGAAAGCCCGGAATAAACTATGTTTTTTTTTGCACAGTGTTTGAGTGTGCGGATGCTGTTATTTTGCACAAAGCAAGATACGTATTAAAATAAGCCGTGACAAATGATTTCAAATGATTGAAAGCGAGATCTACCTTGAATAGAGAACAATTTGCAATTTGCAAAACACAGCAATAGCGTTAAATCCCCGTACGGGTTAAGATAGTTGTTTAATGTGATAATGTTGAAGCCTTTCATAGAACCATTTCTCCATTTTCTGTTAGGGTGGTTAGGATTCTTTTGATTATTTTAGTTGCTCAATTCTAACTGCATACTGAATGTGTTCTAGTAAAACTGAATCCCTAATTGCATACATCTTTCACACACACGCTGTAATGGATTTTTCACATGTGTGGTATTGTTGGGAGTCTGGTGCTCCTGTGTGTTCATGGACAGTGATGGAACGCAGACTTGTTAATGTTGTGACTGTGTTGACCCAGTGTACAATGCGAAATGAAGACCTTGTCCAACATTGTACCAATGTTCCAACATTTATGGGATGCGGACTCCGATCGCTGTTTTACTATATCAGAGATGTGTTGTGTGTGAGTGGGCACTTCAGTCCACCTTAAGTGGGCTGGGTGCAACTCGAGTTGTGAAATACAAACACACGCACACACACACACACACACACACGCACACACACACAGACACACACCGTTCCACAGTGTGCTGAGAACCTGTCACTGCTAACTTCCAGAATGTCATCCGATAAACAGAAGACGGTGAGTTACATGTGCACACCTCACCGTAGACAAGTTGTGCTCGGCGTTTCGAGGTAAAAACAATATTCTCTGGCTGTCTAAGGAATCCGCAGCAAAGGCTTTTTTTTTTCTACTTTCAAGAGGCGTCAATATCTTTGACAGCTGAGGTTTGTCAAACGGTTTAAGAAGACAAGAGTGCAGATGCAGAGAGACCAGGGTTCAATGTTTTTCTGACAAAAAAAAATATGTTTTACATTTTCTCCTCCCCTAAAGCTTCACATTTCTGTTCAATGCCGTGACATGTGCTGCTCCTCTCTGAGAGGAAGAATTATGCCTGCCTGCATACTATACTACATACTGCATATACTACAGCACATACTATCTATGCTACTGTAAATGCACTGTATACTACATATCGTTAGCCTCATAGCATATTTTGTGAAGTCATGCTTAACTTGTGGTCAGCCGAGGCATCTTTGTATGTAGTGTCATACTTATATAAGATGTATATATTATATAATAGGATTATATAATATACTATTATATCATATATATGTCAAAGAGATGACTTGGGCAGATAGTGATTTTGGAATGTAACAAGCATTCTGATAGGCTGGTGGCATAGGCAATAATGCACAGCGAATCAGCAGTGTTAGGAGAGTAGAGTTAGGCAGATATATCAATTTGGCCAAAATATGACTTAGGCAATTATGCTATGAGGCTAACGATATACAAAGTAAACTAAACTGCTAAAAAAAAGTTTGGAAACGTTATTTCAGTCGATTCTTCCTCCCCTTTAATAATACCAATTGGTGTTGTAGAATATAGGGGATTTTGGCAAATATTTTTGGGCCACTACCCACACGTTTAGCTGTGTTGCTCATTCCACGAATGCATGATCCTTACAAGTTGTACCTCGTTGTAAAGGTGACTAATCAGGCTTTCCAACGATATAAAATACAATACCAATTGGTATTAT
Organism: Nansenia antarctica; assembly: GCF_963989245.1. Classification (NCBI taxonomy): domain Eukaryota; kingdom Metazoa; phylum Chordata; class Actinopteri; order Argentiniformes; family Microstomatidae; genus Nansenia; species Nansenia antarctica. The sequence goes on along the minus strand of NC_137685.1, from coordinate 23,342,479 downwards.
TAAAGGGGAGGATTAATCAACCAAATTAACGTTTCCGACGTTTTTTTGAGGGGTTTACATAACACAATGGCAGGGCATAGAGGAAGATGTGTTTGGAGGATTAAGATGTGTTTAGGGATTCAAGCGTTGAACGATCTCCTGTCCAGGATGATCATCGTATCGCCTGCTCTACTCTTTAATGTGTGGCTAGTAAAACTCTCCTGCTATAGCCGCAGGCTATACTGTACTCTTTAATATACGGACAGTAACATTCTAACATTCATTTCGTCAGACAAGGGCAGTCTTTAGGGAGCCTAACCCTCCCTCTCCCTCAACACGTAACTACGAGAAGACAGCCGTTTATTTCCTCTCCTCCGACACTTCGCGCCAGTTCGTGCCGCCACCGGTCCCCAAAAAAAACCTGTCCCCCCTCCCCTCCCCTCCCTCCCCCTCCACTCCCCCTCCTCCCTCCCCCATCCCCTCACCCCTCCCCTCCCCCCTTGTTCTACACCCTCAAGCACCATTACCTTGCTCTCTTAAAAAAAAGAAGAAAAAAAAAGAAACTGCAAATGGGATTGGAAGGTGTGGGGAGGGTGTGGGGAGCACGGCCATGTTTAACAGCACTCCCCGGAGACCGCTCGTCCCAGGCCTGATCATTAAGGGATTTAAAGCTCTGAGGACAGCTGTGCTTACAAGGCAGACTCCCAACATCCCCTTTAACTCAGCACATACGGGTCTCCAGTCCACCTCTCCCGGGGAGAAAGGACATATAAAGAGAAGGTCCCTAAGGTCGTTCGTGCTGGCTTCTTTTCTGGCGGAAAGTAATCTGGTGATAACTATTAAACGACGTTATAGGCTACTCTATGCTCTGGGGTCCAAAGTAATCAGTCCAAATGTATGCAAGGCATTTGAATTGTTTCACCCTGGCAAAAAGGTTATCGGAGGGTGTCCTCCTATGATCTGATCTAAATGAGAGACAAGTCGTAAACCTCCTGAGACTCGACAAGACAACTTTTACATTTCTTTTCGAAAAATACTTTTACACTTTTACACAAGACAAAGATGGTGAAAATCAACTCTTAGTAGTGGAGAGTTAGGCTACTGTACTTAAAGATTTATTGGAGATGATAGTTGTTGTTTTCTTTACATTTGTTAGACTTAAATCATTCATGGTCAACATCTTAACTTGAGATGTCCTGGTGGCATAACTCCATCTTCATTGAGAGATGTATGCTGCAAGGCATTTGAATCATGCATACAGACTGTACTATTTCTCAAGTTGAAGTCAGTCATTAGTATGCAGCAGCAACTGACAGCGCTGAAAGGCCCTCTACGGAGAGTCAGGAGGGCCAGATCGTGAGTACAGAGCAGGCTAAAAGTGGACCCCAAAGAGTATCTTCCAAAAAAAGTCCACTTGTGTTGTCTCAGACCAGGCCTGTGAGCCAAGCGAACTGTCGGAGGAGGTTCAAAACATTTTACATAACCATAAGTCAAAGCCAATGAAAACATAAGACGTGGAATAAGAGAGAGAGAGAGAGAGAGAGAGAGAGAGAGAGAGAGAGAGAGAGAGAGAGAGAGAGAGAGAGAGAGAGACTGTGAAGGATCTGTAAGGTGGAGAGGAGAGAGGGACAGTGAGGGATCAGTGGAGGAGAGGAGAGAGGCAGCTACATTAGCAGACAGAAACAGATATAGTGTACAGGGAGAGGGTACCGGGAGAGACAAGAGGTCCGCATAGACAGAGATTGAAAGGTCTGCATAGACACCCTCAAGTGTGATGCTAAATTAATGTAGCGAACATTGCAGTTGGAACAGCTCACTGGAATGAGAACATTCTGGACCTTAGAAGAAAGATTGAATCCATTATTCATAACTCCAAACAACATAGAATAACACTTTCACAACGTAGAATAACACATTTGGTGTTAGACCCTTAGACAGAGAGAGGAGCTTAGCGGGAGGCAGAAAGGAAGTAGGAATATCTATGCACCCACGCAGATTCAAAGTGTTATTGTCCACAAGATGTTTTTTTGTTTTTTTTAAAGAATTTCTTTCTGAGTGCAGCAGTCCCACTCATATTTTTCATTGACAGATATAGTAGAGATTTAGACAGGAAGGATGGGTGAGAGAGAGGAGGGATGACATGCAGGATATGTCCCCGGCCGGAATCGAACCGGGGCCCCTGCGGTTACATGGTCAACGCTTAACCCGCTACGCTATCCGCTAAGCGCCCCTTCCACGAGATGTTTAAAGTCCTTGACTTCCAACTAGAATGTTGGTTGTTGGAGTCAAAAGATCAAAGAATGCATAATCCATCTATTGTTCCATGTTCCGAATCCTGATCTATACTATACACATAGATCTATTCTCAGTTCAGGTAAAGGCAGCACTCGAGTTGAGGGGGGATGAGGGGGGATGGCATCCCCCCTGAAATAAAAACAGTTAAAATCATCCCCCTTCTAAAACAGCCATCCGCCCTTTCTATCCCTTATGTCATTTTATCAATGAACGTGGCATTACTGCTATTTCAACATTTAGTTTTGCGCATATTGAGTAAAATGGGGGAGGGAGGGGGCACACACACATGCAATGACATTTTTACCAAGTCCCTGACGCTGAAGCCACTGGCGCAGTGGGGATGCTAAAATTGTCCCCATATGATCAAATCCACCATCCCCCCTGATTTTCTTTTACAACCTGAGTACTGGGTATAGGGATATGGTAAATACATAGTGTAGAGTTAGACCCATCCTCACTTCAGGTATAGAGATATAGTAAATAGATAGTATAGAGTTAGACCCATCCTCACTTCAGGTATAGAGATATAGTAAATAGATCCAGTTAGATCCATCCTCACATCAGTGTGCAAAGCTGAGGTGAGGAGGACATAACAACTTAGCTCCAGAGAAGTCAAGTCCTCACCCTCGATACTGCCTTACGACGGTTCAGGACTTGTACTATTCACTCTGTTTAGACAGGGGTAGTAGATGGACTGGCATGATTCCCCCTTTAGACAGGGGGGTACATTAAACCTCATAGGAGCCAACGGACCCCCATGTGGATCCGAAGTGATATAAAGAGTTTACCTCGATCAATTCTCTTCATCGATATCACATTTTCTTCACAACTTTGCATGCTATACGATGCCACCATTTTTTCCCCGAGACGGTAAACACGGACTAAGTCACATCCAGTTTTCTCCAACTGGAGAATGTGTCATGTCCGGTTTCAACGCCGAATTTCCATACCATTGGTCGGCCAACCCAAAGAAATCCCCCCCCCCCCCAAAAAATTAAATAATCTGATACATGAGAAAGGTCAAAGGTCAAAGATGGTGCCAAAATATCTCCAAATGGCCTAAACATATAGGTGTCTTCCTAAACATACCTGTACTAAAACAGGTACAAAGTTGCATTTGCTCACATTACTAGCATCGACTTTGGCACAAGTACTAATAAGACCCTGGAGTACTGATTCCTAGATGATTTGGGCTTCATTATCAGGTTTCCAAGGTGATATTCACTGTAAAAGCTGTTGTTTTTTTAGGCGGAGACTGAATTTGAGACGTTTTATAATGTTCTAGCTCTATTTGCTCTGACACAGTAACATAGATTTTGATTCTGACACTTCTACAGCCACCCCACAGGTGTTAGCTTTCATTTGATAACAATATCATTATGAAGGCCCTTGTGATTGTGGAGATATTCTATATTCACTGTGGGCATGTCATTTCGAGCAGAAAACCAGAAAAATTAGGTGGATAAGATGCATCAGAACCAAACAAACATACCTGCCAGAAGCACTATCCTAACCATTTTGAATGACATAACACAGGGTATTCTCGCTGGTCTATTCACATAGCCTGGCATTTACAATTCACTTGAGTTTTTAGGGAAGAAAAACCCAAAAAATCTAGGCAATGCCCATAACACACCCTCCCACGGTAGCTTTCTCTGAGCCCTGGCATTATAGAGATAGAATGATTCTAAGTGAGACAATGACAGGCTCTTGGAGGACTCTGCCAAACTGCTCGCATGCAATAGTTGGAAGAAGAATCGCCCACTTGGAAAAGGCTACAAACACACCAGCGGTGGAGAGAGAGAGAGAGAGAGAGAGAGAGAGAGAGAGAGAGAGAGAGAGAGAGAGAGAGAGAGAGAGAGAGAGAGAGAGAGAGAGAGAAGAAGAAGGGCCGCCCAAAAAAGAAAGCTAAGACTTCCTCTAGGGAGGAGGGGAGACATGTTGAGATGGGTGCTGGCGAGAGGCTCCGGGACCTAACTGTAAGACTGCTCCTTTGAAATCCTTTTCCCAGGATGCACGGCACTAGGAGATAAAATACACTGAAATGCTTTTTAATCACTTCTCCATTGTGCTGGTAGCATTTACATTTACCCCCCCCCCCCCCGCCCCTTTCATTTGCATTCGTCATTACTGTGCTGTCAGCTCTTATCGAGTTACCCCACCACTAACCAACCAGAAATGAGGTACTGGGCGGGGGGCGGGGGGGGGGGGGGGGGGGAGGGCGGGGAAGAGGGGGCTCCAGAGACTCTTGTGTCTGTCAGGAGGAGGAAGGGGATGACACACTGAGACAAAAGCTTGTGTCACATTGAACAAGTTTCCCAGTTAAGAAGCCCATTAATCATAGCGACGATGTTGAAAATACGCAGCATACACACATACAATAGGTGTGTGTGTGTGTGTGTGTGTGTGTGTGTGTGTGTGTCTGTGTGAAATGTACATTTGTGTCTTTAAGCATATGGTTGCCTTGATATATCACCTAGCTGTGAAGGCTGTCAGCTCAGTCTTACAATACCTGCGGCTCGCTGCGCGCGCGCGTGTGTGTGTGTGTGTGCGTGTGTGTGTGTGTGTGTGTGTGTGTGTGTGTGTGTGCGCGTGTGTGTGTGTGTGGGCTCTGCCGCTGCCCGCTGTGTGTGTGCGCGCCTAACACTTTGGATATGTCCCTGGGAGAGGAAAGAAAAGCTCTATTGACACTATGAAAACAAATCCCTTGTTCCACGCCACCTTTTCAATAACAATTTGCAGCCATTCAACAGCAAAAACTTCACTCAACTTTCCCTGTGAAGTCTTCATCTGGAAGCGAGTGAGTGGGGGAAACTTTTCAGCGAGGACGAGGACGTTCTCTCGTTCGCTAGGGAGCGATTTGCCGAAATTTAAGCTCGATTGTGCTACGCTCTTTTGTTCCCCCTTTGTTCCCCCCCGTACGATAAGGCAATAAGATAAGTCATGGCTGTGTATAGCTTTTCTGTCAGTCCTCCCTGGAGCTCCACAGCTCTCTAGAGGAGAGACTAGACCCTGGACTTAGAGCTCTCTCTGTGTCTATAATGAGGACGAGGGGGATTTAGCACGACAGAACCCTTTAGAAGGCCCGGTTCAGAAGGGACAAAAGGAAAAGGATCTAAGAGTGGCAGATGGGCACCCAGTACCCAGCACAGTATCAGGCGAAAGCCTCCACTGGCACCATCATCCCTAAAGTCCCTTCTATTTCCTCCCGGGCAGGAGGTTGGGGCGGGGGCGGGGGGTGGGGGAGGAGAGAGGGGGGGGGAGGCGGCTATATGCAATCTGCTACGATTTGGCCCCTTTACCTCTGGCCGACTCTTTCGCCTCCTCCTCCTCCCTCTCCTCCTCGGGCAGCTGGGTAATTTACAGACCCTCGGTCCTTACCGGTGCCTTTAAGGCTCCCCGGTGCCCGAGGTGTCACCGACAAATTGGTTGATCAGTGTGGTTGTAAGGCCTGGTTCGGGCGCTTTCTTTATGACACCTAATTTACAGACCAAGGGTGGGTGGGGAGGTGGGGGGTGGGGGGTACGGGTTGGGGGGGGGCGTCGAATGGGCCATAAACTTATACGAGGCCAAAGAGAGTCGGAACGATGCAGAGAAGTATCCATCATTCAGCTCTCAGCGTTGGCCCCCCGGCTTGTGGGAGCAATCCCCCAAAGACGCCTTTTAGAGTCTAGATCAAATGCCCACAACCAGACGGCCACCAGTACACACAGCACTCAGGGACGGAGCGAGAAATTCATATTTCAACTTGACACGCCAGGAGGTTTGATGGGCCGCATTCCCGACTAAGACAGATGGATGGCTGTGCTTGTCTGATGCCCAGGCACCCCTGAGCTCTCAAAAAGAGCCGAGGCCTCCAGAATCCGTTTAGGAAACACAACATGGGAAAAAGTGTGTGTGTGTGTGTGTGTGTGTGTGTGTGTGTGTGTGTGTGTGTGTGTGTGTGTGTGTGTGTGTGTGTGCAGTTGGAGGCTGGAGTTGGTAGAAATAGGGGTTGGAGTTTTCGATTGTGTTTTGTTATTTCGATATATGGGTGTTTAATCAACGGGGGGGTAGATGAACATACACACACACACACACACTCAATAAAGACACACACTAAATAAATAAAATAACATATGCAGTGGCTATAGAAAGTCAACACACCCCTTCGTGTTACACCTCCCCTGTGTTATAGACTCAATTTAAAATTGATTAAGTCAATTACATTTGACATCAATTACACACACAATACCCCATAATGACAAAGTGAAAACAAGGTTTGAGACATTTCTGAAAATGTATTAAAATTGAAACAGAAATACCTCATGTGCGTAAGTCTTCACACCCTTTGCTATGCTAAAGAGAATGACAAAAATGTCATCAACAATTCACTCAGTAAGTTGAATTGAGTTCATCTTTCATCATTCAAGCATAATAGTTAATATAATTTTGGAATCAATATCTATCTATTTATAAGGCCTCTGATTTGCATAGGAATCAATTACACACTGTGTAGATTAGGATGTCACTACCAACTCAGCAAATGTTATAATTTTCTCTTGATCCTGACAAACTCCTCAGTCCCTCTCAGTGACAAATATACCCATAACTTGATGCAGCTACCACTATTCTTCACAGGAGAGATGGTGCAGAAACTAGGTGCATCAACATTTTTGGCCACTTGGTTATAGACCAATTTTGCAGAGTGACTGAGATGATGTTGTCCCATCGACTGCTTTTTCCTCTCCACCATTCAACTTTGTAGATTTTTGTGGGTCTCCCCAGGCCTCTCCAGGTAATGTATTTCTGACCACTTTTGCTGTCGTTAAGATACTTTATTTTTCTGTTTTGGTAGTCTGTCCAATGTGACAATTGCCCTCCTCCACCGGCCCTAGTTTTGGATCTAGCTTGCTGTTCATTATTTTGATGATAAATCGTAGCTAGCTAGCTATAACATCTTCATATATATATATATATATATATATATATATATATATATATATATATATATATACGCTTTCATCTAGGGATTTACACGGCAAGTTAAATGAAGAACTACAAATCCCTGATGACAGGGAGAATCAACCCCTATTTCATAAATGTTCTCTATATAACGACGTCGATCATTGATCGGCAACGACACTATATAATTGGTTGGCTGACTGGCCATCGGATTTGGACGACTAATAGCTAAAAAACAATACTGTTTTCTTATTTTAGTGTATTAAAGTAGCAAAGACCACACATTTACATTGACCGCCAGTCAAACTCCTCAGACTTCTACCACCCAGAAAGGGGCGTGAACATGACGGGAGGGCAAAGTACTCAGATGCGTCGCTCTGATGAATGTATGACACATCATTTGAAAGCTTCCAATCTGTAGTTTTTTTTTTTTTACATTTGAAAGTGTTTTTTGTTTATGTATATATATTTATATTATACAATATACCAGTCATATTCTGGAATGTGTCTACATGTTAAAGTTCCATAAGTGTAAGTAAAATAAAGTAAAGTAACAGTTTGTAAATAAACAGTAGCATTTAAAAAAAAAACACGTAGCCTACCGTGACCCAAAAACCGAGGTTCATACCGAAACCGTGGGCCAACTGAACTGTTGCACCCCTAGTGTGCATGTTCACTTAAGTGGGTATAGGCAGGGGCTTAGGTGGCGTAGTGGATTAAGCAGGGCTCCCGGTTCGATTCCAGCCGCGGACATATCCTGCTGCATGTCATCCCTTCTCTCTCTCTCACCCATCCTTCCTGTCATAATCTCTACTATATCTGTCATTAAAAAGAAAAATATGAGTGGGACTGCCCCACTCAGAAAAAATAACTTAAAAAAAAAAAAGTGGGTATAGGCAAAGTCCTCATTGGTGATTTTGGCAGCTCTGACAGGAAGCTCTGACAATATCACCTCTCTGTGGTCACCCACCATAAGCAGAGCTGTGTGAAACAATCCCTGGAGCTGCTGAAATACATGACATACAATATTTATAGTGGATATAGTGTTGTAGTAGTGGATATAGTGAGGTAGTTTAATGCAGAGAGCCACAGAGTCTATGCTTGACTATAGGAGCTCATATAGGGGAACACACAGTTACAGTACCTATGGTTTACACATTGCTTCAGTCTAAAGAACTGTCTACGCAGTGCAGTTGTGTACAAAAGAAGAGCTATTCATCTCTCTTTGGATGGGTGGTGGGGGGGTGGGTGACGTTGACTTGCGTTTGAAGTGTTTGACATTACATATTAGAGGGAAAAGGGAGTTTGAGGTTGAGATAAAACCCCATGCAGCATTTGATAGACAGGTCTATTTCAGCGTCTTTGAGCCGCAGAAAAGCGCTATATAAATAATGAATACATATTATTATTAGGTCTTTTTTTGAGTGATGAGTGTAAAGACTGCTATGAAAGAGGAAGATGTAACTTCTCTAATGTACACAGTAACAGGGTTACGCAAAGCATGCAGTACTCCTTAACTCTGGAAGCACAACATAGTTCTAAACTCTTAAAGCACAAAGTAGTCCTCAACCCTTAAAGCACAAAGTAGTCCTCAACCCTTACAGCAGAGAGTGCCATAGTCCTAACCTCATTGCATTCATACCTAGCTCATTGTTCCAAAAAACGGGAGCGTTTCCCCCCTTAGATCACACAGCAATCACACTCTGTTCCGGAACAAATCAACCGGGCTGAGACCGCCTAGAGAGGTTGGTCTCAGCCCATTTGAGATCACTCCATGGAGCGATTCATTTGCAGTGAGAACGCACGTTACCCCACAAACCGATACTCAATTGCTGTCATATCGGATCGGAGATTCCATTAAGAATACCCAAAATGCTATTTAACCATGCCCTCATGTTAAGATAAATCGGCTTGCGAGGAGTTTACGCTCAGCGCTAATATAATGACTCTCTCTCCGTCTCATTAACAATGCATGTGAACACTAGAAATTGATAGTAAACTCTGTGATAACCAGGTCACGATTACGTCGTGTTGTTTTAACAGAAAATAGAATAGAGAATCAACAAAAGTTGAGTGACACACTCCGAATTCTGACCGATCACAAAACTCTTAGCAAGCACGTGGTGTTGAGGGCGTATTCAGAACCAGAGCAGACCTGAAGATCGCTTCCTCTGTCAAGATTGCAGTCTGAACACGAACCGAACCAGGTCCAAGTGCAACATTGTACCATATTGTTCAGATTTTCTCCCTGAATCGGAACAAATTACAGGTATGAATGCACCCTTAGTCAGTCCTCTGTTCTCTTCTTCACCTTCCCTTTGTGCCAATGAATAAAACTATTAAGCTATAACTGTTAAGCTATAAAAAGCTATGGTCTTGCATTAAGCTAAGGTCAGGGTTAAAGTCATGAAATAAAATGCTATCAAAAGCCAAAAAGAACATTTACCAGTTACCAGTCACAGGATTCGGTTTCCTGTGTGTTTCTATGACAACCATTCACATGCTCTATCAAATCATCCCTTCACGTGTAGACCCATCATTCTGCCTCTGACATCTGTGCCACTGGAGTCATCAGGTAAATGCTACCCTGGCGGTTCCAGCATGTTCTTTGACACATCGCTCCCCTCCCCTTTGTGTCACAGAGCTGAAATGGAATACTTTATCTATTTCAGGGCTAGTGCAGTTACTAAATACAACAAGCACTGAATGCAGATGCACTAAGGCCATGTCCACATGGAGACGAATTTGGGTGCATCCGCCAACGTTTTTTATCGTATTGTCGTTTCATCCACACGGAACCGCGTTCTGGGAGCCTGAATCCGCAATTTTTTTTAAACGGGTCCAAAACGCCACCCATGCGTTTCCGTCTTTACAAGCTATATGCATCTTTACAGAGCCGATGACGCCATAGCCCCACCTCTCCCTTAACCCGCATGCGCTAACCCAGCCAACAACAACAACAACAACAATGGCGCCTTACAGGGTTGTTGCGTTCGTTCTGCAGAAGCTATTGAGCTTGATTGGGCTTTTACAGTAAAATGTACTGCTCCTCTACTACCACCGCCAGCAACAAATGGACATGGAGAACAGCTACAACATTGTCTTCAATTTTGAGTTATTATATTATTAAATTATATTCAAGAATTATTAGATTTTCAGCCATTGTTCTTCTTCGTGTGATTGTTCATCGCACGAGTTTTGTGCATGCTCCATTCTTCTTATCTGTTTTTGGTGTAATTTGTGCAGCGTTTCAGCGGTTTCGTTTGGACGCACATATTTCTTGAGACGACTTTGTTTACGGAAAACTTTTTCCGTAAAGTGAAAAAGAAAAAGATTGGTTCTGTCTCTGTGTGGACGTGGCATAAAGTCATAAGAATGTAAATCAATTCATGAATCCTTCATGTTTATAATTTGTGACACGTTCTAGTGTTTTGGTCCGCATGTTGGCATCTGATTTAATGTTGGAACTTTTCTTTAAAAAAATGTGAATACATTTCCGCGTTCAATGACACATCGCTAACTCGTCAACTAACACAGCTTGTTTTGTGAGCCGGGAGTAATTGTCTTCATGTGCAAACAGCGGTAAGCACTGAAACTGGAACTCTTCACCGATAAGAACAGGACACAAGAATACAATGTTGTGTGCAAAAGAGACATAAGGGAATGTGATGTTCTCAACAGCTCTCCATCCAGTCAGCTACTGACTGCAATAACATTGATTTCCTAATCCTAATCAATTTCCTATATTTATTTGGGGTTGTTTTGTAAATCTCTGCATCGACATTAGTATTGTCAATTTGGTTGCAGACATAGTCTATTCCTTTTGACAATTGTAACTAAATTGGGAGCTCGGGGAAGTTGTGATTGTCCTCAATCCAAATAACAAAAAAAAAATCCCATTTTCCACTTGAAATATTTCACTTTCAGTAGATTGCCAAAAAGCCTAAATCGAATGTGAAATGGTTGCCCCTGGACATAATACACTTTAGGGGCGGGGGGGGGTAAGTAATCTAGCTAACTATGATTGGAAATGAAGTAGTATCCAGGTGTGGAATTATATGTATCACTACTTTGGCTGATGTGATGTGGGTTAACTAGCCAACTCCGTAACATTAGTGGAGCGAACCAAAAGTAT
>NC_137685.1:23313626-23326126 GCF_963989245.1 Nansenia antarctica | reverse complement strand
GTGCGTTCTACCACGCAGTATCCTAACCTAGCATAAAGCTAGTAAAAAGCTATTTTGCAGTTTTTCTGTGTAGGAGGCAGGGTAATTTACAAGGCGGACAACTAGTGGTCGTTGTGTGTAAATAGCAGCTTCCCATTGTAAAGACTACGGTCATTTGACGCCCCGAGGCGGCTCTTATAGTAGGTAAAAAAAGGCACGGCTGTTCTAGTGTTAAGCGGTCTGTAAACCAATGAGAGATGCGTGTGATGTGTCTGCTGCAGTGATTGGATCAGAGCACAGAACAGTGGCCTCATCCTTCTTCCCTGACACCCCTCGTTTACCTCAGACGGCGGACGACAGCGGACGACACGCAGCTGCAGCGGTCGGTGTTTACCTCAGCTCAAAGCGCATTCCTTCTGGAACAGTAGTAGTAGTAGTGTACAAGAATAAATAAAACAAATATAGATATTTGATTTCAGATTATATATTATCCATGCACGCGTTATTCGATCACAAGTATCATCCGGATTACGAGAATCAAATCCGATGAACGGATACTGATACAAGCATGACAACTCCCCACCCATACTCTTTACATCTTCTATCACATAATTCTAGTCAGTCAGTAGACCTATCAGAAACCTGACAAGAGCCAAACATCCAGTTCACACACTGACTAGCTCTGGGTCATTAGTTGTGAACTGGCGGACGGTTGTTGTGAGTTTGAACATGTTATAGTCAGGGGCCTCAGAGAAGAAGGCCATGAATAACATGGATAAATAAAGCCGGCTCTTATTTTCCCTTGAGGAGTCATTACACATTGCTCTCCCTCCACCCCTGGCCAGGCAGTAACAACCCTGACATCCTTCTATGTGGCTTTTCCATTTAAGCAATTAAAAGAGCCGAGAAACTAGCCGCAACCACTCCGCGTCGGGCCACCTTGACGGATTCCACAGGAGAAAAGAAGGGTCCCCGAATCCAGGGTGAATTTCCTATTTTCTCTTTCTCGTTTCTCTCCTATTTTTTGCTCTCCCTCATCTCATTTGTATTCAAGTTTAGAGAAATGGGCATACTGGGGAAGAAATCCATTTGATGCATGCCCACCGGCTGCTTTCAGGAGCTCCTAAACCTGTATTTCTTCCGTCCCCACAAATTTATCGCCTGTCCTGCAGTCTTTTGTGCTGCTGCCGGAGATGAGTGTGGAATCTGTAAAAGCTGAGACCAACTGTGAGAGGTGCTCAGCAATGCCTCCTGAAAATGTCTGCCACTCTTCAAACTGTGGCCTATTAAAGGTCGGACCCAGCAGATGACATTTACAGACTCGGGACGCCTGATCGGGAGTGGGGGGTGATTCTATTTCTATCTTCATACATACTGTAGTCAAAGTGGAATGGATGGAAGTGGTCAAATGCATTTTCTTTCTCGTTGATTGTATGTGATTATTCCAGTGTCGACTAGTAACCTGCTGTTATGATTTGCAATGTTGCAACATTATGCCAGTGGGACAACAAACTGGCAGTTCCTAAATGGATTGCACTTCATATAGCGCCTTAATCGTAAGCGCTTTACTTTACAACGGCCTCTCGTTCACCCATTCACACACCCATTCACACACCGATGGCGCCAAGCTACCATGCAAGGACGCCGGCCCGCTCATTAGGAGTATTTGGGGAATCAGTGTCTTGCCCAAGGACACCTTGACACGTGGCCAGCTGTGGCTCGGACCGCTGAACCGTCGACCTTGCGATCATTGCTCTACCTCCTGAGCCACAGCTGCCCCGGTCCTGTATCTAGAATCGAATAAAAAAAGACTTTTCATTACAAGATAAACCTTGATCATAATCTGTCAGGGAGTATTGTTTGAGGCTCAGACAAGAGGAAGAATTATTCCAATACGGGAGGTGATAGAGGGTAAAAACAAAAAGGTGCTTTCCTTTCCTTTAGATACAATCAGTGCCTCTCTGAGGAATAGTTGTTTCTCCTCCGATGCCTTCCTCCGTGGCCGTGTGTTCGACCGACGGGACCTTGGAGGTGGAGGAGAGGAGCCAGCGATGAGGACAACAAGACTCCCTGGGAGGGTGATGAGTGACTGACTGCTACACCAGGAAAGAAGCCCACACTTTGCAGAGGGGAACCAGGGAAGGTGATGGGGCGGGGGTGTGAAGGGAGGAGGTGCTCCTGATATCAGACGGGGTGGGAGGGGGGGGGGGGTTTGGGGTGTGTCAAGGGAGGAGCTGTTCCTGATATCAGACGGGGGGGTTGGGGGTGGATGGGGAGGTTGGGGGGTGTCCAGGTAGGAGCTGTTCCTGTTATCAAACAGAGTGGGGGGGGGGGGGTTTGGGGGGTGTCAAGGGAGGAGCTGTTCCCGATATCAGACGGGGTGGGAGGAGGGGGTTGAGGGGTGTCAAGAGAGGAGCTGTTCCTAATATCAAACAGTGTGTGTGTGCGTGTGTGTGTGGGTGGGGGGGGGGGTTGGGGGGTGTCGAGGGAGGAGCTGTTCCTAATATCAGAGACACAGCCAGGGATGAAGGAGAGGACGCGAGTCAGGAAGACAATAAAGGGCGGCATCATGAAAGACATCACAAGGTTGTTCCCTAAAAGACCTTTGAAAGTTTTTGGAAGATGGAACATTTCTATTTTTTCCCGCTCTGCCCCGAAACTTTTTTTTACGGAATCGCAGAAAACAGTTACTCCGCTGTCAAAAGTGTCTCTCTGTGTCTATATCAACGGTAAGTAACTTATACTGACGTATAAAGCACCTTGACTCAACATTGTGACGGTGTCTCATCTAGCTGAACTCTCGTCAGGTGGTCCAATGCTTCAGTAACACAGCCCTTCTAAGAACACTCTGGTAGTAGTAAGGTAACAGGCAGAGCAGTGCTGGAGTAATCATGAAACAGGCATAGCAGTGTTGGAGTAATCATGAAACAGGCAGAGCAGCGCCCAGTGATACGTGGGCCGGCTTAGTGTGGCGGGGGGGTCTTCAGTCCGGGCGAGGAGGAGGGGGGGGCCTTATATGATTAACGCTGGGTAGTTTAAGGATGCCATGTCCTACAGGCTTTAATAAACAGCCCTTGGGCTCACGCAGTGAAAATAATAGGCCTAGTTGGAAGAGGCTGGTGTGTTCTGGCCAGCCTTAATGTAAGCTGTTAGCCCTGTATGGGGGACACGCAGCAGGCCCCCTCTAAGGACACCTCTACACGTTAAATGAGAAGTCAAGTGAACCATTTATGTGGCCGCGGGGTGTTTCATCTCTAAATAAGTGGAGTTTACTATGAAGTAAAAACACATAGGACGGCGGTACATAGTCAAGCATCGGACTTAACATGCTGTGTTTATTAATTGATGTGCTCAGGTGTGTTCCTAATTTGTCTCGGTTGGAATTAATTGGCCAACAAAACGCACAGCATGAGGGCTCGACTCTTTTCAAGCTTCCCAAACACTGCTTGGCAATTATTCTAATTTGCGCGTACTTCATTTTGGGAAAATGTACGACTTCAAAAACAACCGAAAAACAGACGTTTCGAAACTTCTGTAAAAAAAAAGAAAAAATACAGAGGAAAAGAAGAAGGAGAAACTTTTTAAGTCATTTCTACAGAGAGACTGCCAGTTTCAATGCTGGAGAGGGAATCTTTGAGGAAGTCAACGGGTTGTTTATTTTCTTCTCAATTATCACCCTAGGGTTTTAGCTCAGAGATACACTTAATAATTCATCCTTTTTACACATTTCTTTATTTATTTTTCAATGAGTATCAAGCCAACAGGTTTTTAATGGCACACTGCTACTTATAATCTGTTCTCTGTCAGAGCACAGTGGATGGAAGCTGTCTAGTATCTAAACAAAATGATCTGAGCGAGGGACTGTTGTATTGTGTCACTTAATCACAAACGAAAACAAAAACAAGCCTAGATGCTAAGCCACGTTTATGTTGCTGTCTTATTAAAAAATTGTTATATGAACAATCATTGTGATTCGCCGAGAGGTATTGAAAGTCATGCTTTATTCTCAGATAAAAACAGCTATGGCGCGTTTTACCTGTTTACCATACTTTTCAGTAACATCCCTGCGCAAAAAACACTGGAATTGCGATCGTTTGTTTATTACATTAGCGTGACAACCTAGTGAACTATATTTCGGAGAAACCACCATAATCACAATAATACGTTTTGTTTCGTAAGCCTTGTATATGAAAAATAAGCCATTCAAGTCCAAGCTTTATCATGAGTTAAGTCATAGCTGGGGGGGGTTGCCAGCCCTCCGCTTCGTGTCAGGCCTAACAACGCCCCCTCAGCTGCGGCTTTTTTCATAGTAAAGCACAAGTGCTTTGTGGTCTAAGTTACACACGTCTGCTGTTGGACCGGCGAGCCAAACTCCATTTCTCTGTGGTACATTTGTGTAAGGTTTGGGGGCGTCGCTCTTATTGTGGAGCGACCCTTGGTGTTTATGTATGTATTTTTGTCTGTCCTAATTACTGTGATTGTTACCTGGTGTGTCTTGTTTGGCTGTGGCTATTTATATCCCTCTGTTTCCTCTCTTGTTGTCGGTTGTTCACTATATGTTGCGTTCATTGTGTGTGTACAGGTCTTTGTAGCCTTATCGTTCCTCGCCTGCTTAGGAAATAAGTATTGAATGACTATTGTAAGTACCTTGCCCTGCCTTGTTCTATTGACTGTGTTTTTGGGAGACTAAAGCCATCTCCCCTTTTGTTTTGTTGTTTTGTTTCCTATTATTATTTATGCATTTATCGGAGACTTGCTTTCTCCTCTTTTGTTTCATCGCTTACTGTGCGGTTATTATTAATTCCCGTTTGCTCAAATAAAGAGTACCTTTATTTTTGAATTATACTCCTGCATCTGTCTACTCTGTTCTAATCTGCACCGTAACACATTTGGTTACAGGATGAACACAGGTTGAGATATGGATGTCGGTACATGATGAAGAGACGGTGAATAAGAGAGAGT
The DNA here is from genome assembly GCF_963989245.1 of Nansenia antarctica. Classification (NCBI taxonomy): domain Eukaryota; kingdom Metazoa; phylum Chordata; class Actinopteri; order Argentiniformes; family Microstomatidae; genus Nansenia; species Nansenia antarctica. Next base: position 23,321,185 of record NC_137685.1, on the reverse strand, counting down.
CATGTAAAAACCACATCAAGGACACTTGTACAGGCTTCCCTGGGTGACCTCGTCAAGGACACTTGTGTGAGAAGCCGAGGGTGACCACAGGCACAGCAAAAACGCACAGTGTGGCTCCGATCCGCTCGTCTGATGAATCTGGCGGAAACGCCGTCCTTCTGAAGAGGAGGGTGATTAGCCCATTGTGTTAAGGCCGTTCGCTACGTCAAGCCCTGGCCGAGGGGGTGCTCTAGCCCTCTTCTAACAAGCACAGGGAGCGAAGGGAACAGCCGCCTCGTAGCCATCCATCAAACCCCCCCCCGCCACCACCACCACCGCCAACCCCGACACCCTCCACCCCGGCACCCCCACCGTCCGCCCGCCCGCCTGCATGGCCCAAAGTCTGACTGCTAAATCACACTGCTGTGTCTGCGGGCGTTGCTGGGTTGTTTGGGAAACGCTGGATTGTCATTAATCCCACCCGTTTATAAACGAGCGGCTAAATATACACAGCGCTTAATTAAAGTTGGGCATCCATTATTGAAGCGAATCCCAGTTTTATGGGATGAGAGAGTAATTAGTCCCTGTGCACCTTCAGAGCTCATCTCCCTGCTCTCCCGGTATATAAATACCAAGTCCTGCTGGTTCATGAAGGGTATCCTCTAAATTACATCCTCCTCCTGCGTCCCCGTCCCCGCAAAGGTTAGAACAAAGGATTTCGGGGGATTACGTGACATGACGTTTAAGCGCAGCCGCATGTCGCCCGAAATGCTCTTCGTCTGGGAAGGTGAATCAAAAAACCTCGACAGTCAGCTGATGTGATTTAGAGCGGAGACGCTCGGAACGCTGGAGGGCAACAGAACAACACCGGAAACGGTGGAGGGCATTAGAACAGCACAGAATCAAATCACCATCAAATCAAATGTATAGAGCACACTTACTGATACACGGACGCAACAACATGTGCTTTACAGGAATATGAATACCAGCGATACTAGAGACACTGAAGGGGCAATAGAACTGTAGTAGTCATAGTGTCATAGTGTGACCGTGGCTATGAACAAGGTCAAGGTCCCCTTACTTGGGCTTCTGCATGTACAGCCACATACTGTTATAGCAGACCTGGTTCATAGCCACGGTCACTGTCCTTAGCCAAGGTCAGGCTCCTCTCTAACACACATATTACTTCCTCCTCATCTTCGGTATGTCACATAGGAATCATTTCAGGTAATAACAAATGATGACCCTATTTCTACCATTGGGAGAGGGACATTGATTTTTTCATTTTGCAATGCCTGGGGTTTATGACCATTGTGTGAGATGGTTTACCACTACTAAAGCTTTACTGTATGTTTGGTGTTTAGCGTTTGAACACCGGTCAGTGCACTACACTATACCCCATCTCAGAAGATGAGGACACACCAACCATTGACATACATTGATTACATAGTACTTTGATGAACACAGAACGTCGAAAACATCCCTTGCGTCACCCACAAAGGAATTCATTCCTCACCTTGAAACTAATTACTTATTAAAAGCTGAACAAGATCTATACATTTAATGTGACTTGGCAGAGGTGTCACAACTAACAATCTACAGTTCCCAAGGGCTCGAAATGATTACCATTTCAAAAGCTTAATCTTAACTGATCTAATCATTTGCTCAAGTTAACGACTCTAGAGTTTGGTTCAAGGCAACTAGAGCTGGTGTAGATGTAGCCAAGATCATGTACATGGGAAGAAGATCTGGACACAGCAGAGGGACGTATGGAACATGTAATGAATCACATGTTTACAGGCAACATGTGACAGCTGGTGAAAGCCAGCTTCCTACCAAATGTTCAGACTTTTATTCTGAAAATCAAAGCCACACACTCGCTAGTCAAGCCAAAACATTGCAATGCAATGGATTCAGACTTCTGCTAACAATGTAAAGTAGTGTTACAGTTAATTAGGTAGTAGTGGGGATTACTCACCGAATTCATTGCATACATTGAAATATTTTGGCTCGACTAGCGAGTGTGTCATTGATTTTCAACGACATTGACGTCGATTTACAATTTTCAGAATAAAAGTCGGAACATTTGGATTGGTTGCCAACTCGTTCCCCCTTTTAGCCAGCTGCCGTCACATGTGATCTAGCACTAGCCAACTACAGCTCAGAGCGGACAGACACAACAGCTGTAGCAGTGAATATGAGGTATAATGACCATATAACATGATTGGCTATAGCAGAGCAGCAGAGCCAGGATTAGCAATGTCTGCATGTTCTCTATACATGTTTAATGTGTAAAAATACTGATTGTTCAACATTTATGGTAATTAGAATATCTATATTTCATGATATTTCTCATGTAAATCGGTTTGATGGTTTTACCCTCAGGCCAGTCTCCCTCCTCTTAGCGCCTGGTCAATTAAAAGGTGACTCCGTTAAAGATTAAACTCCACCGACACTGACCCGTCCGATATATTACTAACCCCACATTATTTTCTTAACTTAATTATATCCTGTATTGATAGCAAAGACATCCTTCATGTTACTGTTGCGGTATCTTTACTACATCTTTGTCATTATAATTCAAGAGGAAACCGTCAATATTCATTGCTTATCATAGCATTAGCTTAATGATGCTCAGGGCAGAGAACCCCCCCCCCCCCACACACACACACACACACACACACACACACACACACACACACACACACACACACACACACACACACACACACACACACACGCCTTCAGGCTCCACTGAGTTACCGTAGTTCTGCAGTTGAGGATGAAAGCAAAGACATTTGCAAAACTTTCTCAGAGTGAAGGAGAGTAGCTTAGGGTTGCGAGAGTTCAAGGTTTGGTCATCTTAAAACAGTGATTGAATTTTTTTGGCAGGGGATTCATTAAAATCATAATTCTTATTTATGAAGGCCTTTAAAAAATTAAAATACTTCCATGTACGGCTTCCTATTAATTAACTTTTTTTTCTCTCCTTTTCTTTCTTTCGGCCCCCTTTTTTTTCTCTTTTTTTTTTTTCCCCACTTCCAAGTGAACTTGGCACACTAATAGGTTATGAATAATTCTGTTTCAGCTTAGACGGCAATTAGCCACAACGCCAGAGGCCATTCTTCTTCTGCGTCGCCACAGTTGAGATTTAAGACCCAGCTGGGTGAGGGTGCCCTCGCTCTCTCTTCCCTGGTCTATACTGTCTCATTCACATAGATCCCCACCACTTCACCACCACTAAGCGTTAACTTTGCAGAATCCTTCTCCCATTGAAGTCTTCCTCTCCTGCCCGCTCAGAGTTTTGTTCCATTAAGATTTGTTTCACGTCTATAGGGAGACTGAAGGACAGGGGAAGCGAGCTACTGAGAGCTACTGTATGTGGATCATTTTGCGGAGGCAATGCGGAGTGCTAATGGCAATTATGTGAGGCACCATATGCACTAATGGAGTAATCACTGTACTGTATTTCTGGCTCTATTATGTTTCAGTAAAATAGATGTTTCTTCTGCTAATGACTGAGTAGAGTCTGTTCAGAAAGGCTTGCTGTTGGACTTCAAACATCTGCGAGAACCGATGCAAGCCAGCTGTCATTAGAGAAAGTTACACCAAAAATTACCTCAAAGTGTTAGAGAGATAGAGAGAGACAGAAAAGATAGATAGAGAGAAAGAGACGGAACAGAGTTGCAGCTCTGCACCTCCTTACGGCACTCGGAGGAGCACGGTAACGCAAAAAGACATATTACAACATATGCAAAACAAAACACAAACCGACAATATTATTAACAAATGTATTTAATGGAAAGTAAAAAGGGGAATATTGTTCTAGTTATATGATATAACTGAGCAAAAGGTTATAACAGCGTACTGTAGAAGAGGTTATAACACTTAACACACAATTATAACGGCATAGTTGCAGTAGTCTTTTGTCTGTCTGTTTGTCTCTGTCTGTCTGTTTGTCTCTGTCTGTCTGTTTGTCTCTCCGTTTGTCTCTCTGTATGTCTGTAAGTCTCTCTGTCTGTCTCTCTGTTTGTCTCTCTGTCTGTCTGTAAGTCTCTCTGTCTGTCTCTCTGTTTGTCTCTCTGTCTGTCTGTAAGTCTCTCTGTCTTTCTCTGTCTGTTTGTCTGTCTGTCTGTAAGTCTCTCTGTCTGTCTCTCTGTTTGTCTCTCTGTCTTTCTCTGTCTGTTTGTCTGTCTGTCTGTAAGTATCTCTGTCTGTCTCTCTGTTTGTCTCTCTGTCTGTCTCTAAGTCTCTCTCTCTGTCTCTCTGTTTGTCTCTCTGTCTATCTGTAAGTCTCTCTGTATGTCTCTCTGTTTGTCTCTCTGTCTGTCTCTCTGTTTGTCTCTCTGTCTTTCTGTAAGTCTCTCTGTCTGTCTCTCTGTTTGTCTCTCTGTCTATCTGTAAGTCTCTCTGTATGTCTCTCTGTTTGTTTGTCTCTCTGTCTGTCTGTAAGTCTCTCTGTCTGTCTCTCTGTTTGTCTCTCTGTCTGTCTCTCTGTTTGTCTCTCTGTCTGTCTCTCTGTTTGTCTCTCTGTCTGTCTGTAAGTCTCTCTGTCTGTCTCTCTGTTTGTCTCTCTGTCTGTCTGTTTGTCTCTCTGTCTCTCTGTTTGTCTCTCTGTCTCTCTGTTTGTCTCTCTGTCTCTCTGTTTGTCTCTCTGTCTCTCTGCTTGTCTCTCTGTCTGTCTGTTTGTCTCTCTGTCTCTCTGTTTGTCTCTCTGTCTGTCTGTTTGTCTCTCTGTCTGTCTCTCTATTTGTCTCTCTGTCCGTCTGTCTGTTTGTCTCTGTCTGTCTGTTTGTCTCTCTGTCTGTAAGTCTCTCTGTTTGTCTCTCTGTCTGTCTGTAAGTCTCTCTGTTTGTCTCTCTGTCTGTCTGTTTGTCTCTGTCTCTCTGTCTGTCTCTCTGTTTGTCTCTCTGTCTGTCTGTAAGTCTCTCTGTCTGTCTCTCTGTTTGTCTCTCTGTCTGTCTGTAAGTCTCTCTGTCTGTCTCTCTGTTTGTCTCTCTGTCTGTCTGTAAGTATCTCTGTCTGTCTGTCTGTTTGTCTCTCTGTCTGTTTGTCTCTCTGTCTGTCTCTCTGTTTGTCTCTCTGTCTGTAAGTATCTCTGTCTGTCTCTCTGTTTGTCTCTCTGTCTGTCTGTTTGTCTCTCTGTCTGTCTGTTTGTCTCTCTGTCTTTCTCTGTCTGTTTGTCTGTCTCTGTTTGTCTGTCTGTCTGTTTGTCTCTCTGTCTGTCTGTAAGTCTCTCTGTCTGTCTCTCTGTTTGTCTCTCTGTCTATCTGTAAGTCTCTCTGTATGTCTCTCTGTTTGTCTCTCTGTCTGTCTCTCTGTTTGTCTCTCTGTCTGTCTCTCTATTTGTCTCTCTGTCTGTCTGTCTGTTTGTCTCTCTGTCTGTCTGTTTGTCTCTCTGTCTGTCTCTCTGTTTGTCTCTCTGTCTGTAAGTCTCTCTGTTTGTCTCTCTGTCTGTCTGTAAGTCTCTCTGTCTGTCTGTAAGTCTATCTGTCTGTCTCTCTGTTTGTCTGTCTGTAAGTCTCTCTGTCTGTCTCTCTGTTTGTCTCTCTGTCTGTCTCTCTGTTTGTCTGTCTGTAAGTCTCTCTGTCTGTCTCTCTGTTTGTCTCTCTGTCTGTCTGTTTGTCTCTCTGTCTTTCTCTGTCTGTTTGTCTCTCTGTCTGTCTGTGTGTCTCTCTGTCTTTCTCTGTCTGTCTGTCTCTCTGTCTGTCTGTCTGTCTGTCCGTCGGTCCGTCTGTCTGTCTTTAGCATTCCCTCTCAGACACCACTGCTATGATGTGTTCTAATGTGGCTCTGTCGGTAGAGCACGGCGCTGACAACGCTTAGGTCACGGGTCTGATTCCCACTGGGTGCAAGACAAGAGATCAGACGCAGATCACAGGGTGGGTTGTACTCACACATGACGGTGAGGAAGACGTTTCCCGACGCCAGGACCACCTTCTCCCTCGTGGCCCGGTCGTAGATGCCCACGTGACACTCATACGGCCCGTTGTCCGAGATACGCACCTCTGGGAGCCTAGGGGAAAAAACAACAATGGACAACACTCAAATCACCCAAAAAACAAGAATCCGAGGGGAAATGAATGGATTGAAAATAAATTCATTTATGCAGAAAATAATAGAGCACTAAGCATCAATTAAAAATAATGAGGGTAACAGAAGCTTAAAGTGGATTTTTCGACAATGCATTCCTCTTCATGAAAAGTGCCCTTCACACCACCGCCCTTCCACTTCCTCACAAAGTCCTTGATGTCAAACGGAGGTGAACTACTGACGCCCCGTCAGTGCACATCAAAAATAATTTGACTCTTTTTTTTCAGTTTTCAAATTTAGGAAGCAATCATTCTAAGAAAACCCCATCCTTTCTCCGGGGGCAACGCCTGTGTGTGTGTTTGTGGAGGAATGACAGCTAACAATTATTCAGCCGGTCGGCAAGATGACCGGGATACAGCCCCTTTCTGAACGGGCTGGGACCTCAATCTGTATTCTGCGCCTGGCTAATGTGTCAACAGCGATAATCAAAGTGAGACACCACCGGTCGCAGTTAGACCCTGTGATTTATTTCCCACAAAACGGGAACAATTGTCCTTGCCGTCCGGCTGTTTCAGACGCAGGTCTCTCTGTCGGAACAGCGGCAGGGCACACAGAGCAGAGCTGCTCTAATGAGTTCAGCAGTGGGGAGTGTGTGTGTGTGTGTGTGTGTGTGTGTGTGTGTGTGTGTGTGTGTGCGTGTGTGTGTGTGTGTGTGTGTGTGCGTGCGTGTGTGTGTGTGTAGGAGTGTGTGTGTGTGTGTGTGTGTGTGTGTGTGCGTGTAGGTGTGTGTGTGTTTGTGTATGTGTGCGTGTGCGCGTGTGTGTTTGGAGGGAAGTGGAGATCATTCTTTTGGAAAAAGTCAATTCCGCACTGGGCCAGCATGCACCCTTTCCACCCCTATCCCATATGCAGGGTAAACTACTGCACTCTGGGAAGACTCCCTGTGGCAGAACTGCTGATGTAGACAAACAGGAGCTCTACAAGTTGCGTTTTGCTTACTGGATTTATATTTCTATATAACATGCATGAGTTTACGCTGTCATTTATTCATTAGGGCCCCCGAGTTGGTGAGCTCATCACCATCAACTCCAACATGACGGTCACATGGCTGCCCATCAAAGAACGCAGCAAATTCAAAGTACTCATCCTCACATACAAAGCCCTCCATAGCCTGCCCCCCCCCCCCCCCTTACCTGACTGACCTCCTTCTCCCCCACCGCCCTACCCGTACCCTCCGATCCTCATCCACTGTTCCCCTCACTGTCCCACCCTCGAAACTCAAAGGCTTCGGAGACCGTGCCTTTTCACTAGCTGCTACCCCGCCTTTGGAACTCTCTCCCTCAACCAATCACCTTCACTCTCCACTTTGAAATCCCACCTCAAAACCTACCTGTTCTCCCATGCATACAACCTCCCCTACCCCTAAACATCTCCCCTAACCCTGCCACGCCCCTCCCCCATGCGGCACAGACCAGATGTGCCTTGCACTGGAATTAGTTGCACAAATTAATCTAGATGTACAGTAATAGCAGTGTTGACCCAAAAAA
>NC_137685.1:23287771-23308426 GCF_963989245.1 Nansenia antarctica | reverse complement strand
GAGTAGAGGCAGGATGAGGGGAGGGGTGAGAGAGGGTGTGCAGCTAAGACGGTGCATGCAGCATCGCGGCCCCGAGCTGTGCCTCAGGTGAACCCGACTACCTGGAAGAGGCAGCAGATCGTTGGGAATAGCGTCGGACCAGGACAGCTGTTCACGGAGAGCTGAGCACCAACATCTACGCTGAGCGGCAGAATGGCTGATTAGAGCTACAGACTCCTCCCCCTACTCCCTCCTCCCTTCCTCCACCACTTCCTCCCCTTCTCCTCCTCTTCCTCCCCTCCACCACCGATCTGCCAGATGCCATGATGGCTGGGAAGGACCGTTAAAGCATGAGTCAAACCCCCTGCTAGGCAAACCTCCGGAGATACTGAGTGTTTCTGTGGGACAGACAGACAGACAGGCAGGCAGGCAGGCAGGCAGGCAGGCAGGCAGACAGACAGACAGACAGGTAGGCAGACAGACAGACAGACAGACAGGCAGGCAGGCAGGCAGACAGACAGACAGGTAGGCAGACAGACAGACAGACAGACAGACAGACAGACAGACAGACAGACAGACAGGCAGACAGGCAGGAAGGCAGGCAGATGGCGGTCAACTAATACAGTGATATACAGTACCAGTCAAAACTTTGGACACACTTCCCCATTCAATTGAATGGGAGAAAGCGTGTCCAAACTTTTGACTGGCACTGTATATCAGGCAGACTAAAGCTCAGTGTTTTGTCTGATGTGATTTTGATATCATCATGCTCAGATTCAGATTCAGATTCAGACAACTTTATTGATCCCACTGGGGGCAATTCATTTGTAGCTTTACTTCTCATTCAGACACAAACAACATACAACAGTACAATGTCATGTCAAGCACAGTTCAGTAAACAGTCAACTAGGTCATTAAAGGGCACCTTTTAGTTGTGTAAAAAAAAAAAAAAAAAAAAAACGACTCGACTAAGAACAGTGCATGGTAAGTCTACTTGAAGTGATCACCATCTGAGTTAAATAGTCTGATAGCTGAAGGGATAAAATATTTGGAGTGACGGTTGGTCTTACTCCGAGGAACATTAAACCGACGGCCGGAAGGCAACAACGAAAAGTGGTGAGCCAGAGCATGGAGGGCCTAACCCATAATGCTCTTTGCCTTCTTAACCACCTGGGTCCTCCCCAAAGCAGGGTTCGACAGTGCGACCGTTTTGGTCGCATTTGCGAGTAAATATATTTCTGTGCGACTTAGAAATACATTCAATCGCACCAGTGCGACCCAAAAAAAAAAAAAAAAGCATTTTTTTTTTTTTTTTTTTTTTTAAAAGCTGAACTACTGTCATGCGCAGTCAATCTTATGTTCGTTAATAAGATCACAGCGCATCTAAACCAATGCAATCCTTTGAAAACAGAAGAAGAAAAAAAACAGACACGTGACCTGCAAGCACAACAAGCGCGCATTTACATTTGAAAATCCTGTCAGAAAAAGACTGCTGTTAAAATGAATCCGATTACGGCATACTTTAGCAAGGCTAATGCTAGCACCGTTCCTGACAGAGAGGAGGTAGAGGGGGGTAGTGGAGTCAACATTACAGCTGGAGACGAGAGTGACGAAGAAAACAGAGACGGGGAAAGCGAGGAGGAGAGCGCCCGGTCAGAAAGTGTGTCAGGGGAGGGGGAAGGTCATTATCCACGCGGTGATAATGGCGGTGCCACTGCCAACGTGAAGTCTGGTCTGACAAAAGTCTACAGGTACAGTGCCGAGTGGCAAACATCTTTCCCGTGGCTGTTGCTGAAGGAAGGGAAGATGTATTGCAAGTGGTGTGTCGCCCACATGAAGTTAGCTGGAAAGACCGCGTTTGTGTCAGGAGACGCACAGCTGAAACGCGACACAGTGAAAAAACATGGTCTGTCTCGCAAACATGTGAAATGCAGGGAAGCTTTCATGTCAGCTCAGAACAAGCCCCTTGAGAAAGCTGTTGGACGCCAGAAGGCTAGCTCCAGTGAGGAAATTAAAAGACAGCTCAAGTTAAAGTTTAACATCGCTTACTACGTGGCAAACGAAGAGATCCCATTTATTAAATTCCACAAATTATTCGCCCTTCACAAGAAAAATGGCGTTGAATTAAATCCAACCTATAGTAATGACAAACGATGCGCTGACATGATCGGGCAGATAGCGGATGCCATGAGAGAAGACCTTGCTGTGAAGATCAATTCCGCACACTATCTCGCCTGGGCTTAATTATTTATTTATTCATGAATCATTTATTAATAAATGAATATTCTTACTTCCCCTTTACATTGTGTGAGTCTCCATTTTTATTACGGCCAAGAGCCGGTTATGATAATTCTAATATGTTATGATTATGATAATTTGTTGTCGTCATACGAAAATTGCACAATTTTCATTGTGCTACTGAAATTCTTAGTGTGCTACTAATTTTTTTGACATGGTAGCACAGTGCTACCTGGGGAAAAGGTAAGCGTCAAACCCTGCCCCAAAGGGAACAAAATGCTTACCGGACAGTCGACTGGTACACAAGGTCTTCCCTCCTGCGGTAGTCCTCCATATGAGAGTAGTTGGTATTAAACATGGCGTCATAGGTGAAGATCTTCTGCTTAATGGTGCCCCCGTCAGTGACCTGAAACAAAACAAAAAACAGAAAGCATTAATAACATGAATATGGTCCATTATGGATGGGGCAGGTATCCCTACACCCAGAACATACCCTATGCATAAACCATCAGCAGCGTTCCGCAATCTGCCCCGAGGTGAAGTTAGTGCTTACGCGTTATATAATCCCATTGATCCGTTAACCGTATATACCGGCATGATCAGGATGCTTTAAATCTGTTTAAGAGGAGAAAGTGAGGAGCGGTCTTCCGAGCTAAGCATCCCAAACTTGCTGAGCAAGACGGTCACATATGTAGCTTTAGGTACCGTAACTGTATGGTACCCATGAACACGGTTGAGTCTTAATGAAGGCTGACATTGACAGTGCTCGTATTCTGTGAATCCGAGAGGGGAGGAAATGGAATGTGACGAGATACTGCGGAGGTTGGATTTTCTTTTTTTTTTCCGAAGCGCTATAGTCTCATTTTTGCATGGTTTTTATTATATAATTATTTCCCTTTTTTTTTTCTTCTTTTCTTAGGTGGGCATGGTAAATGATGGAGCACCTCTCTCCTCTCTAATATTCACAGGGGAGGGAAAGTCACTTAGCATTTGAATGACTGTGATTTCTCTTCTCCTCAGCACACCGCAGACAGACCTAAAGAAAAAAAAGACGGGTGACAGGATTTTAATGGAGCCGCTAATGCTGCTTTGGAGAAAGGAAATTGTTGGTGTGTCTGTGGATCTGTCTTCCCGTTGCCACATGAGAAGATATCACCCATCTCCTAATCCAATCCCTTTCCGTGAGGTAAATAAGTCCTGTGCCTATTGTGATTAGTTCTCGCATAATGTACACTTCACGTCACAGGAGGACGGTGGTAGATTACTTCTGTTTGAGCAGACGATTCCCTGAGGACCTTATAAATGACACAAGCAAAACTCCTTGTATAACCTCGTCCCACTGGAGCAGACTACCTCAGGCGCAGGTTGCTAAATGGAGCAGCACTGGAAACAGCTACATGCTGGAACAACACATGTGAGGTGGAGGATACCTACAGTACGTTGGTAGGCCTTATCGCCCTGTTGTGTTCGTTATGGTTGTCTTTCAATCCTATCCTTTCGTTTACTCTTCGTCGTCGAGAGGTTTCTCGTTAAAAGCATTTCATTGTGCCGTTTACCTATATCTGGATCCTGTGTAGATGACGAATCCACTTTGAGTTGATTTGATTTGATTCATATGCATGCAGTGAAGTGCATTACTTTTCCCATCAAGTCACCGATAAGACACTTGTGGTGATTTTTTTAATGAAATGAAATAACCCTCATTAAGAAAAGTAACGACTTGGACTGGAGGAAGCGTCACGTCCTCAAAAGAGGTCTGTGTGACACCGACCCCCATCCTCCACAGGTTTGCGAAGTGTTCATTTGGCTAGAGCACAAACACTAGACTGACACTTGAGTGACACCACTTTGCCCAAGGAAGGCTCTGGCACCCCCCCCCCCCCCCCCCCCGCCAGGTTCCAGCATTATTACAGTAATCTGGTCTTCTTTTAAATGTCGATTCAGGGGTGTAGACGCTCGGCGGTGAGGTGGCATCGTTCTAAGGTTTATGGGGAGAGGCATCAGCGAAAGGTTAGCTGCTAAAAGCAAAGCCGTGTCAGAGAATGGTGCTTTCCTACCAACCTGCCTGGAGCCTCCATTGTAGTCATTGTAATGGACCTTTTAGAATTTATTTACGCAAGAGGGGAGGTTTTGCTTCCAACATCACTTTACAACAACGCATCGGAGAAGTAAATGGGTCCTAGAGCTCCACACTATTCCAACGGTTTGGTTACAGTTTGAAACACGATAGCGGTGTTGTTAAACTCAGGGGGAAAGTGGTGAATTTGAACTGATCTTTTAATAAGAGTTGAATGAAAGGTCGGGGAGAAGTTCACCAGGCACTGCGGGATAAAGAATGGCTCGTTGAATGCTCTTCACAGGGAGATAACCACCTGTCATAAACATTTTACTTTCACGCACTGCTTGCGGTGCATTATTTTCATAATTCAAAGGCACATACAGTACAGTAGTACATCGTAGTGCATCAACCCTGAATGGTAACATATTTCTTTAAAGATGTGATGGGTGATGGGGAACAGTGTGATGGGTGTGTATCTTAATGTTCAATGCGACATCCATCTTCAGAAATGAACAATATGCTCTCTACACAGTAGAACTTCACCCTCACACCTCACAACAACACCTCACAACACGGCTACATTTTTGCTATTCTGCTAGATAGATCGAATTGGATAGAGATTGCTTGTCTACAGTATTTCTTAGTGAAAGAAGTGGAAGAAAAAGAATACCTGGGCCTATCTATCTAGCCTGTCTGCCTTTCAGTAAGGAGACAATGAACAGACGCAATATACTATGCAGAGAGGTAGAGATGTGCCTGACTGACAAACCCCATTGATACACACCTCCCCTGTAGCAAGAGAGAACACACTCCGAGATTAGCGTGGGCTGCAGTCCTGTGAAGCTTTCAAAAAACCCAAGAATAACAATGTTCTGCCGAGCCCCGAAGCACTGAGGTGTGTTAAATGGACGTTTCCAACACCCTCTCGCTTTTCACAGCCCATCTAATCCAATAGGCATTACAATCGCTCCTGTCCTCCCCCCTGAAACACTGTGGAGGATTGCGCCGGTGTCAAAACCCAGGTTTGTCTGAAGGCTGTAAGGTGCTGGATGAGAGAAGAAGAAGATGGCTGCTGCCGCTGCTGCGTACAGACAGGTCATCTCTAACCCTAACTCCGACACTTCTCTTCTCTTTATCTACCCCCCCTCCCTCTTTAATGAATTCACCTCTTAATTATGAGCTACCTGAATCTCATTCGAAGTGACACCTGCCTCTGAGAATCCAGTGTCTCTTCTTCCCCTGAGAAGGACAGAGGACTTTGTGGAGAACGAGAGAGAAGAAGGAAGTGAGAGAAACTGTATGTCTCTGGCTGAGAAAGAGAGGGGGTGAGAGAGGGGGAAATGAGCACTCTTTGATTGCAGAAAAAGCACTGTTCGGGGACTTCAGCTGCTTTTGTTGAATCCAGGCCATGCGTCCCAGACGAGGCGCAATATGTAGGTATCAAGACACCGAGGCCCCTCCGACACTCTGCCATCTGGTGATATGAAAGGCAGCGGTATCTCTTCACAACCCCCACCCCCCTCCTCTTACCCATGCCAGACAGGACCAGGCCGGGTGAGGTGAGGAGGCGGGGTGGAGCCATGAGACCAAAGGAGAGGGGAGGGGGGCAGGTATCTGACAGTGGCTCAGTTGGAAAGCAAAGACCGACAGACAGACAGACAGACAGACAGACAGACAGACAGGCATGCAGGCGGACAGAGAGACAGACAGACAGACAGGCATGCAGGCGGACAGAGAGACAGACAGAAAGACAGACGCACAGAGAAGTAGAGAGAGAGAGAGAGAGAGAGAGAGAGAGAGAGAGAGACCGATAGGTAGAGAGAGACAGGCAGGCAGGCAGGCAGGCAGGCTTAGAGCTCGATAGAGGAAGAGAGACAGAAAGACAGATGTCCTACGGTGTCTATAGCTCACACAGTGTTGAGATTTCTCCATGGAGAGTGACCTGTATCCTTCCTGCCTCTCCCCTCTCCCTGCATCAGCAATGCTAGTCCCCCTCAAGGCTGATGGATGATTTCCCCAAACATATAACGTATATATTTCTCGAGGCTATAACGTAAAGGATTTCAGATCAATCTGATTTCATAGTCCACTCTTCTCTTCAGCTTGTCAACACAAAATATATTTTTCATATATATCGAATCATCACATTTGGGATGAGGAAACCTTTTTTCCTGTTGAATTTACAGTATGTGCAGCATTGGCCAATGCCAGTATTATCAATCAACATGTATGCGGGAAACCCCCACAGTCTTGGGAGGTTGACTGAGGACCTGGTCTGGGAGGTTAACTGAGGTACTTCCCCTGCAGCTCATCAGAGGTGGAGTTATTTATAGACCGTCGCTGCATCAGCAGCCACCATGGCGATACTGTGAACGCTACACACACTACACTACTGCTAACACACTGCTAACACACAACTGCTAACACACTACTGCTAACACACTACTGCTAACACACAACTGCTAACACACAACTGCTAACACACTACTGTTAACACACTACTGCTAACACACAACTCTACTGCTAACATACTACACTACTGCTAACACAGTACTTTACAGCTAACACACAACTCTACTTCTAACACACACCTACTATAATAGTAGTAGTAATAATAATAATAATAATAATAATAATAATAATAATAATAATAATAATAATAATAATAATAATAATAATAATAATAAATTGTATTTATATAGTTCTTTTCCGGGGCTCAAAGATGCTGACAATATGGGAAAAACACAGAAACAACAAGCAAGAGATAACATGAGCACATAGAACACAGAGTTAACGAACAGGCACAGGGAACAATGAACACAGCAATGTCCAGGGGGGGAGGTGGGGTGGCAGGGTTAGGGGAGATGGTTAGGGGTAGGGAAGGTTGTATTCATGGGAGAACAGGTAGGTTTTGAGGTGGGATTTAAAGGTGGAGAGTGAGGGTGAGTCTCTGAGTGGTTGAGGGAGAGAGTACCAGAGGCGTGGTGCAGCTCGTGAAAAAGCACAGTCTCCGAAGCCTTTGAGTTTCGAGGGTGGGACAGTGAGGGAAACAGCGGATGAGGATCGGAGGGTACGGGTAGGGCGATGGGGGAGAAGGAGGTAAGTCAGGGGGGCCAGGCTATGGAGGGCTTTGTATGTGAGGAGGAGTTCTTTGAATTTGATACGTTCTTTGATGGGGAGCCAGTGGAGAGAGTGGAGGACAGGAGTGATGAGAACTCTATGGAGGGAGCGGGAGGTGATGCTGGTGAGTAGGGAGTTGCAATTGTCATGGCGGGAGGAAGTGAAGGCGCTCTAGGGTTTTGAAGAAGAATGTTAGGTTGGAGATGGGGCAGAAGTTGGAGAGGTTGGCTGAGTGGAGTAAAGAGTGGGTTTTTGAGAATGGGGGTGACAGCAGCGAGTTTGTAGATTGAGGAAACGTGGCCTTGGAATAGTGACTGATTGAAGAGGGCAGTGAGGTGGGGGATGAGGGCAGGGAGGCAGGGAGGCAGGCCTTGGTCAGGGTGGTAGGGAGGGGGTCGAGGGAGCAGGTGGTTGTTTTGGAGGCGGTGATGATGTTAGTGATGAGGGAGGAGTCAACGGGGGAGAAAGTAGTGAGAGAAGTAGGGGGGGTGTAGTCGGCTGGGGGGAAGATGACAGCGGGGGTGGGGAATTGGAGATGGAGGTGAGCTGTTGATTTGGGAGATCTTGCTATTCATAGCTTTCAGTCACGTGGTTTCTTCCCTAGCAACCACCAACCTGACGGGCAAAAAGTATCATAGCAACATGGCGAGTGGACGCAAACGGTTAATAAAATACAAAGGTTCCATCTCACAAAACATAATGGAATGTCAAAACTTTGACGCTCAATATCTCTGAACTACCCTAAACGGAGATAGAACCTTATCATTCTAAACGGAGATAGAACCTTATCATTCTAAACGGAGATAGAACCTTCTCATTCTAAACGGAGATAGAACCTTATAATTCTAAACAGAGATAGAACCTTATCATTCTAAACGGAGATATAACCTTATCATTCTAAACGGAGATAGAACCTTCTCATTCTAAACTCACGAGTTATCTTCAGTTGATGGATTTGACTTAGGGGGCATTCATTTGAAGTAACGTAATGAACATACAAGTAACAACAACAGGTTAATGCAGCCAACCAGCCAGCCAAGCAAAGACCATGACTATGCCCAGTTTATGCATTATACACTCTAATATAATTGTTAGATTGCCAGGGTATTCGCTACAGGTTGTTGTATACATATACGTTTAATACGAAACTCGATCAACCGGGCGTTCGGGAGTTCTACCGCTGCTGGACGGAACTCCCGCTGACAGCGGGTCGAGGGGATATTTCTACCCGGGAATTCGCTCATTGCTGTGTCCACGGTGATAGGAGTGGAGGATCGACTCCATTCAAAAACTTTTCGATTCCCTGGTTTCTCCTCTTTCCGAACACGTTGGAATTTTTACCGTAACCCCCGGAGAATCAAAGTTATTAAGCCGCAAAGGGTGCCTCCTTGACCGGCTTTGACCGTGAATAACACCGGCTATGGAGGTGCTACAAACACAGTTTTAATTTCTCTAAATTCACCATCAGTATACGGTCATTTTGAGCCCTTACACACCGCGCTGACACCCCGAGAACATATACTTTTAATACGAAACTCGATCAACCGGGCGTTCGGGAGTTCTACCGCTAATTCGCTCCTTGCTGTGTCCACTGTGATAGGAGTGGAGGATCGACTCCATTCAAAAACTTTTGGATTCCCTGGCTCCTCCTCTTTCCGGACACGTTGGAATTATTTTCCTAACCCACGGGAAATCAAAGTTATTAACCCGCAAAAAGTGGGTTTTGCCCGTGGGTTTTGCCCGCAAAAAGTGCCTTTTGCCCGTCAGGTGGGCGTTTCCACTATGCTGTGACGTCACATGAAAGCTATGAATTGAAGGCGTGGAGAAAGGAGTTGCAGAGATCAGGGGAGGAAGTTGTGATATTGTCTGGGGGGTCCTACTACACACTACTTCATAACCTCAATGTGTTTATAATGCCTACATAGATGACATATATTTTACAAGCAGGTTCTGCTGCTTTGCCAAACGCACAATAACTCTTTCGCCACTATTTATAAAGCATTTGTTTTTAAATGATCTGCAAAGGCATCTGAGACCAAACGGTTTTATACATTTTATTAAATCTGTTTGTGAACTACTGGACTGTAACATGTTCAATTCACTTACTGATACTGTGTAGCTAAGCCACATGTTGGATGGATAGCCATAGACTGGAAATACGGGTTTAATACGATTTATTTCTAGTCATACTCTTTTTTTCCAGAATGAAAGAATCCATAAGAGAGGATCTGATCAGAGAATTGTCATAAGTCATAAGCTGCATACAATCCCTCATAGCCTGCATAAGTTGCTTAATATTATTATCTCACCAAAGGATTCTATTACAATGTAGAAAAGTGACTACATCAAACAATGGGCCAGAGCACTGACACATTCAAATATGGAGAATTGGTGTAATTTCACCAATGCTACAGTGACGCAACTTAGCAATTTGCGTAAAAGCTTTCTTTGTTCAAACATTGTAAAACATGTTATCAACTATTTTGTAGAAGGATTTTGCAGAAGGATTTTGTAGAACAATATCGTAGCCTATATACTATACTAAGACCCATCTCTTCAGGCTACACCTTAACTGTACCTCCTGAAACCTCTCCATCCCCCTGTTCAGTTTCTCTACGGTATAGGCCTATACGAAAAAAGAAACAAATTCCTTCTTCTAGCATTATGACTGCCAAATGCCCCTGGCCGGAGCAGAGATTACTTTTCTTGCGATGACTGATGAATACACGATTCACTTACTTAGACAAATGTTTTTGGGATAAAGGCGTCTGCTAAATGCCAAAAAATGCCAAATGTAAATATATAGTAATGTCCATTATAGTTGTGGGCATAACCTGTACACTGCACTGCAATGCTTCACTCTGTCATAGTGCGGTGTGACGTCCTGGTAGAACCGTATTTCCACAAGTAAACTGACTATTAGTGCTCTACCCTGCTAACCTGTGAGTGCTGCAGCGTTTCTTTATGCAGCAGACCCCTGCTGAGCCCTGAGTGACAGAGAGTTTGCTCAAAGGGATTTCATGCTTGAGGTGACAGGCCCTCTCTCCTCTTTCTCTCCTCTCATGTCCTCTCCTCTCCCCCCCCCTCGCCTCTCCTACTCCTTCCTCGATGTGCCACAACTCTCAGCAGGGACACAATGTTAATCCATGCAAATATTCGATATTAGATGAGGCAGGCAGACAGACATGCTCTTCCATACACACAGAGGTGGGTGCTCCTTGATGCTAACAGCGATGGTACCCTGCCTGGGAAGATTAACAAGCTTTGGCAGTGCCTGTTAACGTAGTTTAATCCACTCATACGGAAACTGATTTTCGTTGTTGTTGTTGTTGTTGTTGTTGTTGTTGTTGGTGTGAGTTGTGTGACAAGGAAGCAACAGGCAATCTGTCACCCTTTACACAATACTGATTTAACACTCAGGCAAATATAGAGAAACACGCAACGAAACAGGCACATGATTGCTCTAGGCCCCTTAGTGTGCGGCAGATTCACAAGCCAAAGATGACTATCAGCGTGGTGGATATTCTCCTCGCCTGTTATCTGTGTCACATGCTCTCGGCATGTTATCACTCATTCTCATTCCAATATAACAGAGTAGTGACGGGTGAGATGTGATTGGCTCCTGTCCTGAGCTGGCAGATTGGCATGCAGGGATTAAAGCAAGGGTTTCGTGAACGTGTGTGACCACGGAAACGGCCCGGGCCCCTGCTTGGGCCGTGGTGTCTAGCCAATGAGGAGACAGCTTGCCCAGCGTGACTTGGCCAATCGGGGACAGCTTGCCCAGCGTGTCTGGCCCAATAGGGGACAGCAGCAGGGAAGCAGGGTGAGGGTCATTGAGGAGGTTAAACAATGGCCATGTGCTACTATCTCCAGCCATCTCAGCCAAGGCCATTCAGAAATGGTTACTATGTGTGTCAGTCTGAGAGAGACGGGCTGACTGCGGCCTGACAGTTAGGGGGCGATGAGATCAAAGCAGACCAGCCGTGTGATGGAGGCGGCTCGTATGAGCTATTCTGTCTGTGCCAGGAGTCTGGGGCACATATTAACCCCCTAGTCAGTGAGAGGAGAGTTGGGAGTTGGCTGACAAACAACTCAGACTGAAGGCCGGGCATTCAATAACAACACATTACTTTCCTTTCCTCTGGGCGCAATTGAAAACCTCTCCTGCCAATGGTACAGCGGCCTTGTACAGCAGCAGCGGTGTGTATTGGACAGAGGGAACTGAGTGAGTGAGAGAGAGAGAGAGAGAGCTAGGAAGAGAGAGTGTCTGTGCCACTTTTATCTAAACCTATTCATTAATGTCTTCATGTCGAAGTCAAGAGTTCCTCTCCGAACCGCCTCGGCAACACTGACAAACAACACATGTCACGGCATCTGTGGTCTCGTGGACAATATAATGAAAAAAAAGATAAAGCAAGAAAGTGTTTCGCCATTACCATATAAGGTAATGAATTATACTGTATGAGTGGTTCTATCTAAAAGACAACGGGGGCCTCATCAAGGACAGATGGATAATGAAATGCAGCGCCATGGCAAGGTGGGAACATCATTGTGTGTGCTTGTCCTTAATCTGTTTGATCAATGGACACTAAGTGAGTGAACACGGTAGTACGCTCCTCACACCCCCTCTGACTGTGTCTTAATCAGACAGACAGCAGATATCTCCTCTCTCTCTCCGTACCGCCGGCACAGCAACACACCTAGGGGTCAATGACACTCTTAAAAAACTGGGATTATTTAGCCTAACTCCCAAACTACTCAATTCCGATGAAAGGGTTTGTATGGTAGTACATGATGCTTCACTACAATGGGTCTATTGTGTTCACCACACCATCATTCCATGAACAATCTTTTCTTATTTCGCCGGTTAGACAGATGGGTGTGGGCACACAAGGGCGAGCCTGATGTAAGACAGATGGTTTAAAAGACATCAGGGCCACTGTGGACATGACGAGTCTGCATATGTTTGGAGCTATGCAGTCCCCCCCCCCCCCCCCGGCCCCCAAACCCGCCCCCCCCCCCCCATTCCTTATCCTCAAGATGGCAACACTCGCCATCTGTAGCAGCAAGCAAAATGAGGAGGCTATACATTGCATGAAAGAATATGTGTAAGAAATGTTGCAGTAGCTTTTGTTAGTTCGCTTCAACACGCGTCTGTAAGAAGGAGGAATTGACGTACCGTAAAACTCATCTGTTCTGTATATCGTTATAACAAGACAAATGCAAATGCCCCCAAAAATATGAATTTGAAGAGAAAGGGCAATTTCCAAGTCAATGATGAATTTCAACTGTTGCAGCCATTTTAGGTTCCACCTATTTAAAGCCAACCTTGCCATGCCTATGGGAAGCTTATCAGTAATCCAGCTGAGGGATTTTGCTTTTATTTTGTGGTGATGAGGTGTCAGGCAGGTTACTGGGGATTAACATACAGATTTGAACCAATCCTGCTTCGCATTTCCCATGCTACCACTGGAAATGTGTCCTGGGTTGGTGAAATATTCATCAATCTGCAACATTCTGCACAGGGGCTCATTTCATGCTTAAATACATCAACTTTCTAATCCCTAATGTGGCATTGGCCCTTTTTCCATTTTTAATAAGACATGCTTGAGTTCAATTGAGAAGCAGACGGAGACACACATTATTTACTCCTAATGCACGTTCTCAGGGTGACTTTGTCTCTCCCCGTTCAACTGAGCTCACAACTGTTAATTATGGAACAAAAAAAATCCTCATTCAATAATAAATTGTTCAATTTTTCTAATTTTCACCAGACACCTAATCTGATGTTCCACAATGTATCGTTCGTGTCATGTGGCTTTAGCCATGATACAGTGCTATCGTACGATTGCTAAATGCACTTTGATCATCCAGTGGTGGCATCCAAATGATGTATGCATGTTTGTCTCGAGCTTGGTTCTACCAAGGATGGAAGAACATTTGTACCCTAGCGCTAATGAAGGATAGAGAGATAGTACCTCTTTAAACTCTGTTCTATTTCTGTAATCCCTCACAGTAGTGATTCTACTTTGTGCTTTTTCCACATTTCAAGCATTCTTAGCTTGAACACAAAGAGATCCGGCCTTTAATGCCGTTCATGGTTTACTCCTCTTTATGTCCACTGTCACAGAGGGAGGGAAAACCTTGTTTTCCAAGTGTCTTGCTTTGAAACCATCACATTGCACTTCACCAAAGAGCCCCGTCAGCAAGTCCAACTTCCTATTCCACATGTAAACCAGGACAGTTTCTTAATTAAAAGGATGGATCCCAAATAACAAGATGCTAATTAACGATATTGGCACTGAGTAGCCAGAGCACAGCCCTGACAGCTACAAAAACATATTAATTGCCTCAGACATTTAAAAGCAAACTAGAACAGGGGGGGGGGGTAGTGGGTAAATTATGATTAGCAGGAGAATCTTGGATCGCTTATACAGAGTTGGTAATTACCCATAAAACGTTATCAGAATGCTCCTGTTTACGACATGTCACTGGGAGACTGTTTGTTTTCATGAAAGGCTGTGAGTGCTGCTATACAATAAGCAAAGGCGTGTCATAAACACTGCCATTAGTGAATGGTAAACACGTTTTGTAATGTAAATCAGAAACATGTTCACTGAGAAATAATGATCTTCAATTCATATTTTCTTTTTGTTTAGAAAATGTTTAATAATAGCTAAGCAAAGGGACGGGGGAACTTACTTTTTTAAGAACTGGCATAATAAGAGGATTTAGAGGTTTATTGACAAAACATTTGGAGAACTCAACTGATAAGCCATCACTTCCAGGAGATTTCCCATTGTGTTTATTAATGCTTGTATTTCATCATGCACAACATCTTTATCTAGGGCTAATGTATTCGATTCAGATGTGTTTGGGAGACTAGCCTGATCTAGAAATATCAATATTCCATATTGGTCTAATACTTTCTGACTGATATAATTCATGATAGAAGGTTTTAATTTGGAATGTATTACACTAACTTACTATTGTTATCTTACTGTCAGTGTCTTCAATGTGTAGGTGGTTTACCCATGGTTTTGGTTTGCCAAGATAGTAATTTCCCTGTGCTTACCCGCTGTTCCACATACCTCTGTTTTGTTTTCAGTATAATGTAGCTATTTCAGATGACCGAGTATTCATTGTGTTGTATTTAAGCTTTAAATTATTTAATTGCTAGAGGGTCTCTACAGTCTTCTTAATACTATGTTGGTTTTCTTAAGCTTTAATTTCTTTTTGTAATGTCTTTAGATCTCTGTTAGCCTTCTTTCTTCTCAGGAGATAAATAAGACATAGTACACCCCCAGACATAAACCTTAAAGGTTTCCCAGACTAAATATATCAATCTGAGTGGTAAGGGATTCAATAAACTCCTTATTACAAAGGGTCTGGTGAAAAAGTCCCCAAGTAGGGCATTTTTACAGATTATGAAAGTGCATATTGTAAACTTTCAAATGATTTGTCATACATTGAAATTTGAAAATAGTTGAAGAAGATGATTTGAAGAAGATATGCTTATTTGAATGTTGGTACACCTCAAACCAAATACCGGAGAAAATCGCTCTGAATCAAAACAGACGTGTTTGCTACCTTCGCGTTAGTAGCTAGCTAGCAGCTAAGAAAGAACATGAACGCTATGAACATCTAACTGCATGTTTAGCACATCACAACATGCTGATAGAAGATAAACAGGCTAAAAACATATTACTACACATTAGATGATCACACAGTCCTTGCTTTTGAACACATTCTAAAATGTATGTTTGTTTACAAGCCATGTATCACTAACCCAGTAGCCTAGAAGCAGGACAGCAGACAATACAGTGAATCCAATTCACAAAGTATTTAATAAACATTATCCTAAAACTGTTGGCTGACATGACAGTCGCGACTTGCGTCGTTGTTATGGAAATGGTTGTCTGTGTCTGTGTGCGTCTCTTCGTGCGTCGTTTTAGAACGTTGGTTGCAAGTGGTTGCCGAGTTTTTCTCTGCAAAGTTCTAAAACGGCCTTGTCTTGTTACGGATCTTTCGTCTGAACTGGCCTCAAGAAACATATATTGAGCCCCGCGGTGGCGCAGCGGTCTAAGCATCAGTCTCTGGTGCAAGCTGTCCACTGGTGACTGGGATCGAAACCCGGTCTCGCCAGACCCGGATATGGCCGGGGCCCACGGGGAGCAGCATATTGGACGGCCGCTCCCGAGGGTGGTATAGGCTATTTCCGGATAAGGATCCGTCGCGCAACACCGCCCCCGTCTGGTGCCGGAATAACAGTGTTGGGCTCGAGGGGCAGGTAGCTAGTCTATCGGCGTCCTCATCTGGGCTGCCTACGCAATAGGCGACAGGGGATAATTGGACACTAGGTTGGGTATAATTGGATACTAAATTGGGTGAAAAAGGGATAAAATAAGAAAAAAAAGAAAAAAAAAAAAGAAACATATATTGGCTGTATGGTTTTTGAAATAAATCAATACACTATTTATCTTATTTCTCTTGATTAATACCTTAGTATCAATGTAACAATGTAACACATTAAAACATGTTCATATTGTTTCCAAATAGCTCTTAACGTGTCGTACTGGTGGCACCACGTGATCATTGCCAAATTCCACTCCACCCAAGAGGACATCTCCAACTCCACTCATTCAATTGTCAACTAGTCCTATTAAGAATCCTTAACTATCTGTGGTATTTGCATTAAATATCCATCCATAAATAGAAGATATGGATCTATTGTTATGTGGGTCATATCAACCTGTATTTTTATTGAATGTGGACTATTGTATAATTGCTAAGACCCATAAACAGTCATACAGAATCTAATCCATCCTGATCAAACAGGCTTTATGTGTGGTGGATTACCCAGAGACAATCTCCACAGATTTTGCAATGTGATTCATTACACATAGAAATGCAGTATCCCTTCTGTAGTAGTAGCGCTAGATGCCAAAAAAGCATTTGATAAAGTTACATGGGATTACTTGGTGGCAGTATTGATTAGAATACATTTCGGAAAGGTATTTATATTTTGGATCAAGTTACGCTACAAATCCCCTAAAGCGTCTGTAAAAACGAATGGGCAAATATCAGACCCTTTTAAATTGATGAGGGATACAAGGCAAGGTTGCCCATCGTCACCCCTCTTGTTTGCTCTTGCATTAGAGCCATTAGCCATGATGATCAGATCACATAGCAGTATACAAAGGATCAGTATAGGCATTGAATCACATCTACTATATGTATGCAAATGATATGTTATTGTTGAAACCAGAACATTCCCTATCGGCCCTTTTGGATTTACTGGGTTTGTTTGGAAGTACATTATGGCCGGCTTTAAAGTGAAACGGGGAAAATGAATACCTGTAATACCTTTCTCCAACTTTGACCTGAATTTCCCAGAGAACCATTTCAAGAGGAAATTGATTCACACAGTTCATTTCAAATGATGAGATAGATGTCAACATTCAGGGGTTCATAGAGGCTTTTCCAGACAATGCAGATCCTGTAAAAAATAGATAGGAAGCAGTCTTGGACTTGGATATTGAGGACGATGAATGCTCACATACACATATCCTGTCTAAGGCACGAATCCTACAATTCCAAATTATTCATAGAACATATAATTATTATTAATACTATTACTATTACACACCATAGTTCAAAGCAATGTATTCAGAGATGATTTCTATAATATAGTCGGAGGTGTGAGAGGCAAAAAGGTTTCGCTGTACATATGTAATTGTATTTATTTGAATTGGCCTCTTTTGGCAAAATGTTATAATATTATTTAATCCTATTTGGATGGTAATACAGTACCTGCTCCCTGCCTCTGTTCGCATGGAAATCTTGACAATGGTGATTATAGCGGTGGTGTAGTGCTACAGAAAACTTTGTAATCTCACATTCATAGCCGCAAACAAATTTACCTCAGAATCATTGGAAAGCCTCTTACCCACTAACAATGTCACAATGGATTGCTGAGGTGTCTCGCTGTTCCTAGATTATGTGTATTGTCGAATACATGGCAAACCTGACGTGTTTGTGGAAACCTTATACTGCATTTAGCCCAAATATTTAATACTCTCTGTGTGTATAATGTAGTAATAACATCAATAAACTAGACCTAGTGGAGTATGTATCTATGGAAATGCTCTTGATTTGTTAACTTGTAACTTGTCTGTGTTCTCATTGAGCGGTGGCTGAGCCGAGCTGGTCTGGTCCATGTAATGTTTGGCTTGTTTATGTATTCATGTCTTTGTTTTGTTTGTTTTTGTCTCTCTTTCTGTCACGGTAATGTCAGTTGTCGATAATAGTCCAGGTGCAAACACAAACACTAATGACTTAGACATACTGTACTTCCTGACACTCACTACGACCTTGGCCCACTCCTACTTCCATACAGGGAGGGGGGGGGGGGTATTGATGTGTTTGGATCTATAGTCAAGGTCTGAGGCTACACAGAGAGATGCATGTGGTAAAGCTAATAATAATAATAATAATAATAATAATAATAATAATGCATTTTATTTGTATTGCACTTTTCATTCAAAAGAATCTCAGAGTGCTAAAGCTGCCCTGAGCACACGGGTTATGGTGCAAACTAGAGGTTTATATATTCGAGACATGGTAAGGCTGTGCTCAGTGGGTTCTCAGACACACACACATGCACACGCACATGGACACAAACACACGCACATACACACACTTCTGCATAAATTGAGCTCCCCCAAGCCACTGAAAAAGAAGATACTGCTTACTTATATTTGAATGATAAAATGAATGACAACATTTTTTTCCCCCTCTGGTTATGACTCCAGCTGTGTTGACATTAAAGGGCTTCTTTAGGCCAGGACAGTCTAGACCGGGTACAATTCAGGGCATGGGATGCACGGAGGGGGAGTTGCGGGGGGGAGGGGGCTGTGATGTACAGGGACACCAGTCCTCTCCACGCCTAACACTGAGGTGTCTAGACGGGACGGCTAATCCGACAAGACCGGAGAGACAGGCATCCATTTTGATCCCTGGCCTCTCTCTCACTACAGGGCACAGTGTTACCCCAAAGAGATATCAGCTGGTCTAATGACGGGCACCCGTCACCTCCCCACTCACTGATGCCCCCCCCCCGCCCCCCCTCCCCCATGTCCTAAGAGACTCCTTCAGCAACGCTTCTTTAAAAGGGACTGGTGCTAAGGGTCTAATGGCTTCCAATTTGAGGAGAGAGAAGCATGAAGGAAAAGAAAGAAGAAAACGAAAAAAATAGAAATAAAAACAGCGACCATGTCAAACCGTAAATGTTTACTTGCTTGTGGCACTGAAAAGAGAAAACATAGCCTTGATTCAGACGAGTCTCACTGCTTTGAGGACGAGAGGGCCGTTGAGGACATTTTATCATCGAGGGACCAGAGAGATTCGAGGAGTGTTTGAGAGGCGGTTCGGTCGTCTGGTAAGGGCCGGGGGATTTTAAGGCCCTGTGATCAAGCAGCACTGGCTAATGAAGCGAGAGACAATAGCCTCAGATGACAGAGAGGAAGAGGGGTGCAAATGGGAAGAGGTACTGAGAGAAGTCTCTCTCTCTCTCTCTCTCTCTCTCTCTCTCTCTCTCTCTCGTTATTCTCTCTCTCTGCTCTTGTTCCCTCTGTCTCTCCTCCACACATCTCCTCTCATTAGTGTTGTGCACATCACTGCGGCTCTTCTGTGAGCTGTCAAATGAAAGTGTAAAAAAAAAAAGAAGCTATTGTTTCCTTACTGAGGGAAGAGGGCGGCCTTCGGGGGAAGATTCCAGAGCATAAGTCCAATCACAGGCTGCAACCGCGAAAAACCCACACAAGGCCATCGAGGGAAACACAGTGTGTCTGTAGTCTGTAAATAGCCGCCATCGCTACAACAATTACACGAGCTTAGTCCTTCTTATATGTTTAAATGTATGTAGCGATTCTCCTCCTGTGAGTTGAGGTGTCCGGATGAGTTAGCTATGCTGAGCAGTGAAGGCTAAGGAAGCTTGAAAGTGGTGCGCTCCTCCTCATCAAAAGAGTTGAGATCTATAAAAGGTAGCCTTGACAATATTTCATACGGAATGTGTGTAAGGCGAGCCTTGAGCCTGAAGCATCCCAGCTTCCCCGGGGAGGGCTAAAAAACATGGAAGTCTGGCACAGGGAACAAAAAACAGAATGAAACGCTACCTCAAGTGTTTGTCTCTGAGAGACCATAAATAAATCAGTCTTCCCACAGCAGAGTGCTATTTACTGTTCCAATCCAACCCGGAAGTGAGGGTGGGGGGGGTGGGGGGGCATTTACTACCACAAGCTGTCTGATCACATCCTGTTTTATAATTCTCTGTTGCGGTCCAAACAAATTATTGGCGAACGTCGAGACTGAACTCGGCCATGCACTCCCTGCAGACGTGCGTTATTCCATTCAATTCTCGTCACTGCTTCAAACGGATGGCTGCCTGTCTAGAAATGGTCAGCCAGAGCCATAAACCACCCATTCATTTGCAGACTAAAAGGTGATAAACAGCATCGCCTAGAATGGCAACCCTTTTGCTCTACATCACTCTGTGTGTTTATGGTTGACTGGGTCAGGAAATAATGTATTTTGTAGATGGCCCGGCCTGTTGAATGGTTTCAGAGAGAGTGGGTGGGAGAGAGAGAGACGGAAAGAGAGAGAGAGAAAGAGAGAGAGAGAAAGAGAAACGGTATGCCTGTTTTTCGCATCACAGATTTCTGACCTTTGTCAGTGAGAGGAGAAATGCTTTCTTTTGTTGCCGGGCTTTTGAAGAGGTGCAATAAATCTGCCATGGCTTACACCGTGGGCAGAGACCACTATCTGTCTCTTCAACCACATAAGTGTTTAGGTTTGATGAGCAAATCTAAAACAAGGCAACAAATAGCTACAGGATATCTCTGTGTGATAAAGTCCTCTCCGCTTCCACGGTCACACTGAGTCAAAGGAAGCCCCATTAAATGCGCCTTATCCCTTTCTTTCGCCTCATAACTTTCCAGGCATGCTTATATCGTTAGTTAGCATCATAGTCAATAGACTGTGTCTCTCCACCCCCAGATGAGGAAATAAGAGCACACCTAAGCCGCTTATCACGTTGCTGCCCTCGTAGGGGACATTAAGGAAAGGATGAGGTGGCGGGGAAATGAACACACACACGCACACACACCTACACACACCTACACACACACACACACACACACACACACACACACAGAGACACACACACACACACACACACACACACACACACACACACTCAC
>NC_137685.1:23245271-23282771 GCF_963989245.1 Nansenia antarctica | reverse complement strand
CCAACACCAGCGTGAATAATTGAGAGCTAGTGAGCAGCGGGTCGATACCTCAGTGGTGTGTAATTGGAACATTAACACAACGCTTTGTCTCCACGTGCTGATCAATCGATCTGGGAACAGGTGAACATGCACTGCATGCTGGGGAGAGGGAGGCTAGGGGAGGAAGCCTAGAGGAGGGAGGGAGGCCTGGGGAGGGAGGGAGGGAGGGAGGGTATAGGAGGAAGCCTAGAGGAGGGAGGGAGGCCTGGGGAGAGAGGGAGGGAGGGAGGGAGGCCAAGGGAGGAAGCCTAGAGGAGGGAGGCCAGGGGAGTGAGGGAGGGAGGCCAGGGGAGGGAGGCCAGGGGAGAGAGGGAGGGAGGCCAGGGGAGGAAGCAGAAGGGAGGGAGGCCAGGGGAGGAAGCCTACAGAAGGGAGGGAGGCCAGGGGAGAGAGGGAGGGAGGCCAGAGGAGGCAGCAGAAGGGAGGGAGACCAGGGGAGGGAGGGAGGCCAGGGGAGGAAGCAGAAGGGAGGGAGACCAGGGGAGGGAGGGAGGCCAGGGGAGGAAGCAGAAGGGAGGGAGGGAGGCCACACACACACGCATCTTTGTTTGTGAGTGCAGCTAATCTTCTGGATCACAGCAGGACAGGAAACCACATGACTTCTCTCTCATCTCTCATCTCGGTCAATTAATATTCTCCCACTTAATCTGGTGAATGTTATTGCTTTTACCGTACATAACATGTGACCTATCTTCACAAAGCCATACTTTACTAATGCAATATGTTGAAGCTCTGGCATTTACTGCGACACACTGCTTGAATGCTTTATAAAGCTTAAATGCACTGCTGCCGTTGATGAATTCTGAAACAAACCAAAAAATATTCAAACATGATTAGGGTCCTACCGTTTAACTTATTATTCAAGATGGATGTCTCTCAATGTGTGCCAATGTTGACAATGCAGTGAATACTGAATTTGTTCAAAGAATGTATTCGGTAATATCAAAGCTCATGGATTTGACATCCCCCCCCTTCTGTATGGATTTTCCACTACGGGATAATATCATATAGCAGTGAAACAATTAGCCTGGGAGTCTTGCCTCTCTTCCCTCCATGGTAGATGCACTTCAGGTGCACCATGCTCAACCCCGGCTGATAATTGATGTTGGTCTTCGTCCAACAATGGATCAATTTGACCCTCAGAATATTACTTTAGTCCCCGGCTAGCTCCCGGCAGAGAGTAAGATATGTATCTCTCTCCATTTGTCACAGTGAAATGCTTTTGGACAAACCAAACAGCGGACCCCAAATAGGACGAATTCAGCCGGGGCCCAGCGGAGAGGGCTTTTTTTTTCTCTAATTGTCATGACATTCGTCATTTCGTTTCCTCATACCCTCATCTATAAAAAGAGGCCTGTCAGGCAAACTCTATAATACAGACAATGATTCATAGCTTCAATAGAGCAACCAGCTCCACTAAAGTGCAAAGTATAGCCATCGGTAGAAATGTTTGAAAGCCAGTCAAGATCCTTGATTGGAGAAGAGAAAGAGATCGGTTAAAGAGATGCCTGCTCAAAGGACACACACACACAAACACACACACACACACACACACACACACACACACACACAGAAAGACAGACAGACAGGCACGCACGCACGCACGCACAGACAGACAGACGCACGCACACACACACACACACACACACACACACACACAGACAGACAGACAGACGTACACACGCACACACACACACGATTGATTGATTGAATTGATTGAAAACCTTTATTGTCCCCAATGGGGAAATTTTGTTGTCAAACAGCTCAGTTAGGGCAGAAAACATTCAATACAGAAAACAGAAAAACATTCAATAAAAAACATAAAACAGTGGAGGCTCAATAAGTAAAAAGTTCCAAAAGTTCCAGCTCCAGGTCTCCCCCACCCTGCAGGGCCTGGTTGTAGAGTCGGAGTGCAGCTGGAACAAAGGACTGTCCAAATCTTTTTGTACTTTGACGGGGGAGAACAAATCTGTGGCTGAACTTGCTCCTCATCCCTGCCAGCTCGCAGTACATCGGGTGGGAGGGATTGGCCAGCATGGACACACACACACACATACACAGACATGCACGCGCACACACATGCATGCCCCCTTGATCGCTAATGAAAATGTCAGACTATAGTGACACGTACGCAAGGAGAGGCTATAATAGTCTGGGGGGGGGGGGTGAAAAACAATATGTCTGGATACTCTGTGGTGTCTTTTTGTCTATTTCACACATGCGTTGGTGCCTAATGTGAGTCATTATCACATCTCTCCGTCTCATTGTAGACGAGGGTACGAGTCTCTTCTTGAGCTAAATGACTTTGGTGTTTGTGTGTAGATGAGAAGGAGAGGGATTTTTTCAAAACTGCCGTGTTACAACAATATCCAAACACCTTCCTGACATGACCTGCCTCGTGTTATGTGAAGAAATATAGCAAAGGGAATGACCACACATTTTAAAACATACAGCACATATAGTTTGAAAAGTGTTTTTTGTGCTTTGGTCTTTACATCAATTGTAGGGGAGAGGTGGAGCTGGAGGAATGTTACCACTCTCAAATGCATAAACATACTGGAGCTATGGATACCAGGACTGTCCATCCATGAAATCAAATCGATAGTTTAAACCAGGTTTTAAAGTTATACCGTTTTTACACAGTGTGTTTAGAATTGCATTGTTTGGAAACAAGGTTGTGTTCTGAAGGGAGTTAGCTAGTTGAGCTCATGAGGCATCTATAGGTTATATTCTGCAAGAATCGATTTTTAAAAGAAACACAATTATTGTACGGAACCCACGACGAATTAGCCCTTTTCACACAGGTTGCATAACACGTAAAGTTGGCTGTTTTGCGCTGAGATCAAAGTTGATTTTAAAAATACATTTCATGGCTAAATATTTAATAAGGGGGGGTATTAAAAGTGAACTGAAAAAAGGCATTTGGGAGAAACTGTAATGGTGGGATAAGACGACCGGATTATCTCAAAGGCTGGCCACAAGAGACAAAGCCTGTTGGAGAAGGGCAGAGCAAGGTTGGGGACTAGATTAGAAGAAATGAAGAATTCCAGAGTGAGGAGCACTTCTTAACCAGATACAGTTCATGTGGGGTGAGTGAAGAGGGGGAGTGGGACTGGGGAGTGGGAGTATTCCTCTCTGTCTATTTGTCTGTCTGTCTGTCTCTCTGTCTGTCGGTCTGTCCGACAGACCGACAGACCGACAGACCAACAGACAGACAGACAGACAGACAGAGAGACCGACAGACAGACAGACCGACAGACCAACAGACAGACAGACAGACAGACCAACAGACCGTCTGTCTGTCTGTCTGTCTGTTGGTCTGTCGGTTTGTCTCTCTGTCTCTGTCTGTCTGTCTGTCTCTCTATCTCCTCCGATAAGACCGAAGCGTAAAGGAGAGGGCTGATTTTACAACATGGTAAACCTGGATGTTTGTGCAATGTGGAGAGATTATGTTTGCCTACAAGCATAGCACAGGATCTGAACTGTCCCTCCTCTCCTCCCATTGAGAAAAAAAACAAAAACATGACTGTATGATGCTTCAGTTTAATTCAGTGCTAACAGTGCGGCTGAAAATGTCAAGGCCATTTGCAACGGGTCTATAACCCCCCTCCCCTTGGGAGATCATGATTGCATGGATGCAATCTTTCCTTTAAACATCCTCTAGCGATAGCGGACATGAAGAGTAGCTGTCATAGCTGGTAGCATGAGTCACGCCACGATCAAGCGTTCCGTCCCTGGACGGAGATCCTTCAACTCCTCGGGGAGCGTGTCCCCATTCCACCGACCACCGCCCCCCCCATCCCTTATCCCCATCCCCATCCCCATCCCCATCCTCATCCATCCCCATCCCCCACCACCAATGTCTTTCGGAGCATCGGACCCAGAGGTCAGCATCTCATTTTACACAGACGGAAATCTATTATAAAACCTCTCTCTCCACAAGCGCTATACACACTGGAGTAGGATGGGGTTTTCTTTAATTGTTTCTCCTGGGCTATAAGGCTTCCCTGCTGGTTATCAGTGAGCCCGGTTCATTCTGTGGCTCGGAACGCTGAGAGGTAGCAGACACTATTTATCCTCCGCAAGGCCTAGGGGGTAGGGGACTAACCGAGAAGATACAGGGATATATACTGCATTAGTCTCTTACCGTTCGTCTCAACAGTCATGGGGGTTGCAGCTGAGATGAAATGATTGATTCCTGCCTGTCACAACCACTTTTAAGATCCACAGTCACCGTTCGCATTACAAGTTAACTGTCTTCCAACTCCTTATCTCCCTCTGACATTCAACTGTGCTAACGCCACACTGCAGGGAGGACGACACCTTTGAGTCGCGAGATACTGCATGAGGTGCGGGTAATGAATGCTGGTGGCCATCCCTCATATTTATGTTTTTGAGGGCCGTTTCTGCTCTATTTGGATAGAGACAGTAGAGATTGACAGGAAGGACGGGGCGAGAGAGAGCAGGGATGACAGGATATGCAGGATATGTCAACGGCCGACGGAGTCAAACCGGGGACGCTGTGATTACATGGCTGACGTCTTAGCGTGCTACGCCACCAAGCACCCCGATCACAATATTCTCTGCCATGTAGAGCAGCTGAACGGGCCATAGCACAGGTCTCTCACTAAGTGGTTTTATGCATGCTGGCTCCCACTGGTGCCTCTTGAAAGCACAGATTCAGAGCCCAGCGTGATACCAATAGTAAAGCTCTTTTGGAATCAACTAGGAGTCCAAGCTGCTGACACTTCCCACCTCCTTGTCCATTCTGAAATGGTGTACGCTCATATCTGGCAAATTGAAGCTCTTAAGCTCCAGCATCCTGACACAACTTGCCTTGTGTGTGGTGTAAGTGGTCCTCTAAATGGACAATCCGCAAATACATACACAGGCACAGGCACGGGCACAGACACAGGCACAGACACAGGCACCACACACACACACACACACACACACACACACACACACGCACGCACGCACGCACACACACACACACACACACACACACACACACACACACACACACACACACACACACACACACACACACACACACAATGAGACACAACTATCAATGATTTAATCCTGAAATTCAATTTCCAAGATAGCATAGTCTTCAGTTTAGTTTGACATGTATCCCTGACACTGTCATTCCCCTCTCATGTCCCTAAAGGATCTGACATAGTAATAATAATAATAATAATTTATTAAATTTATATAGCGCTTTTCCGAGGCTCAAAGACGCTGACAATATAGGATACACATGGGGAAACACAAAAACAACAAGTAACAACAACAAGTAACATGGAACACAGAGTCAGTGAACGGGGAGGGGGGGGTGGTGTAGAGTCCGGTGTTGATGTTGCTGGGAGCCTCAATGGATGTGGCGGCGGCAGCGGAGAATGCCTGCCTTGGTGGCAGCAGCAGCAGGGAGGCGATGGTTGTGGTTCAGTGAGTGTAGGTGAGACGAGAGAAGGGCAGGGGGAGGTGGGGGGCAGGTGAGATGGCCGGGAGTCCAGGGCAAAACGACAGGGAGTGAACCAGAGCGACAGCGCGGTGCCGCCGTTGCCGTTGTCATCAGTATTACCAGCCTGGGACCGAACCCGCGCGGCCGGCCAGCCTAGCCGTGCCATGCCAGCGACCAAATCGCGCAGCAGTGAGTGAAGGCTGGGAAGGACCGACACTCACCTGCGGAGATGGCAACCCCCGAACCGGGGAGGGAGCGGTGGCTACCTCCCGGGACGAGGGTAGTAGCACAGCACGGCCAGGCCAGCGATGTCTGAGAGCGGCGCGCAGCGGGTCGGTCGGCAACACAGAGCCGGGGGACAGGAACGATGAGGCGGTGAGTACTGCAGTCCGGTAGTGAAGGCGGTGAGTACTGCAGTCCGGTAGTGAAGGCGGTGAGTACTGCAGTCCGGTAGTGAAGGCGGTGAGAGGCGGGAGATGGCGGGGGGGAAGGCAGCGGAGGTCGGCGGGACAGGATACAAAAAGGATAGGACAGGATACAAAAAGACAGGATACAAAAAGACAGGACAGGATACAAAAAGACAGGATACAAAAAGACAGGACCGGGAAACAGAAGCGGCAGTCACAACGCGGACGCCAGCGTGCTCTGAACCCGGAAAAACAACTACAACTAGTACTATAGTACTGTTTATGGACAGCATGGGGCAGGCTACTGCTATGACTCTGCTGGCATGGACATCTCTCTGCCCTGTAATGCAGATGTTACACTCTGCCTCTGATTCACTCCTAAGCGTTAAGTAATCACATTCATGTTTCATCATTCTGTCATGAATTTAGAACATCTGCTACGGTTTTTACTTTGGAGATTGTCGATGTTTCAGGAGTTTGATCTGAGAGTGGAGGAGTGCAGGAGAATTCCTTATTCACATAATCTAGGATCATAGTGAAGCTATGGAACAGTTTCAATGTGGAGTTAAAGCATTGTATTTTGGGTACGCAGTATTTGTATTTGTATATATAATGAGACTGTATTAAATTGAACAGGAAGCATATTTATGATTTATGGAGAAATGGTGGGATTGAATAAATTGTACTTCTTCCCCCTCCTTTTCGAATATGTAAAAATGTGTTTTCGTTTTTTTGTTTTCCGTTATATTAATTATTGTTGCTTTATCTTGTTTTGCACATATTTGATATGTATTTCATATGTATTTCATATTATCATATTTCAATCAATCAATAGGATAGTCAACAAGGAGCTGACTGCGCATAAGAATGTAAAACCACATTGTTATTTGTTATTTGTATACAGAATGGCCAGCAGCGTGGTCTTATATTATCATTTGCACCATGATACAGTGATTCAATAATATAATATAATGATAATTATATGTTGTATAATTATATAGTAGCCTGTATTGTTGGGGGTTGTATTGATATTATTACTGACGCATTCCCTCAATTTCCCATGAGGTGTTACATGCTGTATTTTTTGCAGTATGATTTGCAATATGACAGGGAAGTGGTGACCACCAGCCACAAATGTAATATTAATCCCGTTGATCTAATGGACGTGTTATAAACAGTGTTAGAAATTGCCAACTTTGAAAGGCCATATCTCCCATAGTATATGACACAGTCACAAAATTTGGGACCAAAATAGGTCCCTCTCATCATGATGAACAAAGCCTAGAGATTCGCCATGATGGATTTCCTGCTATTCGAATTTGGTGAAAAACCTAAAACACTATGGGCTGGTTCCATGGACACAGATTAAGGCCCAATCCCATTTCACCCCTTGGCCCTCATTTTCAGCCCTACGGCTCTGTTTTGCACATTCACGTATAGAGTAGGGGTGGTCCCTATTCTTGTTTTCATGTAGGAGCAGGGCCAAGGGGTTAGGGCTACATATCCGTCGAAACTGAGATTTTTGAGGACCGGACTCCAAAAAGAGCCACAGCCCTCCATTTTATGAAATCCCAGAATGCCTTGCGAATCATCGCCATGATAGGGAAAACAGGAATACGCAGGAAGAGAAAACCACACATGTAATTATTTTCTTTGTCAATAAAGATTTTAACAATTATGATAATCATCGTATTATCTTAGTTTAATGTAATGTCAATGTATTGTTGATCTTTTCTTTATAACAAACAAAACGCGATTATGCCTGTGTCGAGCAGCTACTAGTTGTGTGTCTAATGTTAACTATCTAACGTTACATGTTTTAAGGCTGATTTGTGTCCCGCATTTTGACACATTTACATGTCGCATTTCCCCCCTTTGATGGCATATGACGCCCAGAATTTAACTGAAGTTCAGCCGCGAAGTTATTGCACTGTTGTCCTATATCAGTGCAGACTGGCAGGGTATGAGCACGGGTTGCTAGCCTACAGAACACCGCTATTCTGTCATGGTCTGATAAGGAAGCATTGTTCTTTTTTATTTGTTTGTTTGTTTGTTTGATCGATTGATAGCATGAAACTTAAGTTGTGAAGGAATCCCGAGCGTCGATGCTTTTCTATAATAATAATGATAATAATAATAATAATAATAATATCTTAGATTTATATAGCGCCTTTCTCAAACCCAAGGACGCTTGGGTTTGATGGTACTACTGATGACGTATCAAAGTCCTATAGGGTTATCCCATTTCATAAGGAAATATTTTCAACAACTACCCCTTGTGACTCTCTTCCGAGGGGAAAGCCGTGACTCCGAAACGAGGGGTAGGGGTAGAAAATGGGAATGGGATTGGGCCTAAAACTATCCCGAGACTAAAAAGCATCCTCAATGGAGATTTTCCTTTGCAAGTGTAATTGAATCACAGACTATCGTCTTAACCAATGACTTGTCCAGGAGGGTGTGGCCTCTCACATCAATTGTTCAAAGTCAAAGACAATTAATCACATCATGATGAAACTTGGTACACATGTTCATTAGGCTTATAATAATTTCAATAACTTTTAAACTGGATTAAATCAAGGTTTATCTACTAATCCTGTTGCACCAAACTTTAAATATAAGGTTTAAACTTAGATTAAATTCAAGTCTGTTGCACCAGTACGTTTAACCTAGTTTAAACCTGGATTAGCAATTATATTTAAACCACCCCTGGAGGAGGTTTATATTAGGTTTATTATATCTTCGCTGGATGGGAATAGAGGAAAGAGTTTCCTGCAGAAAAATTCAAGACAGATTAAACCCAATTGAATGTTATAACATTTTAATAATTCAATAGTGAGTTTTCCCAACGGTATAGCTTTACAAAATACTGTTTACTGTCATATAGCTCAATGGGAAGGTTGGACCAGCTATCAAGCATGGAAGTGAGAGGAACTCTCAAACGCCCTCCCAGTTCTGTGGAGCTGCATGTCTACTGTTTACATGGATTGTACAGTATTTAGAACCATCTTCACACCAACATGAATAATGAATATGAATACACCACCCAAATAATAATATTGATTGATTTAGCTGTTCGGGTAAGGTTGTATAAAACTGTTCAGTTGTAGGGTCTATATACAAATACAACAGCATTGCAATTTGTTTCTATCAATGTGAAATATGCTGTTATATTCAGAATCATAGCGGCCAAGTGGTGAATGTAACCCTAACCCTAACCCTAACCCTGAATTAGAATCAAGTTTATTGTTACATCCCATTATACAAGTATCTTTTTGGAGTCCACAGTCTGCAGAATTGTCAGCAGGGTGTTAAGGGTATATAATAATATGCCATGCCATCTACCGCATCGCGCATCTACATTTCGCAAAAAAAGCTACCACCCGTTAATCACCCGTCAAAAACTCCGCTACTACCCGTCAATCAAAACCGGGCGGTGGTGCCAGTCTGCCAGCAGAGGTGGAGGAGAGAAGTGAACGGGCAGGTGTATGGAGGTGGAGGAGAGGAGTGAACGGGCAGGTGTATGGAGGTGGCTGACCCTAGCCCTAACCCTAACCCTACTCCTAGCCATAACCCTAACACTGACCCTAACCCTAGCCCTAACCCTAAACCTAACCCTAGCCCTAACCCTAACCCTAACCCTAGCCCTAACCCTAACCCTAAAAAAATAAAAAAATAAATGAAATGTGGGACCATTGGGCTGTGGGACCATTGGGTTGTGGGAACATAGGGATGACCCCAACTTGGTAACATTAGTGTAGTGAATTACTCATGAAATTAGCATGCTAGCAGCTGTTTTAATATAAAATAGTCATGCCAAGATAAAAGCTAGCTGACTAGTGAGCCTGCATCAACTTTAATGCTATTTAAGTGCGAGACGCTATCTATAATTTATTTAGGGCCATATTTATCTAGCCTACATGGTGAATCTGTTAACATTTAATCTGAACCCAATATGGCGGACACTGAAAATAAACTAACTCTACTTTAATCTTGGTTTGAACTAGGTTTAACTAATCCAGGATTTAAATGATGGTGTGCAACGCGTCTCAGATAATTTTTGAACCTAGTTTACACCTAGATTTACTAAACCTGGATTAAGCCTAACCCAGGTTTAATTTAAACCATGTTTGTGCAACCCCAGCCTAGTGTTATATCCCTAAAGCCACATATCTTCATGTCACAACATTTGGTACACATTCCCTGGGATACAGTCTTAGCCAATATTATACATGGTCATGATTGGCCATGCTGTTGGGCCTGTGCTTGTGGTCTGTCATGTAAATAACTATACATCAAAGACGGTTGGCATTATCATTATGAAGCTGATAAATCAAAGATGGTCTACCCTATCTCTATAAACCTGGTAGGCATCTTCAAGGCTCTCCCTGATCCTGTGACCTTGCCATGAGGCTTAGAGATGAATCATTAAATCGCTGCTTGAATTATTATTACTATTGTTATTATTAGTGTTATTATAATTAAGTGTCAGCCGCTTGGACTCCTAGTTGATTCCAAAATAGCTTTACTATTGGTACCATGCTGGTTTCTGCTTTCAAGAGGCAACAGTGAGAGTCAGCATGCTTAATACCCATAGTGAGTGTTATTATTATTATTATTATTATTATTATTATTATTATTATTATTATTGTTAAAGGACTGATGCTGATGCTGTTAAAGTAAATATAGAACTAGGGAAAACTAGGACACAATGGAACCGTGGCAACAGATTAATTTGCAGAGAGTGTTTTCTATTATATCTTTGGTTTATGATAATTTGATGAATTGCCTAATTAATTAGCTACAGTGGGTCTGTTTGTAAAAATGATGGTATTACTGATGATGGCAGACACCTGAGGGATGCAGAAGCGATGTACTGTACTGTATGTAATCAGGCTACGCTTATTCACTCGCTGATAAGCCGATCATGCTCTCGCTCCGATCGCTTGCCATAAGACAACATTCCCAATAGACACGACCGTTCTGCATACAGAACCTCGCCTTCTGTGTTGCAGTTATACCATCAGTGAAATTAAAATTAAAACGGCTCATCATGCAGTTTGCAGACATGGAAAAAGTGTGTAATTACCATTTTATGTATAACAGGCGTCTTGTTTGCCCTGATGACATCGTGAAAGGGAAGGTTGAGGAGCGGTGATCCGTATCACCTTATCTGCGTTCCCCCCTCGGGGCCGGAATTCACCACGCTCGCTCCAGACGGATAGAGATGACAGACTCATCTGTCAGGACGAACAGGAACATACCACGCACGCTACGATTGCTTCCCGTATTAGTATGTTTCCCCATCTCGACTGTAAACATCTTTTCCCCATGAATAATGACAATAGATAATGAGTCGATAATTTTTGTGTTATGTTAACATGGCAACTGGGTTGTGTCAGGCTGAACACACAGTGGTCTGAAATCAAAAAGCTTGATTGGAAGATTTCGCTGTTAAGGGGTCCATTATGCAAACCTCAGGTGGAACACTCAACAGGGTTTTGTAGCATAGATAATAAACCATGTTCATCCGCCTATTTAACTAGACCTAATTGTAATTTTCCTAATTTCCACAAATTGCTATTGGGGAGGGGGGAGGGGGGGGGGGGGGCATCATCTGTAAATGGGTGATTCTCTCCACATGAAATTAAAGTTGGTTGAGGAATCCAACATCAGAGTGGACAGTGTTTATTAACATAATAGGCCAACAGTGCTCCCAAGACACTCACGAAAATTAAAGTCTATTACACAAATGTTGATATTTGTTATATTTGAGGATGTCAAACAATTAGTTGGATCATTGATTGCCAGATTGATCATGGCTGCTGAGTATATGGCTCCATTGGGCTCGCTTCGAAACAGAGATGGATCGCTGGACACAGAATCGAGTCAATATGCACCCAATACCACAGATCGAGGGACACTAGGAAATGGAACGAATGGTTATTGGTTATTTTCTAGATGCTTCTCTCTTCTCATTGGTCTAATCAAGGGGAGTGGTGGTGGAATAATATCAACATTTAACACAAGCTACAATACCTTAGAAATATATACAAGCCTAAAGGTACACTACTGTTGGTGAGATACTGCTACATAGTATGTTGTTGTTTTTTTTGCACAAAATAATATAATCTCCAACAGCGTGTGGGACGGTACAAAGGAGAATAAAAAAATTATACACAATATTTGTATATAAGATTCCTATTCATACAAAGAATACGTATAATAGAGAAAGTTCATCGAGCCGTGAAATTTCACAGTCACACGGTTACACTTGGGAGTTTAAGCAACAGGAAGTTCGACACACAAAAACCCCACAGGAGTGTGCTGTGTGTACACTGTGTGAGAGAGCACTCTCACTGGCTCCTGTTGCCCAGGCAACCCGTTCTCAGAGTTTTTCAAAACTCAGATTTGGAATGTGACGCCACCCTTGTGTGTCTGTCTCTCTCTCTCTCTCTCTCTCTCTCTCTCTCTCTCTCTCTCTCTCTCTCTCTCTCTCTCTGCAGTCAGAAAACAGGATTAGGGGATAGAGGATGGAACGACTTATGGGTCAAGTAGCAAGCTTGTCTCCTCACCCGTCCTCCCCCCCATGTGTGTCTGGAGGTGACTATCTGACTCCAGACAAGGACAGCGGGGCGCTCCGACCATGTGTCTGTCCCCGCCCCCCCTCCCCCCCGGGGGACCTGGGCCTCAGCAAGGCTCTCCTACACTTCTCGCTGTGTCATCGCCACTGAAGAGAAAAGTCATTTACATACCCACGATCTTGTACTTTTTCAGTGTCAAAAGCTTTAATGGGATTTGTAAAAACGTGGGCCACGAGTTAAGCCTGCCACACAGACCAAAGACATTGTAAGTAAGAGGGATATTACAATGGGATGACGTGCAGGCAAGGGAAGGTAGGCCGGGGGAGAGTGTGTGTGGGTAGCAACTGTCACATGGCTCGCCATCCTTCCAGGATCGCTTTAAGCTTTTTAGCTTAGACTGTTCTGTATGAATCAGGTCACACACACACACACACACACACACACACACAAACACACACACACACACAAAACCCTAAAACATGTTTTTTTTTTTAAATGGACTACATTTTGAATTTTTGGACATTTTAAAATTGATTAGTTTTTTGGAAGGACACCAAACCGTGGCCTAGCACAAAGACAAATATGACTGGAACACGATAATAAACATGCACTGATTGTTATGGCAACGATAAGTGATGGTTTTCTCAGCAAGCAGAAGCATTGATATATTGTTCTTTGAACATTGTATTTGAATAAGTTTACCAACAACATAAAGGGAGAGATACCTCCACAACTGCTAGTTTGCTGAATCTGGGGCAAGCTGTTGATAGGGAGTAAGTACAGTTCTATCACATCGAATTATGTCATCTTCTCCTTTTACAGTATAAAGGCTCTAACCACATAGAGCAGACATATTGTACATGATGTCCTTCCTAGGATGCGGTATTCAGATGCCCTACTGATCTATAGTGCCTCTTAAACAGGCTGTGCCTAATAGCTCAATGTGAAGCACTCTTGACAGTCTCCAATGTGCTACAATGAACAAAAGTTAAATCAGTGAAAAGGAAAATGGATGTCACTCCATACAAGCCTACTTCACAAAAGAGCTTTTCCAATCATAGTGCATTCGAGCAAAAATTAAATCTGTCATAAGCTTAGTTCCACATTCCTCCTTCTATTAGCACAGCAAAGCACATACCGCTATCCTTCTTTTCTATCTCCTCTCTTTATTGCCTTGCTCTCCAACAGGTCTGTCAATGAACACAATAATTTCTGGTCGAGAGTACATGGGGTCTATTCTTGTGGAAGAAAAGCATGTGTCTGACCTAATGGCTTCTCACGTCAACGCAAAAATGTAACCTCGTCAAACTAAAAAATACCATTCATTCCAGCTGACACCACGGCAGTAGTTAAGCCTCTCAGAATTATCCTTATACTTACTGTAAAAGTGCAGTTATGACTAAATACAAACATAGCTCAGAGACGGTAGTGGGAGTGCGTTATCAACCTTCTTGCTCACACCCTGAGCGATGAGTAGGTCCAACTCTTCTGAATTCATTTATTATAGTTTTTTATTTACATTTTCTTGAGTCAAGGACATTTTTTTCGGAGTGGGGCAGTCCCACTCATATTTTTTCATTTTATTGACAGATACAGTAGAGATTTAGACAGGAAGGATGGGTGAGAGAGAGAGAGGAGGGATGACATGCAGGATATGTCCCCGGCCAGGATCGAACCGAGGACCCTGCGGTTACATGGTCAACGCTTAACCCGCTACGCCACCTAAGCGCCCACTAAAGGCGCAGGGGTAGTGTAGGGGTAGGGTAGGGGTAGTGGTGGTCTAGTGGATAGTGAGTTGGACTTGTGATCGGAAGGTTGTGAGTTCAAATCCCGCCTGAAGCCACACCACTACTAGTGTGCCCTTGGGTAAGGCACTTAGCCCTCAGTTACTCCAGGGGGAATGTCCCTGTAATTCGTAATTGTAAGTCGCTTTGGATAAAAGCGTCTGCTAAATGACAAAATTATTAAATTATTAAAGGACATTTTGATGACATTTGTTAGTTTGCTCCTCTATAGCAGGTTTTCTCCAAACATTGAATATCCATTGGAGTTGTAGCAACACTTTTGAAATGTAAATAATAACAGAAGTAAACAAACATAATAATGCATGATTGAAACCACCTTTTGTTCAAATTGAGAAAATGTATAATTTGATGCTGAATAATGCTGAACAAATCAAATCTTGGGATGATGTGAGGTGCTGTTAGCAAATTGTTAAGATTTGTTGTGCTGGAAACGGTTGTCTGGCATAGACACAAATTGTCGCTATTATATTGCAGATTTTTCCATGTTGCCAAAAAGTTCAAGGATTGTAATTCATCTTCTGAGAGAAGAAAAGACCTTCCTGTAGATAGGGAAGACAACAATTATGCTAGATATGCTATCTAGCCAACCAATATATATTTAGAAGCTCTGCTTTGTCAAACACGTTTCCTATGCCAACATGTGCCCGCAGCGTGAAGCCATGGGCAGCTCAGAGCCGCATAACCAGTTAACACTTCTTTTGAGGATTCCTGAATAGGAATTATTTGATTATTTTCTGTCTAAAGAATCTTGAAACTTTTATTTATTCAAGTTTTGAGGACTACTGTGCTGTTTCCTACAGTGAGAGGCATGATTACAAGATATGCTCTTTGAAACATCACAGCCGACAGCAGACGACATACAGTGTATAGATAAAATCGAATGAATTTCAATTATTAGTGGTATTATAATGAAGACAGTGTCAGCAGCTTGGACTACTAGTTGATTCCAAACGAGCTTTACTATTGGTATCACGCAGGGTATTTACTATTGGTATCACCCCCCCCACAGACACACACACACGCTTTATTACAGTGGCTTCTTTCTCCCTTCGTGACAAACCCTGCGACTTGGACGGGGCTGAACAGTGCTGAAACTGGCAAAGAGCAGGACGTAGAAGAGGTTAACCCTGAGTCATTACTATGAAATGAACCACGGTTAACCTGTCTGACCTGTTGGTAC
Organism: Nansenia antarctica; assembly: GCF_963989245.1. NCBI lineage: Eukaryota > Metazoa > Chordata > Actinopteri > Argentiniformes > Microstomatidae > Nansenia > Nansenia antarctica. Next base: position 23,267,292 of record NC_137685.1, on the reverse strand, counting down.
TGTGTCATTTCCAATATGGGAGAGAGAAAGCATTCCTTCATCCACACGAGCCTGACAGAGCAGTCAGGTCAGTAGTAAATTACCCCCACACTAAAGGCCCAGGCTACACGATGACGAAATGCAATTTCTGAGCCGATCTGATCCCCTAGCCACACAAGCGCTTTTCACACCGTCATGCAAACGAATCTCTGGCCACATGGAATCGCGTATTACAGGATCATTCGAGTACACTGGGCATGCGCGTGCTGGTAGACCCAGGAAATTATTAAAGTATAATTGATAATGTCAATAATGTGATAATGTCCCAATGTACTACCCGCTATCTGCACTCAAGTTTTATATTCGTATATATATTTACAGATGTTGTTAACGTTTGCTATTCTGTTGGAAACTGGAACATGTATCACATGTTTGTCGTTGTGTGAAAATAACAATAATACAGACAATGAATCTGCAGTGCAATGCGCATATATACGTATATATCAATCATATATATATCAATCATATATCAATCATATATATATATCAATCATATATCAATCATATATAGTATATATCAATCAATCAAACTTGATTTATATAGCACAAGTCATACATTGAATGTTTGATCATTGGCTGGTTTCAAGAGTTTTGAGCCATTAGCAAGAAACACAATGGGACTACAGAAACTGAACGAACGCCCATGCTATGCTTTCCATTGAATATACATTGATCCAGGGACAAGATGTATTTCAACAGTAAAGTTATTGAGAGGTTTGCTCACGCAAAGAACTGCCGCGCTACCTTCCTATTCAAGTGAGTTATGTTTCGACATGTATGACAAAATGTGTGTCTAGACCTTTGATGGGCACACTTGTTACTTGTTGCTTTCAGAATTGTATTTATATAGTACAAGTCATGCACTGAATGTAACGTCAAGTGCTGAACAGTAGTAAATAAACGACAATACAGTACATTCTCCACCGTTTCCCTAATTGGTGGATGATCACATTAGACACGCTACTTGCACCCGTACACATGTATCCAATATCAAATGGAAACATTGAAGAAGCTAAAATAGCCTTATCTTATCATGTACAAGTGTGGACATTGACATAGTAGTTAGCCATGCCTTACTTACACCATACAGATGCATCATATTGATATGTACATTGAAATGTTTTATATTTAGTCGATTCTTTTATCCAGTGACTCTACATCATCGTTTTTCAACACATTCTCCCGTATCGCTGACCACACGATACTAAATACGATACGGAAACTCCCTCGCAGTGTTTTCATAAGTTCGCTGGGTCAGCTCTCGAAATCGGCGGAGTCATGTGGCCGTCAGGTGCAAACGATATCAAATCATCGCTGATTCAGCCAAATCTGTCGCCGTGTGGCCTCGGTCTAAATGCCCCAGATCCCAGTTGTGGGAGGTCTGCTGGCTGGCCAGCTGGGAGATGATCCCATAAGAGTGTGTGTGTGTGTGTGTGTGTGTGTGTGTGCGTGTGTGTGTGTGTGTGTGTGTGTGTGTGTGTGTGTGTGTGTATGTGTGTGTGTGTGTGTGTGTGTGTGTGTGTTTGGGGAGGGTGTGGGGGAGGAGAGATGTAGGAAGAGATTATGCATTGTGGGGTGGTGGGGATACAGCGGGATGGGGAACGGGGGCAGGGGGGTGGGTGGGGGGGGAGAGAAGGAGGTTAAACCAGGGAGAGATTAAACGTAATGCAGAACGGCACGGCAACAGGCAGCTGAGGGGGAAACCCGACGCCGTCACAGTCATCCAGCGCTGCAGAGATCCCCATTGGGAGCGGGCTCTTCATTAAAGTGACATAATCAGAACAAGCACAGCAGGTTAGATGCCACACACACACACAAACACACACACACACACACACACACACACACACACACACACACACACACACACACACACACACACACACACACACAGGAGGTGAGCTGCCACACGTCTCATTGAGAAAAGAAATCTTGACGGGGCCTCCCCAGCCATCTTATCCCAGCACGCTTCCTCCTCCTCGCCTCGGTGCGTGCTCGTAGAACGATGTGAAAGCCATATTATTTCCCTCTCTTTCCTCCTTTCCGTCGATCTATCACTCCATCTCTAGAGTATGACACGCTATTAGAACATTAAAGACAGCTTGACTACATTAGGTATCCACGGTTGGCGTAATCCTGGAGCTGCCAGAGTCCATAGCACAACAAAAGGCCTTCAGTGTGAAACCCCCATACACTCAACATGCTTTTACTAGCACTGTGTGTTTGCTTGCGGAGCTTTTGAGTGGACTGACAAATACATGTGGACACTCAATAGAAATAACACGGGTGGTGAGTGAACGCACTCAAGCACTACTTTTGCTCTCCGCCGAAAGATGAAAACAAATCACGTAGCCAAGTGAGAAATACACAAATAGATAATAATATGTTAGACTACGGTCATTAGGGAATGCTTCATATTCTACTTTGTAGTACAAACATCCACTCACCGAACACTTTATTAGGAACATTATACTAATACTGGGTAGGGCCTCACCTTTTCTCTCAAAACAGTCTTAATTCATGGCACCGACGTTGTCCACAAGATGTTGTGAAACAATCCTTTGAGATTCTGGTCCATGATGACATGATTGCATGAGGCTATTCCTGCAGATGTTTCAGGTGCACTTTTCGAGCTGTGAATCTCCAGTTCCGATCGATCGAGCTCTCTGCTAGGGCCAGCTTGAATGTTTCTCAATAGCAATCTTGATGATCTTGAGTGCAGACTAAGCCTGACTGAGCATGTACCCGGTTTGAAAAGCAGTCTGGCTTTAGAAAATCCTCAAACGGAATCCGTCAAGATAACGACACCCCTGCTAATGAATGAGCGTCTCGTCGGCCAGCCTTCGATTAGATATGACGATTCCCCAGGTGGGTATCAACCCCAGTTCCATTTGAACAAGGGGGGAAATGAGAAGTCGGCAGTTTAGTCCAATAAAAGGCAGAGATTAAAGAAGCTTTCGCTGCCAAGTGTGGTTAATTGATTTATAATTTATCAGCGGGTTGCGTCAAGCAGTGTGGGCCACGAGAGAGATGAAGCTGGTTCTGGTTACAACCTCTGAGATTTCTCTCACTAGAAAAAGACATGATGTAGACAGGCTTGCTCTCTGTGGATGTGGACAGCCTTGCTTTCTCCGGGGGAAATATTGGATCTGGACAGCCTGGGTGTAGGGTTATGAAACAACAGCTGTCTAAACCCCCCCCCAAAATCTCGCTCCCGCAAGCAAAAAAACTATAGTGAGGAGTGAGGACTTCATTAAAGGAAAATCTATTATTGAGTAAATGCACGTTCTATCAATGCTCATCTTCCAAACACTAAACACTTTTTGACATCTTGACTGTTACAAAGGCACACTGGCACAAATCTCCTATATGATGTATATTAATTTCTGCCTACGTTTGGTATACAGCTAATTACAACATGCAAAAAAATAATAATTCTAGTGAAAATTAACCTGATGGTTACTACTGTACACATGCACATAAATGTAAGAACGGCACAAACTAAATGCTACCGTCAAATCCAGCGTGATCTATGATGCCAATATGTAAATGAAGTGTCATTAATCTCTTTTTGTCTTGTCTTGAAAGGTCAGTATGTGTAAAGACAATGTTAGAGAAACTGTTTTCTTAGAAGATATGAACGATAACATCTATTTTTTCTTCATGACTGAGAGGTCCTTGCCAAGGTCAAATCTGAGACTGTCATTTAGCTTACCGGTAGTCGTGAGCAATGTTAAGGTGCAGTAAAGTTGTGTGCTTCATGTACCTAGTTGAATGTCAAGCCAAAGTTTTGTTTGTCTGGTGAAACAATGACCTTGGAAACACATTGTTGATGTTCAAAATGATGTTCAAACATGACTCCATATTTCCTCAGCTTGTAATGTACACTTGCCTATATAACCCTCACCAACGCACTGTAGAGTTTATAGCTAAATAAAAGAACTGGGTCATAATTGGTTGACAGCTGTTGCTGTGTCTTTTTCAAAGCCTTTGTTTCATGGACAAAGCCCGGTCTCTGAACTATAATTGTGTCAATTAATGTCAAATTATCTTAAATGTTATGCCAAATGGTAGAGCATATTTGGAGTATTTATCACCTCCAAACACCAGAGCATTATTAAACACCAATATTACAGCTTGAGGCGGCTGAGACAAAGAGAGTTTCTTCTTCCTCTGACATCCTTAATAGTCTGGAGCTTTTATGTTGTGTAGTACACCGACTGGGGAAGCTATAACTGCGGAGTGGCCAGCTGTGAACCATTAAGACAAGGCAATGACCAGCTGACAGCGAAATCAGATTCCCAACCGAGAGCCAGTGTAACACCCACCACAGCTGGGCTAAATTATGACTTCGTTTTGTTGTTGTTGGACATTTGACTTTGACACAGGGGTGTGTTCATGTCTTCAATGTTAACACCACACATGAAGATGAATACAGAAAAGAGGGGAATTCGTCCCCAATGTTAAACAGTGTGTAACATATATGAGCATGTAATTGCCTCTCAGAATGGATAGTCACACATAGTTAAGGGAGTGGCGTTCTGTACAGTGTTATGGCTTAGATATAGTGTAGGAGTGTGTAAAAGATTACTCACCCTGTACCAGACAATCTCTCGAAGTCTTCCATCAGTCTTGAAGTTACACTTCAGGGTAACGGTCTCTCCCACGACTACAGGAGGGAGTGGCTCAATAGTAACGGTCAAATATCCTAGAGGAGAAAAAACATTCAGCATGTTGTTTCTAATATCACACAATGTATATATTCACACAAACATGATGGCAACGATTTTGCCAATATTTAAACACATTTAGTTCAGTATGTAACTGGCCAGATCACTGGTGTTAAGATCTAGAAGGATTTCTAACAAATAGTTCTCACTACTTTTACATTACAGAGAATCTTGACATATTATTTACTATAACATACATTTGATGATTCAAACATGTGAGAGACTTTCTGCCTTGAAATACATTAGAAAAAGGAACAGAGTAAAGAAAGCATTATTTATGTCTGAACGCAGGTGCATTACACCACAGAAAACTGAATTGAACCTCAAATGAATATCTCGTATTTCTGACTGAATGCTTTACGTGATTTATTTAAGGTTTTGTCGGATCGTTGCTATGTCAACAGATGAAAACAGAAGCAAACTAATATGTGGATAGACAACAAACGTACATGACTAATAATGAATTAGTCCTTCACACATTAGTCATATAGTATACAGTATAGTGTGTATCATGTTATTTCATTAACACTATTTGTCACAGCTATTTATTTTCCAATGTTCTCAAAAATGCATCTAATGTTGTTTGGCCTTGGGTTAACTTCCTAGGTCAGCGTAGCAGAGGCATTGAAACACTGTATGACGGTGTTAATTACAATTAAATACGACTTCATACCTTCAACCCATGGCTTTTGATTATTCCTACAGTATGTAGTGTAGGCGTTGGAATTACTTATTAAATCTAATCAATTAGATGCTGAGATGTCAAATCAAAACAACAGTAATAGTAATCAAATAATCAAAATAACTGATTGCAACGTTACAACCCAACTAATTGACCTATTGAAAACACAGTGGGGCTATTACTTTGTGACCTAGCATTTGGGATTTAAGCCAGCTTTGAGCATGTTCCCCCATAACAGAGATGAGTTTACACTACACCTGTCAGATAGTTAACCGTACTCTGTCAAACCAATCAGGACATCTGTCTGGTGGTTAATGTCTTGTCACTATGGACTGCACATCTATTATGCCCATTGCCCTCAAGAAATTATTTGCATGCATGAGATCAAATATTTTCCTGCTCCACTGGTTGTTGACTTCCTCTTCCACGCAATCACCAATACACATCTATTTGAATAGTCTACTTATTTTTCCAGCTATAGGTAAAATCAATTAAACTACCCTGTCCTTATTCAACAGTCATCATCATTGGCAATCACTCTCGGTAGAGTATGATTGTCCTCCTGTTATGCGTTTGGTTTGTGGGTCTTCAAGTGGCTGTAGAGGCCAATCCTGGCAGAACTATCGCTTGATAGACTAGAGGAGTTTTGTCTTGGTCTGGATGTCCCGATTTTTCAAAGACTCTCTTCCTCAGACTAGCAAAAGCCCCACTGGCACACCCAATACGGTGGTGAATCTCGTCATCAATGACAGCTCTTGCGGAGAGAAGACTGCCAAGGTAGGCGAAGTGATCCACATTCTCCAAGGGGTTGTTGTCCACACAGACTGTTGGGGTTTGGGAGGGTACATCAGGTGCTGGTTGGTGTAAAATCTTCTTGATGTTTAGCTCAAGCCCCAGGAGCCGATAAGCTCTATTTTGTATTTGTTTTTACTGCACAAAGAATAAAGAACATTGAAGTTTGACAAAAGGCAAAACAAAGTAAGAACCTTACTTTGAGAATAAGAACCTTGAGAACCTTACTCCGAGACACTAATGAACAAAACAATGATGTTAGACCGCTCAAATTAGTTGTTAAAATAGATGATCCATTAATTATGCATATAGCCTCGTAGTTTGTGAAGTCTCCCACTCTCGCTGTAATTCACATCCTGTTATTTACTTATTGACAAAGTTATTGTTATAGACATGACAGCCCCACGCGCTTTAAGGAATTTGAGTAATTATCCGATCAATCTCTCCCTCACTCCTCCTCCACCTCATAGACAACACAGTATAGTGTTTATTGTCTCGCTGCATCAAATCTGGTCGATGTGACTGAAGTCACATGAAAACTCTTTAGCAACAATTTGTCCCATCTTGGAATGTTTGTTGACGCTGCAACCATGCAACTAACCTGCAACCATGCAACCATGCAACACATTTCATCAGATTACTACCCCTGGCAAAATGGAAGTTCTCAACGACCGTTCCTTGATCACTAATCTATACTATATATATACACTGAATGTATACAGAATGTCCTTAAACCATCTATTTACCAGAGATTTAAGCTGATACGCAATTTCACTGACCCCTAGTGAAAAGTGAGGTGACTTTTGCAGCACATTGCAATTGAGGTCAAAGTTAAACATGCTCTAAACCACAGACCTGGGAACACAACAATCTCATTTAAGCAGCGTGGGAGTTTATGTAAGCACGCATCTGTCTCTATTGGGTTTAGACAGAATGACTATGCTAAGCTAACTGTCAGACCAATAGCCCCAGTATGTTAGTATTTGTTCATGAACATGAAAAACAAATATGAAAGCTGTTCTCCTACTGTGAAAAGCAAGCAATTACTGGTATCCATCACACTTATTTGTTATACTTATAACTGTCTCAAAGAAATATTTTGACATTGCAAAACGTAGCCCCAGGAGGGATATACGAGGGAATAATAAGCTATCCTTCCGCGCAAAAATGCACTTACATTTAGCAGACGCTTTTATCTAAAGCGACTTACAATTAGAGACTATAGGGACGGTCTACATGGAGTAACTTAGGGCTAAGTGATTATTTTTATAGTGAGTATTACTATGCCTCATGCGTCTCTGTAAAACAAGATAAACATACTTCTTCAGGACACACCAGTGATGATGATGAGGTGGGATTTGAACTCAAGAGTTTCTGATCAGCAGTCCAACTCATTATCTCCTAGGCCAGGGCACCACTCTCCACATTTCTATTCACTAAGGTTTCTCCTCAGTGGCATCTCTTTCACAGTGCGCTGAACCCACAACCCACTGTGCGATCAACATAAACCTGCTGACCTTAACACGACCAAACCACTGTCTAATTTATCGGCATCACTTAAAGGTCAGATAGAGATTCAGCACCATGGAGAGCTCTGGTACCGGTTTCAGGGCTGCCACAACTGCATACAGCTCCAGCATTAATACATAATGATGACATTTACCTGACCCTTCCAAAGCGACTTACATAGCCTTGAGTGCATACATTTTTCAGTATATATGTATTAGCCAGCACTAGCTCTATGAGTGATTAAAATGTATTTGCCAAGAACATAGACAAACGGGACACAAGAAATAGGGTACTTGCAGGGTCAATAAGACAGCCTTAGTACATCACTCCCTTAGTAATATAACACATTGAATATTGGTTTCTCAATTGTGAGTAATGTTAACAGCTCTGTCATTGGTCGGGAGCAAGCTGTTAAGAGTTCTATCATTGGTCGGGGACTTTTGTTTACAAAGTTCCTAAACTAATATTATCCAGCAACTGTGATTGGCACAATCTGATTGGTTAAAAGGTGCATTCCAGCCTTGATCGAATAACGATAGGGACTTTAAGCAGCGATGGTTGAAGGGACGGTTGATGGGACGGTTACGGCGGTCAAGAATAGCCGTCTCTTCAACCGTCGCTAAAGTCCCTAAAGTACTGTACAACGGCAACACCTCTTTACTGTTCTATTTGAATGATCACTGCACAGCATCTGACAATAATTACTCCTAGGCTTCACAGGCTTATCTTATAAAATGCACTTCACTAAAAAAGGGTTAGGGTTAAAAAGGTTATTTTGACTTGGCTAGTACTGGCACTGACGTTACAAAACATTTACATTTACATTTTTGGCATTTCGCAAACGCCTTATTCCAAAGCGACTTACAATCGATACATTTTACTAAGCAAGGGAATCATCAATTCACCAGTCATACCAGATAAGTTACTAATAAGAGTAATCTGGCTCAGGCCAGGGGCCATTGGCAGTCGTCGTGATAGAAGATGTAATTTCTTTAGACACTGGAGAAACAGTACAAGGGGGGTAAGTAGAAATCTTAGGTGACACAGTATAGGGGGAAGCAGGTGTCTCAGGCGGCACAGTGCTGGGGGGTAGTAGATGTCTCAAGAGGAGCAGTTAAGGTGTAGCCTGAAGAGATGGGTCTTCAGTCTCCGGCGGAAGATGGGGAGTTTCGGCCAGCAGAGGTGGAGGAACGAGGTGAACAGGCTGATGTTTGAGGGGTGACCATAGCCTGCAGGTAGGCAGGGTCTGTTCCTTTTGCTGCCTGGTAGGCAAGCACCAGGGTCTTGAATCTGATGCGAGCTGCTATCAGGAGCCAGTGCAGGGTGGAGGAGGGGGGTAACATGAGACATTTTGGGGAGGTTGAACACCAGACGGGCAGCAGCATTCTGGATGAGCTGCAGAGGTCTGATGGCGGAGGCTGGGAGCCCGGTTGCAGTAGTCAAGGCGGGAGATGACCAGTGACTGGGTCAGGAGTTGCGCTGCTTCTCTGGTGAGGAATGGATGTATCCTTCTGATGTTGTAAAGGAAGAATCTTCAGAAGCGTACTGTCGCTGAGATGTTCTTCGCACAGGATAGGCGGTTGTTCATGATCACTCCAAGGTTCTTGGCTGTCTGGGAGGGGGTTACAGTAAAGTCTTGGAGAGGGCAGGCTTTCCCAGGGATGAAGAGTAGCTCAGTCTTGTTAAGGTTGAGCTTGAGATGGTGGGCTGACATCCATGTAGAGATATCAGCGAGACATGTAGACACATGTAGGTCAGAGGGTGGGAAGGACAGGAAGAGTTGAGTGTCATCTGCGTACCTGTGGTAGGAGAACCCATGTGAGGAGATTACAGAGCCAAGAGACTTGGTATAGAGGGAGAACAGTAGGGGCCCTAGGACAGAGCCCTGGGGTACTCCAGTGGTGAGGGTTCATGGAGAAGACAACGATTCTCTCGAAGTCACCTGGTAGGAGCGACCCGCCAGGTAGGAAGCAAACCAGGAGTGTGCGGTGCCAGAGATGCCCAGTTCTGAGAGGATGGAGAGAAGGATCTGGGTCTGGATCTGATCTGACTGTGTCGAAGGCAGCAGACAGGTCCAGGATAATGAGAACAGAGAACAGAGGAGAGGAAGGAAGCTTGAGCAGAGTGGAGGGCCTCTGTGACAGCAAGTGACAAACAATCAAGTGGTTTCAGTAGAAACTGGTTTGTAGGCCATACAGTTTTAACCCAAACAGCTAACACACAGCTACCAGTAACACAATGGTTTAAACAAATCAAATCAAATCACATTTTATTTGTATAGCGCATTTCTTACAAGATGCAACTCAATGCGCTTCACATACTGACAGAGCCGCAAGCAGGCAAAAGTAAAAACCTGTACACTATGTAGCCAGGAAAATTCCCTTGCAGCCCTCTACTCATAGAGCGACTACTAACCAGTTTGCCTACCAGCACCCAGAACAAGAATCAATTCACTTACTAGGCTGAATAAAAGATGTCTCCACTCCAAATGTATGACAAAACTACCAAGCCAGTTCAGTAGTTAGCTTACGTTGCCATGCCAATCATATTGGCGGCCACGCATTTCTGAAATAGTAACAAACCTGCTTCCTTAGCGACGTGATCATATCGTGTAACTATGTTTCTCAGTGAAGGACAGAAACCCAATACAATATATCATGAAAAGAAGCTCCTGGACCGATGTTTATTATCATAATTTTTTGCTGTCAATGGAGAAAAAAACGCTTAAAAGCAATAACACACTTGGTGGTTAAGGTGTGCTGTATGGTGGTTTGAGCACGGCTTAGCTGACAGCTGTGCTGAAACCACGATATGCCGTAGCACACCCTCTTGTGTGTTATTGCTTAATCACATTCTGTACAAGCAATTTCCTGTGTGCATAAACAGGACAATATCTGACACTTTCAATCTCAGTAAGCAAATATTTTCCCATCAGGAGGTTGGTGCAAAAAAAAAGAAGATAAACCACCTTTGACTTGTTCTTCACCTTAGTAAGAAAACAAATAAATCATCCAAACTTTCATTCAATAACTAAAGTAGGTCAGCTAGTGGACTGGGATATGACTGCAGCAACGGAGGCTTGTGGAGGTAGAACATCGGAGGACGGGCTCATTGTAATGCATGGAACGGAATGACGAATGGTATATCTAATGCATGGAGCAGAATGAGCATTGGTATCAAACACAAGTGTCCTTATTCCATTCCATGTGTTACAATGAGCCCGTCCTCCGATTTCGACCTCCACCAGCCTCCCCTGGATTGTAGTAGGCCAGTGCGACTGTGATATGGCTATAATTAATAACTATAAAGCATGTCTGGTCACAGGTAAAAGGCCCTTTGGGTGGACCAGCCACCGCAGTGACCTGAAGAGGAGCGTTAAGAGGATACACACCGATTGGACGGTCTCTCCTTTCAGCACACACCTAGATATGCTTATTAAAATAATCTTAATTTAATCAGGCAGGCTGAGGAGATCCTCTCTCCAGAGCAGATTTGAATGGATAAGCCCTGCCGGAGACTCTAGGTCATTAACACAGAGCTGATACTCTTAGAGCAAATCCCAACCACTTAGTACAGGCACACAAGGAGCCGAGGCTCATAAACCTCTCCCTGTGAGTCCTCTCTAGGAGCACGGATGCAAGAGAGACCCGGCTTGGTCAGGGGGGAAATTAAGTTCCCAATTGAAATGTCATCTGACTTCGGTGGCATGCGAGTGTCACTCGAGGGAATGTGTATCCTTGCCTCCACAACATGACATGTTGTTTAGGGTCTAGAACGTTCCCTACGTGATTAATAGAGCACCGTCAACCTGAGTAACTGCTCCCGACGGTAGGGCCGCAAATGTAAACATGTATGTGTGAAATGCATTTTAAATGGCAACGGCTAATACATGGTAAACACTATCGCTGAGATGGTTCACTCCCGTGTGTGCAATTATGTGCAGACATGAATCATAATTGAAATGCATAATTTGGATTTCGATCGATTGAAAAAAAAGCATGGTCATCATGATCAACAACACACAATCTAAGTGTGGTGTATTATATTAAAGGTAGACTCTCCGGGGCGCTTAGGTGGCGTTGACAATGTAACAGCAGGGTCCCTGGTTCGATTCCGGCCGGGGACATATCCTGCATGTCATCCCTCCTCTCTCTCTCTCCCATTCTTCCTGTCTAAATCTCTACTATATCTGTCAATAAAAATGAAAAATATGAGTGGGACTGTCCCACTCAGAAAAAAAATACTTACAAAAAGAAAAAAGAAAAGGTAGACTCTCCGATATGACGTACATAGCAAAACAAGCAGGGTGAACCTGCCGGGTACCTTTGATAACAGAGGTGCAACAGACCAGAGAATTGACACTGTAGAGTTGAGTGCGATGAGCACGTACACTATGTCAGAGTGCAGTGAAACAAGTGGACACTCTTCTCCACTCTTTTTCAGTACAGTATACCCTCACTGAGCACTTTGTGTAACTTTATTTATTATGTATTCTGCTGTTGTAGCCTAGCCGCCGCAAGGTTTTGACGGGTTGTGCATTCTGAGATGTTTTTCTGCTCACCACAATTGTACAGAGTGGTTATCTGAGGTACCGTAGCCTTTCTGTCAGCTCCAACCAGTCTGGCCATTCTCCGTTGACCGACCTCTCTCATCAACAAGGCGTTTCCGTCCGCAGCACTGCCGCTCACTGGATGTTTTTTTTCTTCACTGTACCATTCTGAGTAAACTCTCCAAAGTGTACAGAACAATCCCAGGAGACCAGCAGTTTTAGAAATACTTAAACAACCCCCGTCTGGCACCAACAATCATGCCACAGTCCGAATCACTGCGATTTTGTTCACTCCCAGTGGTTCTCAACCCTCTCCTCGGGGACCCCCAGCCGCTCCACATGTTTGATCTGTTCCACCACCAGCTCACCTGATTCAACTGATCAAGTACAAACCATAATTGCTTTATACTTGATCAGTTGAATCAGGTGTGCTGGTGGTGGAACAGATCAAACATGTGGAGCGGCTGGGGGTCCCAGAGGAGAGGTTTGAGAACCTCTGCCCTATACTGATGATCAATGTGAACACTACTAGAAGTTACTTGCCCGTATCTGCAGGATTGTATGCATTGTGCTGCTGCCACACGTTCGGCTGATAAGATAATTGCATGAACGAGAGGGTGTACCAGTGTTCTGGGAGTGTATTTGTAGATGCTCTGTTTTCACAGGCGTGGCGTCATAGACATGAATGCTTTGTAAACCAGGGCACCCTTGAAAATTAGACTTTGGTCTCAATGGGTTCCCTTGGTGAAATAAAGGTTACAAAAAATCATAATAATAGCCCCGGAGCCTACAATTTAAGGTATACAGTGCCATGGATGTGTTTCTACTGTGTGAAGCTACTGGTCTTGGGTGGTTTCGGAGAGATTATCCTAATTGGTAACAATTCTGTGGCCATGTACCAAAGGAGAGGGATATCGGCTTGGCATAGCCGCAGATAGAAAAGAGCTCAGAGGCAGTGGGTGGGGAGGAGTGAAGGATTGTTAAGAGCAAATTACATGGGCTATGCACTGGTGCCAGAGAAGTTCATATTTCCAATAGTCCCTGGGAGCAATGTGTGCCAGTGCAGCAGTATACTGCCATTCAACTACAGGACATAAGGAGATAATACCAACACTATTCAATAGTCCATAACTAACTACTATTAGAAAAGTAGTACTAGGGCTTTCGATTAAAACAATTAGTTGATTAATCTTTTCCTATTAGTTGATTAATCTACCGAGTAATCTAATGTGTAAATGGGATTGAATTTTGTTACGGTGTGTTTTACACCTTATTTAGGGGGGTCACATATTTATTTTTAATTCCTAGACTCGAAAACCCAAAGTGGTGCTTGAAAAAATACATAGGGAGTAAAGGGATTCTTTTAAAGTTAAGAATGAAACAATGGCCTCCAAATGGCAATTCCAATGCGTGAGCTTAGAATTATAAGGTTCTATCTCCGTCTAGGGTAGTTCAAAGATATTGAGCGTCAACGTTTTTACATTCCATTATGTTTTGTGAGATGAAACTTTGTATTTTATGAATTACTAACTCAAAAATGTCAACATTTTAAAAATAACCCCACACAGGCATTAATTAACACCTAATGGATCAGATTATGTAAAAAACTCAATTTTGACAAAAATTGAGATAGAACTTTATAATTCTAACGTCACGAATGCCATTCCCAGTTCATCATTCAACTGTTTGCCTTTGAGAAGCGCACAGAGTGATTCACTGATACACCAATTCCATCAGCCAGAGGCCATGCTTAGATCTGCCTGCACCAATCAGGCATCAGATCACTCAGACCCACTCCCCAACTCCACCGCCCCCCCCCCCCCCCCCCTCCACACACGTGTATGTGTGTGATGTATGTGTTTTGTGCATGTGTATAATAATGTGTATATGCAGGTGTGTGCGTCAGAGTGAGAGAGAGAGAGATCCTGGTATATTTCTCAAGGGATGCTTCAATTAGTGTACAGAGCCACAGGGTCTTTGCTGTCAACTAAATAATTATGTTTCCGGATGGATCTGAATGTACATGGTAGAGGGACAACGGGTAACCTTTAACAAAAACAACACAACAGACAAGAGGTGTTTCAAGGTTATTTTTTGAGGGAGGCAGACCCACTCTTTTATTTTCATTTCCATTTTTATTGGACAGAAATAGTGGAAAAAGGCAGTTATGTCATTTGAACCCACGCCGACATGGGCATGTGTGCACTGTAGGCCATGGTGGTAGACTGCTGGACCACCCCAGGCCACAACCATTGGTAAACTCTTTACGTATGAGAAACCACCAGTGACAGGACCAGACTTGGCAGCCTGTATCTACCAAACTCTAAACACAACCACAGATCCCTACCAACCCGACTCTAATAGTAATGCTAACCCTTCAACTGCAGACTCCACTAGTAATGCTACCTATTCAACTGTAGACTCCACTAGTAATGCTAACTATTCAACTGAAGACTCCACTATTATTGCTAACTCTTCAACAGCAGATTCCACTATTAATGCTTATTATTCAACTGCAATAACCATGCTGGATATTCAGTTGGTCTGCTAGCGTTTGGTGGATCAGGGTGTGTCATAGCAATCATCAGAGTTGGATAACCACTAGGCGAAAGTAATACCCTCAAGATACGAAATCAAATATACAGTTAATATGAACTGCATCACATCTGCGGGTGTGTGTTATCTATTGGCTTAAACTAAATACTAGTGGTATTAGTGGTAAAAGAGACAAAAATATCACATCAAGTTTCTGTCAAGGTATCTGTATTTTCGTGTCATGGGTTGGCTATATCCAGTAAGCTCAGACAAGGTCTGTCTGGCAGTGTGAACACCTCAGGTTTAGCCGGGCTTAAATTCAACAGGCAGGGCTTACATTCTGTTTTAATGCTAGCACTGCACAATATCGATCCTCCCTGTGCTGTAAACCCTGCGTTTGGTGGAAGCAGAGCAGCTACATTTATATCTGGCCTCTGTCCTTCCAACATATGAATCAGAAGTTCTGCTCTACCCGATACTACCGTCAAATGTCCCCACACCCAGACACAGCAGATAATGTCACCATCGCTCTTCAGTCAAGGGGGCTAAAGCTGAGTCTGACTAGACTTGACGTTAACTGGTGGAGTGGGCGTTGTTTATGAATGGAATCGGGGTGTTGCTCAGTTGATAAACTGGCTTAAAATAATGTCTTCTATCAGCTCAGAGGAGTGCAAATATAGACCTTTACAAACATAAACCAGGCCGTGTGTAAAAACGACTGTACGTCTTAACGTGAAATGCTTGATGTGCAACGGAGCGGCAGCCTGTGTGATCATTGTTGGGCCACATAAAGTGCGTTGGAGTGGCTGCAGAGTGCATAGGCTTTAATTGGCCGGTATTAACTGGTTGTTGAGGCAGACGAGGCCTCCGGCTTCACTTAATCCATCAGAGGTGCCGCTAGAAACAACATCTAATGAGGGCTGCTCACTATGCTTTCTTCCATTAATAACAGCAATTTGCCAAACGGCAATGAGCAAAACAAAACATAGCAAATGATGGACCGAACCGAAACGTCCTATTATTGTGCCGTGTGATTTATGAGTACGGCCAACCTTTGCTTGTTTTGCTTGATGTCGGCGCGACTGGCTTGAACAGGAAAAATGGACGGCCAAGTTGGTCCTCCAGCAGGCGCCTCTCTTCTACCGCGTATGCCTCTAAGCTGTGTAAACAATCTGAGCTGCTGTGTGTCGAGACTGAGACACGTTTAAGCATTCTCTTCCTCGCTATGTCATACGGGTGTGGAATAGACCTGGCTTTTTGTTCCACACCGGAGAGGGAGAAGAGAAGAAAACAAAGTGTAGTGTTTTACACTCACTTTATTCAGAACACCTGTACATCTTCTCATTCATTCAGGTGGTGTAATGGTGTGGGGGATGTCTTCTTGGCACACTTTTGGGCCTGTTAATACCAATCAATCATCGCTTGAATGCCACAGCCTGTTTGAGTATTGTTGCTGACCATGTGCATCCCTTCATGGCCACAATGTACCCATCTTCTAATGGTTACTTCCAGCATGATAATGCACCATGTCACAAAGCAAATGTCGTCTCAAACTGGTTTCATGAACACGACAATGAGTTTAGTGTTCAGTGAGCTTCCCAGTCACAGGATATGAATTCAATATGTATTTACTTTTAAAGTTAGTTTTTCTGAGTGGGGCAGTCCCACTCATATTTTCATTTTTATTGTGACAGAGACAGTAGAGATTTGACAGGAAGGATGGGTGAGAGAGAGAGAAGGGATGACATGCAGGATATGTCCGAATCGAACCGGGAACCCTGCGGTTACATGGTCAGCGCTTAGTCCGCTACGCCACCTAAGCGCCCCTGTGAATTCAATATTGATGATCAATGAAAACAACCTTTGGGATTTGGTAGAACGGGAGATTCACAGCTTGAAAGTGCACCTGAAAAAAAATCTGGCAATCATGTCATCACGGATCAGAATCTCAAAGGAATGTTTCCAACGTATCGCAAAGAATTGAGGCTGTTTTGGAGAACAAAGTCTACCCAGTATTAGTATAGCGTTTCCTAATAAAGTATTCAGTGAGTGTATGTCAATTATGCTTGTTAGGAAGAGAGAGAGAGGATACTGTGCTACAGTAGCTCATCATAGGCACTGTTTGTATTGCCAATATTTCATTTATCCTTTTAACGGAGATCAAACTCACACCTCAGTTTTGATTGTAATACATTTCTGTTGAATAAACCTGACTGGCATGAATGGAGTGTCGGCGCAGTTTGCTGGCTTATACTGTAGCTCTCCCGCTAAGTAGTTCACATACTCAAGTTTCTGACTTGGGGCTTTGTTCGGTTATAGACGGTCTGGCTTTCAGTTTTGGGAGAAAGACATTTTCAGGTCTTAAATTATGGTAATTTTGAATATAAGGACTGTACAGCAGGAAAAGAAACGGAACATCAAACCATAAAAGTAAAATGTACACCGATCTGAAATGTCCATAGATCCAGATAACACATCATATCATGGCCAGTCAGTGGTGATACTTCTCAGTGTGAGGCGAGAGACAGCTGAGAGTCTAAACAAGTCCTGATTGCCTCTTGTCTCACAACCCCTATCTGCACAAGGGAGGAAGCCGATTAAAGTAAACTTAAAAGAGATATCATCCTAATCGTTTGAATCAGTGAAGTGCAAAGGATTTGACATCTCAACATTCACTGCTGAAGACCACTGGCACAAAAACGTTCACACAAATAAAGATGATGAATGAATATAGGGCCTACTTCACTAAATCAGTTCCAGAATTGCACAGACTGTCTCAATACTTTAGGCCAACGGTGACACTTTATAATAGCATTCTTTTATAACTGTGTAATTACATTGTTCCCTACGTTCAATATTGTTAGGTCATCGAGTTTCAAACTGAGGGGCTGAACATCATAGTCTTATGTATCCAGAATGTGATGATCTTCCGTTTGCTCGGAATACTGTCATCTTAGTCTTCCTATCATACACTTCCCTTCATAATCTTCCCTTCATAGTCTTCCCTTCATAGTCTTCCCTTCATAGTCTTCACTTCATACTCTTTCCTTCATACTCTTCATACCCTTCCCTTCATAATCTTCCCTTCATAATCTTCCCTTCATGCTCTTTCCTTCATACTCTTCATACCCTTCCCTTCATACTCTTCCCTTCATACTCTTCTCTTCATACTCTTCATACCCTTCCCTTCATACTCTTCCCTTCATAGTCTTCCTACTCTTCCCTTCATACTCTTCCCTTCATACCCTTCCCTTCATACTCTTCATACTCTTCTCTTCATACTCTTAATACCCTTCCCTTCATACTCTTCCCTTCATACTCTTCATACTCTTCCCTTCATACTCTTAATACCCTTCCCTTCATACTCTTCCCTTCATACTCTTCATACTCTTCCCTTCATACTCTTCTCTTCATACTCTTAATACCCTTCCCTTCATACTCTTCCCTTCATACTCTTCATACTCTTCCCTTCATACTCTTCATACTCTTCCCTTCATACTCTTCCCTTCATACTCTTCATACTCTTCATACTCTTCATACTCTTCATACTCTTCATACTCTTCATACTCTTCATACTCTTCATAGTCTTCCCTCCATAGTCTTCATACTCTTCATACTCTTCATACTCTTCATAGTCTTCATACTCTTCATACTCTTCATACTCTTCATAGTCTTCATAGTCTTCACCCACTTTGACATTCTGTTGAGAGGCTTCAGAACTACATACCCTGACTGACAGAGAGAGAGAAGCCTGGAAATCCAGACTAGAAACACAATATCCCGCATTTACTGGAGTATTTCAAACATGAATGGCTTAATTGCCTGGATGAGAGTATAATCAACAACCATCATGCTCAGTTACACATACAGTAATTGTTATAATTCTCACAACTTACAAAACACCCTAGAGAATTACGACGAAGATCGCCGTCTGTGAATCTTTTATCTTGAAGTTGATGGAAGTCTATATGTTCTCCACGGAACACCTCCGATCAGATGTGATGATTTGTAACTCAGTGAAATGGCTGGACCGAAGGTCCGGACGGTGCCGTGAGCGAGGTGAACCTGTACGACAGCCGCTGATTTACGCCCCTCAAGAGCACATTCGGAGCCCGCGGGGCAGGTCTTGGTTTGTAAACAGGATGCTGAGAGCTGATACGTTTTTCAATCAGAGTGATTTACTGTTTAATGACACGCTTCAGCTTGGAGAGTGTCAGCACTGTCCGCCGTAATCCACCCAATCCCCCCAATCCCCCCACCCCCCAAGCCCACGTTGCTACAGTGGATAGCAATCAGGGGCAACTCTTACTGAAGACTTCTCGGCAAGAGGAATTATCTTTCCATCGCGGCGCCCCCCCAAGGAGACCAGGCCAGTTGGGAAGCAGCACAGCCAAGGCATGGCCATGTGTGCCTAGATGCACTGGCATGTAGAACCATGTCACAGCTGGCCCAGCACTGTGCCACTGAGCCACAGCTCTCGTTCCCCCCATCCCTTCCTCTACTAGTACACAGCCAAGTACTACATTCCCCAGAGTGTAGGCTGAGGATGACCACGTCTGTGGCGTGCAAGTACTCCCAACGGGTCAACAACACGACTCATGTTCCTCCTGAGCCTTGCCAATCTTGTTCAGACTGCTGAGCCCGGATCCTGGAGGAAGGGATAGTATTACATGGGCAGAAAAAAAGAATGTGCTGTAAGCTTGTGTGGTGTTTTTTTCTCTCCTATAGATGTGATGCAGAAATGGCACGTAAAACTGTAAAGGCTGATGCAGTCTGCTCAGGCACGCGGGGTATGGGATGAGGGCTATGGTGGGGTTGTTGCCATGCAGATATGTCTATTTGTTTCTATTTGGGGCCGTATGGATCTCAAAAGAAAATAAAGGCACATTTGGATTCATTTGTGGAAAATCATTATTTGTGGAAAGTCATAACTAGTGAAAGTGTAAACAGCTTATTTGCCATGGTATTGGCAATAATACAGTGCTGTAATTCTGCGAAATATATACTTCAGAAAACAAAATTACTGTTTTGATAACTTAAGGGTACACTGAATGAATATGTCAGAGAGGATGAGGTTTAACCGTAATAACTGTAAACACTATGTCATACACTCAAACCAAACCTTTCCTCTTGCATAGTGGGCTATTGAGGCTCGACTTCCCCAGCAACCTCTCAGGTAACATGTCCGTTCAATCTTTCTTCTCTTCTATAAAGGACGTCCTCGTCCCTCGCATACATGTAGCTACTTCAAACAAACAACAAAACGGAGCACGGAAAGAAGAAATGCCACGTAGCCTCAGATAGAGATAGGTAGAATATTGATATGTAATAATAAGGTAAACAGCACCTCCGACTCCCAGATAAATGCAGGGCTCCTTAGAGGCCTGACCACTGCTACCGCGGGAGCACGTCGTCCTGTTAACCCAGAGTCAGAGACTGGCTGAGATCAATCACTTGTTTGTGCTTTCAATCTGGAGACACCTGCATCACTACGGGTCATGAGCAATGGAAGGAGAGGAGGAAGGAGACAGGGGCCGTGTAGAGGAATGGCCATTCTGAATGTCAAACCGGCAGATTTGAGGAACGCACGCCGCATACGAGAACATAAACTGCAGAGTCCATCTATCAAAGGGGAATTGCTGCTGTTACAAGGAAGCCATTCCGCAGAGGGGAGTGAACCCTGTTTCTCTGTTCATCCGCAATCTCGACAATGGTGTGCTCTTCTCGCTTGCATTTTCTTTCATGCCTCATTCTAAATAAAGCGACACACTTGTCACGAAAAACAAGCAGGCATGGCCGCCGGCGTATCTGTCCCCGCGCGGCGGCTACAGACCGCACCAACCGCTATTGAGGTTGAAGAAAAAAAAACGTCCACCTCTAGTTTGTCTTCATAATATGGAGAAACCATTAGGAAAACCAATGTTGTGGGGGACTGGCCTCAATTAAGAGTCTGTCAGTCGAGTGTGCCGTAGTGAACCTTGCCATAGTGTGGTGCAGGCGCTCTTGTCTCTGTGCTGTATAATGCATTTCTATTAACTTGGTTGGCCTTCAAATAAGCTTCCCTGGAGCTGTATGCTGGTCTCTCTCCTCACAGCACCCTATGTTTCCCTCACCTACCGATGCTGATACTTGACCCAAAACACAGCCCGGAGCGAGTGGAATCATCCTTCCATCGCGGGCGTGATGAAATGAGGGCAGTGGGGGAAGTAGCACAGCCAAACCTGGCATGTGTGGCCCAGCAAGGCACCACAAAGCCACAGCTCCCTATCTCCCATGCCTCCAACTCTCTTCTCTCCCCCCTTCTCCCCTCTCCTCCTCCACTAGTACACAGCCCATGACTACACCCCCCCCCCCCCCCCCCCAGAGTGAGCCTGAGGATGACCACTAGTGTGGCGTGCAAGCGTTCCCAACGGGTCTGTGAGATTCCTATTCCAGTGAACCACGCCGGGGTGTGGTGTTGGCCTTCTCTCCTGTCTCTGGTGCTATATAGCTTATTTCTATTCATTTGTTTGGCCTCCAAAGAAGCTTCACTGGAGCTGTATCCGGGTCTCTCTGCTCACAGCACTGTGTGTTTCCCTTCCACATACCAATGGTGCTGTACTGTACTAGACCCAAAACACACGCTCCGATGTACTAGACCCAAAAACACACAATCCACTGTGCTAGACCCAAAACACACAACCCACTGTACTCGACCCAAAACACCAATCCACTGTACTAGGACCCAAAACACACAACCCACTGTACTCGACCCAAAACACACAATCCACTGTACTAGACGCAAAACACACAACCCACTGTACTCGACCCAAAACACACAATCCACTGTACTAGACCCAAAACACACAATCCAATGTACTAGACCCATAACACACAACCCACTGTGCTAGATCCAAAACACACAATCCAATGTACTAGACCCATAACACACAACCCACTGTACTAGACCAAAAACACACAGTCGACCATTACCCTCGGCCCTCTCGGCTCCTTCCTTTGGGGACAAAAGAGACACATTGTGCTGCATGGCGTGAGCAAAGAACTGGAGCACAAAATCTCCAATCTCTGCCTACACAATCATGATACGGCTTAGGGGGCGATGGGATCAATTTACAAAATGAGAAAGAGCGAGAGCGCACGAGAGAGAGAGAGAGAGAGAGAGAGAGAGAGAGATAGAGAGAGAGA